>NC_056457.1:31801185-32133685 GCF_018296145.1 Oncorhynchus tshawytscha | reverse complement strand
CTCTCTCTCTCTACCCTGGGTGTTTGCTCAAATTGAATAAAGAAATGAAAGAATATGAGTCTGGTGAAATTTGTTCCACTGTGATTCTGATTGTGGGAAAGAATGCTTTGATTTCATGAAGTGGAGGAGAGCAAAAGCACAAGGAGGGAAAGGTTATTTCTTTGTCTGTCTCTAGTAATATATCAGATATAACTGCCCTGGATATTATGGCAAATAGATAAGATGAGTAAATAAGAGGTTTTACACTTGAGTTGGCAAAAAAAAGCTATTAAACATTAGGCCATTTCATGTCATTTGCACACTCCTCTTCATAGTTTATCCATTATATGAACTAAATATGGATAGTTTAAACATAGAGGCAACCGTAAACTTTACATGTATTGTCTTTTGCCCCCATTCTAGCATTCCATTATTTTGTCTTCACCTGTCCTCACTTGTCCTCACCTATCTTCACCTGTCTTCACCTGTCTTCACCTGTCCTCAACTGTCCTCACCTGTCCTCACCTATCCTCACCTGTCCTCACCTATCCCCTCCTGTCCTCACCTGTCTTCGCCTGTCCCCACCTGTCCTTACCTGTCTGCACATGCCCTTACCTGTCCCACCTGTCCTCACATGCCCCGACCTGTCCCACCTGTCCCCACATGCCCGCACCTGTCCTCACCTATCCTCACCTGTCCCCACATGCCCTCACCTGTCTTCGCCTGTCAGCACCTGTCCTCTCCTGTCCTAACCTGTCCTCACATGCCCTCACCTGTCTTCACCTGTCCTCACATGCCCTCACCTGTCCTCACATGCCCTCACCTGTCTTAACCTGTCCACACATACCCTCACCTGTCCCCACCTGTCCACACCTGTCCTCACATGCCCTCACCTGTCCCCACATGCCCTCAACTGTCCTCAACTGTCCTCACCTGTCCTCACATGCCCTTCAGCTTCCTGTCACCTGGCATAGATCCAATCCTTCCATGTAATCCTCTCCAAGTGCCTTGTACATACGGCCCACTGCAAAGATCAACAATAAACACATTATAATTCTTGACAGACTTCTGGAATGGAAATTATATTAAGCACAGAGAATAAAGAAAACCTCTTGATGAAAATGGCTGTTTTAATATCTTAGACGTGTTCCTTATGATCTCCACACAAACTAGACGACACATATATTAGATATCTTTTACAAACTAGACGACACATATATTAGATATCTTTTACAAACTAGACGACACATATATTAGATATCTTTTTCAAGCAATTTTTGTTGTTGTCGTTACAGTTCATAAACAAACAATAACTGTCCATTGAAATAATTGTATTAGGGCCTTAACATGACTGGGAATACAGAGGCACATCTGTTGGTCACAGATGCAGTACCTTTAAAACAAATCAAATCAAATGTTATTTGTCACATACACATGGTTAGCAGATGTTAATGTGAGTGTAGCGAAATTCTTGTGCTTCTAGTTCCGACAATGCAGTAATAACCAACGAGTAATCTGACCTAACAATTCCACAACAGCTACCTTATACACACAAGTGTAAAGGGATGAAGAATATGTACATAAAGATATATGAATGAGTGATGGTACAGAACGGCATAGGCAAGATGCAGTAGATGGTATAGAGTACAGTATATACATATGAGATGAGTAATGTAGGGTATGTAAACATTATATGAAGTGGCATTGTTTAATGTGGCTATTTTTACATTATTAAAGTGGTTGAGTTATGGTTATGAGTTAAGTTATGGTTGAGTTAGTTAATGTTAGTGGTGGCTGTTTAACAGTCTGATGACCTTGAGATAGAAGCTGTTTTTCAGTCTCTCGGTCCCTGCTTTGATGCACCTGTACTGACCTCGCCTTCTGGATGATAGCGGGGTGAACAGGCAGTGGCTCGGGTGGTTGTTGTCCTTGATGATCTTTATGGCCTTCCTGTGACATCGGGTGGTGTAGGTGTCCTGGAGGACAGGTAGTTTGCCCCCGGTGATGCGTTGTCCAGACCTCACTACCCTCTGGAGAGCCTTACGCTTGTGGGTGGCGCAGCTGCCGTACCAGGCGGTGATACAGCCCAACAGGATGCTCTCGATTGTGCAAAGAAGGCCAGGGGCGTAGATCAGTTAACCAGTCCGTATCTGGTGTGACCACCATTTGCCTCGTGCAGCGCGACACATCACCCTTTGCATTATCCACTGACAATCGAGTCTCAATGAGGTGACCGTTAAGACCACATGTAGCTAGAATTAAATCATGTCAAATCTAGCAGTAAGCTGTGAATTAGGAACAGCAATAAGAAGCTAAATGGCAAGTGAGGTAAATCATATTTATTTCAAAGGTTTACACTTCACGGGTTTTGTTTGTCCATATGGCATGTCAGGAGCAACATTCTATTGTCATGTCAGGAGCAACATTCTATTGTCATGTCAGGAGCAACATTCTATTGTCATGTCAGGAGCAACATTCTATTGTCATGTCAGGAGCAACATTCTATTGTCATGTCAGGAGCAACATTCTATTGTCATGTCAGGAGCAACATTCTATGGTCATGTCAGGAGCAACAATCTATTTTCATGTCAGGAGCAACATTCTATTTTCATGTCAGGAGCAACATTCTATTGTCATGTCAGGAGCAACATTCTATTGTCATGTCAGGAGCAACATTCTATTTTCATGTCAGGAGCAATATTCTATTGGCATGTCAGGAGCAACATTCTATTGTCATGTCAGGAGCAACATTCTATTTTCATGTCAGGAGCAACATTCTATTTTCTCATTCAATATATTAGTGGACTCAGGATAACCCCCTCTCTGAGGTTATGGGTCACCATAAAGTAGGAGACCTTCTCCTGAGGCTTAGGTCGGGGGCTATAACTCAGCTAAAAGCCCGTCCAAATGACAGGTTCTCTCTGTTTTGGTCTGGGTCCGGTACTGAGGGAACAGATAAGGAACGAGCATATGACAAGTCACCTGTCTGTCTATGCACCTGTCTGTCTGTCTATATGCTCACCTGTCTGTCTGTATGTTCACCTGTCTGTCTGCATGTTCACCTGTCTGTCTGTATGTTCACCTGTCTGTCTGTATGTGCACCTGTCTGTCTGTATTATCACCTGTCTGTCTCCTGGTGCACCTGTATGTCTGTATGTTCACCTGTCTGTCTGTATGTGCACCTGTATGTCTGTATGTTCACCTGTCTGTCTGTATGTGAACCGGTCTGTCTCCTGGTACACCTATCTGTCTGTATGTCTACCTGTCTGTCTTTACATGCCTGTCTGTCCGTCTGTCTGTGTGTCCATTAAACCTTTTAAAATTCCACACCTTTGGCAAATTCATAATTCCTGACCCTACGAGCTATAGAGGTGAGTGAATTTTCATATTACTTTAAAATATACACATTTAATGTAAAGCACCACCTCACAAGTATTGTTAAAAATGCTGTTATTTGTCTCTTTGTGTGACTCCAATAATTAAGGAAAGGTCATAGGTGAATTTTATTGATATTGTCTGGTCTGTTAAAACCTGTTAAAGATAGGGCTGACTACTGCCCCCTTTGGAGGAATTGCGTGCCCATAGTAAACAGAAAAAAAATCTGTCAAAAATTGCTTATATATGCATATAATAATTATTATTGAATAGAAAACACTCTAAAGCTGCTTCTAAAACAGTTCAAATTATGTCTGTATGTAAAGCAGAACTCTCAGGGCAGCCATTCTCCCAAACTCTCTCTTGTCATCATGAAAGTTGGCCCAACTTTGACGTCATCGCCCCCACCCTTCCCAACCAGCTACGGATCTGGGAACAGTTCCTATCTCTTCAGCGCGATGTCCCCTTTCAGTGGGGCCTCTCATTGTGAGAATCGCCCGCTCCCTCGAGTTTTGGCGGGCTGAAACCTCCGGGTCACGCGAAAATACATGTACTTTTATGCGCACGTCGGGTCCGGAGCTCTCTTTGTTCCAGGTTTGACCAAACGATGTAGGTTTGTCTGTTCGAGCTAAGGATTGTTTTGCATGTTTAGAACATGCTAAAGTTTGATTCTGCACTTAGTTTGACCAGTTTAGTCGACATATAATATGTCATTTTGAAGTTTAGATGCGCATCCACTGGAATTTTGGCTGCATTTCAACCGGAATTTGTCGTTTGATAACCTAAAGACACAGACTTGAAAACCAAACGCAATTTTTGGTAAGTATAACTCCTTCCACGTCTTCTGATCAAGAACATCAAAGGTAAGGGAATATTTATGTGGTTATTTTGGGTTTCTGTGGACTCCAAGATAGCGGAGTCATATTGCTAATCTATGAGCGCCGTCTCGTATTATAGCCTAGTGAACGAATTCTGTAACGTTAAAAATAAATGTAACACAGCGGTTGTGTATCTTTCTAACTATATGTAGAACATGTATATTTAGTCAAAGTTTATGATGTGTATTGCTTGTTATCTGACGTTATCTGCCGGGGCTATCATCATTTATCCGGACATTTGAGTAGCATTTTTTGAACATGGCGTCATTGTCAACAGAGATTTATGGATATAAATTGCATATTATTGAAAAAAACATAAATGTACTGTATAACATGTCCTATTACTGTCATCTGATGAAGATTTTCAAAAGGTTAGTGAATTATTTTTCTTTTAATCCTGCGGTTGTTGATTGCATATTTTGTTCAACGTGGCTATTCAAATTAGCTGTGTCTTTGGTGGTTTGACAAAAATATGTGTTATGTTTTCGCCGTAAAACATTTTAGAAATCTGACTTGCTGGGTAGATGAACCAGGTGTTTATCTTTCATTTGAGCTATTGGACTTGTTAATGTGTGGAGGTTAAATATTTCTAAGAATATTTTTGCGTTCCATGCGCCACGTTCCAGCTGAACGGGGGGAGGGGTCGTTCCCAAAAGGGAACCCTAACCCGTCAACAGGTTTTAACGTGGGAAAAAAAGAGCAAACTCTGTATTTTTGGGTTGTGCGCTGCAAGACTGCCTGCTCCATGTCTGCCTGCTCCATGTCTGCCTGCTCCATGTCTGCCTGCTCTATGTCTGCCTGTTGCATGACTGCCTTGTCCATGTCTGCCTTGTCCATGTCTGCCTGTTGCATGTCTGCCTTGTCCATGTCTGCCTGTTGCATGACTGCCTGCTGCATGACTGCCTGCTGCATGTCTGTCTGGCACATGTCTGCCTGGCACATGTCTGCCTGCTCCATGTCTGCCTGCTCCATGTCTGCCTGCTCCATGTCTGCCTGCTCCATGTCTGCCTGCTTCATGTCTGCCTGCTTCATGTCTGCCTGCTCCATGTCTGCCTGCTTCATGTCTATCTGCTCCATGTCTGCCTGCTTCATGTCTATCTGCTCCATGTCTGCCTGCTCCATGTCTGCCTGCTACATGTCTGCCTGCTGTATGACAGCCTGCACGTTATGGAGTTCTGTTAGCTTGGATAATTCTGTTATGGTATTGCAATACAATCAAGGTTTCTGAGGTGAAGGATTAAGTTGAGGCTTTAGCTGGAGGAAACTCCTTCTGAATTGATGAGCCAAATTTAGCTCCTTGTCATGAGCAGGGGGTGACAGATGCTGACCGTGAAGCTGCAATCTGACATTGTCACCCCCTCCCTCAACACTCCCCTTATTCCAGGCTTCATAAACCCCTAATTTAACAATTTATTCCAGGCTACATAAACCCCTAATTTAACAATTTATTCCAGGCTACATAAACCCCTAATTTAACAATTTATTCCAGGCTACATAAACCCCTAATTTAACAAGTTATTACAGGCTACATAAACCCCTAATTTAACAATTTATTCCAGGCTACATAAACCCCTAATTTAACAAGTTATTACAGGCTACATAAACCCCTAATTTAACAATTTATTCCAGGCTACATAAACCCCTAATTTAACAATTTATTCCAGGCTACATAAACCCCTAATTTAACAACTTATTCCAGGCTACATAAACCCCTAATTTAACCCCTTATTCCAGGCTACATAAACCCCTAATTTAACCCCTTATTCCAGGCTACATAAACCCCTAATTTAACTATTTATTCCAGGCTACATAAACCCCTAATTTAACAATTTATTCCAGGCTACATAAACCCCTAATTTAACAATTTATTCCAGGCTACATAAACCCCTAATTTAACAAGTTATTACAGGCTACATAAACCCCTAATTTAACCCCTTATTCCAGGCTACATAAACCCCTAATTTAACAATTTATTCCAGGCTACATAAACCCCTAATTTAACAATTTATTCCAGGCTACATAAACCCCTAATTTAACAATTTATTCCAGGCTACATAAACCCCTAATTTAACCCCTTATTCCAGGCTACATAAACCCCTAATTTAACAACTTATTCCAGGCTACATAAACCCCTAATTTAACCCCTTATTCAAGGCTACATAAACCCCTAATTTAACAACTTATTACAAGCATTTCGCTACTCCCGCAATAACATCTGCTAAACACATGTCACGCCCTGATTTGTTTAACCTGTCCATGTGACTGTCTCCACCCCCCCCAAGTGTTGCTTATTTCCCCCAGTGTATTTATCCCTGTGCTTCCTGTCTCTCTGTACCAGTGTATTTATCCCTGTGCTTCCTGCCTCTCTGTACCAGTGTATTTTTCCCTGTGCTTCCTGTCTCTCTGTACCAGTGTATTTATCCCTGTGCTTCCTGTCTCTCTGTACCAGTGTATTTATCCCTGTGCTTCCTGTCTCTCTGTACCAGTGTATTTATCCCTGTGCTTCCTGCCTCTCTGTACCAGTGTATTTATCCCTGTGCTTCCTGTCTCTCTGTACCAGTGTATTTATCCCTGTGCTTCCTGTCTCTCTGTACCAGTGTATTTATCCCTGTGCTTCCTGTCTCTCTGTGTCAGTTCGTCTTGTCAAGTCAACCAGCGTGTTTTTCCAGCCTGCTTTTTCTATTCTCTCTTTTGCTAGTCCTCCATTCTGCCCTGACTCTGAACCCGCTGCCTGACCATACTGCTTGCCTCCAGCCTGCCTGCCACTCTGTATCTCCTGGACTCTGTACTCACCTGCCTGACAATACTGCTTGCCCTGACCTCCAGCCTGCCTGCCACTCTGTATCTCCTGGACTCTGACCTTGTTATGACCCTTTGCCTGTCCACGACCATTCACTTGCCTGCCCCTTGGATACTAATACATTTCAGAGACTCGAACCATCTGCCTCCCGTGTCTGCATCTGGGTCTTGCCCTGTGCTCTTACAGTATGTGTATGTGACCAATAACATTTGAATTGATTTGAGGCTAGATAAACCCCTAACTGAACCATTCATTCCAGGTTCCATAAACCCCTAATTGAACCATTCATTCCAGGTTCCATAAACCCCTAACTGAACCATTCATTCCAGGCTAGATAAACCCCTAATTGAACCATTCATTCCAGGTTCCATAAACCCCTAACTGAACCATTCATTCCAGGCTAGATAAACCCCTAACTGAACCATTCATTCCAGGTTCCATAAACCCCTAACTGAACCATTCATTCCAGGTTCCATAAACCCCTAACTGAACCATTCATTCCAGACTAGATAAACCCCTAATTGAACAATTCATTCCAGACTAGATAAACCCCTAACTGAACCATTCATTCCAGGTTCCATAAACCCCTAACTGAACCATTCATTCCAGGTTCCATAAACCCCTAACTGAACCATTCATTCCAGGTTCCATAAACCCCTAATTGAACCATTCATTCCAGGCTAGATAAACCCATAACTGAACCATTCATTCCAGGTTCCATAAACCCCTAACTGAACCATTAATTCCAGACTAGATAAACCCCTAACTGAACCATTAATTCCAGGCTAGATAAACCCCTAACTGAACCATTCATTCCAGGTTCCATAAACCCCTAACTGAACCATTCATTCCAGGCTAGATAAACCCATAACTGAACCATTCATTCCAGGTTCCATAAAAACCCCTAACTGAACCATTCATTCCAGGCTAGATAAACCCATAACTGAACCATTCATTCCAGGTTCCATAAACCCCTAATTGAACCATTCATTCCAGGCTAGATAAACCCATAACTGAACCATTCATTCCAGGTTCCATAAACCCCTAACTGAACCATTAATTCCAGACTAGATAAACCCCTAACTGAACCATTAATTCCAGGCTAGATAAACCCCTAACTGAACCATTCATTCCAGGTTCCATAAACCCCTAACTGAACCATTCATTCCAGGCTAGATAAACCCATAACTGAACCATTCATTCCAGGTTCCATAAACCCCTAACTGAACCATTCATTCCAGGTTCCATAAACCCCTAACTGAACCATTCATTCCAGGTTCCATAAACCCCTAACTGAACCATTCATTCCAGGTTCCATAAACCCCTAACTGAACCATTCATTCCAGGTTCCATAAACCCCTAACTGAACCATTCATTCCAGGTTCCATAAACCCCTAACTGAACCATTCATTTCAGGTTCCATAAACCCCTAACTGAACCCTTCATTCCAGGTTCCATAAACCCCTAACTGAACCATTCATTCCAGGCTAGATAAACCCATAACTGAAGCATTCATTCCAGGTTCCATAAACCCCTAACTGAACCATTCATTCCAGGTTCCATAAACCCCTAACTGAACCATTCATTCCAGGTTCCATAAAGCCCTAATTGAACCATTCATTCCAGACTAGATAAACCCCTAATTGAACCATTCATTCCAGACTAGATAAACCCCTAATTGAACCATTCATTCCAGACTAGATAAACCCCTAATTGAACCATTCATTCCAGACTAGATAAACCCCTAATTGAACCATTCATTCCAGACTAGATAAACCCCTAACTGAACCATTCATTCCAGGTTCCATAAACCCCTAATTGATGCGTTTTGTGTCTGATAGAGTGAGAACATTTTCAGAGTGAGAAGAAGAAAATAATTCAGTCAGGCTTCAGTAATGGCAACTTTATGATGCTGTAGCACGTGAGCCTATGGATATATGAACAACATTAGAATGTATACAGTAGATTCGGGATCTTAATTTGACCAGTTCCTCACAGCAGGGAAACATTCCTGTAGCAACAGGAAATGTGAGTTATTGTGTAGATTATAATTCATGGACATTTTTGTCGTGCGTTGAGGCATCTTTCATTCAGAACAAATCAAGTCTGACATTTTAAAGTGGAAATTACAAACTTTTACAAGACTTTTTAAACCGTGAATAGACTACAAGTTTGCCTTTCCTACCGTATAGTGAAATTCCTGCAACAGCAGGGTGATCAAATTAATATCCTACACCAATTGGCCCGCAACACTTCGTAGCCAGGGGCCTGTACAGCAGTAGAATGATGTAATATGTGCTGCATAGCCGATATAGGAAGAGCAATATTATTCTGACAGATGGTGACAGCAGGTGAGATGAGCTGCCTGTTCTGATACATGTGCAGGAAGGCCTATGTGCGCTAGCTAAGTTAAATACTGAGCTCAGAGATAAATGAAAAGACATTGTGTGTGTGTGTGTGTGTGTGTGTGTGTGTGTGTGTGTGTGTGTGTGTGTGTTTGTGTGTTTTCACAACGAGACAGAGGGCCATCTAGTTGGCTGAGTCCGACTGGCAGCTATAATCACTTCCCAGCCACCCCATCTAGCACAAAGGTATTTACATTTAAATATCCCAATAGAATTTAATAGATGGAGAGAAGAAGAAAAGTGATAAGCATTACAAGGAAAGCAACAGATTTTCAGGGGGAGAATGCTAAGCCTATATTGAACTATATGCACAGAGAAGAAGAGCAGAGGAGCGTTTACCTGTTTCATAAGAAACCACTTCCCTCCTGCCCCGTATTCACTTCCCTCCTGCCCCGTATTCACTTCCCTCCTGCCCCGTATTCACTTCCCTCCTGCCCCGTATTCACTTCCCTCCTGCCCCGCATTCACTTCCCTCCTGCCCCGTTCACTTCCCTCCTCCCCGTACTCCTCCCTCCCTGCCCCGCATTCACTTCCCTCCTGCCCCCTGCCCCGCCCCGCATCCACTTCCCTCCTGCCCCGCATTCACTTCCCTCCTCCCCGTATTCACCCCCCTCCTGCCCCGCATTCCCCTCCTGCCCCGTACTTCCCCTCCCCGCCCCCTCCTGCCCCGCATTCACTTCCCTCCTGCCCCGCCCCGCATTCACTTCCCTCCTGCCCCGCATTCACTTCCCTCCTGCCCCGCCCCGCATCCACTTCCCTCCTGCCCCGCATTCACTTCCCTCCTGCCCCGCATCCACTTCCCTCCTGCCCCGCATTCACTTCCCTCCTGCCCCGCATTCACTTCCCTCCTGCCCCGCATTCACTTCCCTCCTGCCCCGCATTCACTTCCCTCCTGCCCCACTTCCCTCCTGCCCCGCATTCACTTCCCTCCTGCCCCGCATTCACTTCCCTCCCTCCTGCCCCCCGCATTCACTTCCCTCCTGCCCCGCATTCACTTCCCTCCTGCCCCGCCCCGCATTCACTTCCCTCCTGCCCCGCATTCACTTCCCTCCTGCCCCGCATTCACTTCCCTCCTGCCCCGCATTCACTTCACCTACTGAAAACTCCCTCCTGCCCCGCATTCACTTCTTCTGAATCTATTCATTCCCTCTGCCCCGCATTCAACCTACTGAAAAATTAAACCAAAAATTCAACCCTGGGATTACAAAAACAAAACTGGGATGTGAAAAAAGAAAAGACCCATCCCACCCCCATCCCCCAATCCCACCCCAGCCCCCCATACCACCCTCCACAAACACCTAAAGATTGATCATGGCCATTTTCCTCTCAGCGAGAAATCCAGTTTCCAGTGGTTCTACTATTCTACTAAAACTAGAGGGTCTGTCCTTTCCTGTCTCACCTCCCACTCCCTGACACTTCCCTGACTGAGGCTTTTAGGACCAAATGGACCTATGTGATTCTTTATCAGTGGTGTGTGTGTGTGTGTGTGTGTGTGTGTGTGTGTGTGTGTGTGTGTGTGTGTGTGTGTGTGTGTGTGTGTGTGTGTGTGTGTGTGTGTGTGTGTGTGTGTGTGTGTGTGTGTGTGTGTGTGTGTGTGTGTGTGTGTGTGTGTGTGACCGTGTTGCTGCAGACAACCCATTGAGAGCTGCAGGCCTTCGCTGGTGTTCTCCGGGTCAGACAGAGGGCTGAAATGAGAGGACAGAGAGGCAGCACTGGGGGGGGGGGCTGAATGGCTACCGCTGGTTGCAAAGTGCCCTGGGAAATGGTGAGGCGCTGTGCATGCCATGTCTGAGACCACAGGGAGAGGAAGGGTGGAAAAGATAAAAATGCACTGGAAACCAAGCGTAATCAACAACAATTTCAGTCTGATTTCTAGCCAATAGTAGGACTGTATACTGTAGGTTAACAATAATGCTGTTCTTTCAGCTTTGACTGACTGTGCAATCAAATAACCACACCATGTTTTTTAAATGTTTTTTTTAACATTGAATAAGACATTTTCTAATAGGAAATAGCAGTGTGAATCTAAAGGATACATCTTTACAGGATCAAATGTTATTGGTCACAAGCACATGGTTAGCAGATGTTAATGTGAGTGTAAATGCTTAATGTGTTAATGTGAGCCAAATGCTTGTTCTTCTACTTCTGACAGTGCAGTAATTATCTAACAATTCCCAACAACTACCTTTTACAGACAAATCTAAGTAAAGGAATAGAATGAGAATATATTCATATAAATATATGGATGAGCAATGACAGAGCGGCATAGGCAAGATGCAATAGATGGAATAAAATACAGTGTATACATATGACATAATTAACGACAGATATGGTACGCCAAAGTGTTATCGCGATGTTGGAGTTGAATTATCAGTGGACTCGTCTTTTTAAAGGGTGCATGTTGGTGGCAGGGAAGTCAGGCGCAGGAGAACGAACATGCTATAAACTGAGTTGTTTAATTAAATGCTGACCAAACTCCAAAACAACCACAATGTACAAAATAACAAAGTGGGTACAAAACCCCGTCGCACACCAACACTGAATAGCACATCTCATACAAACTAAACAATCTCCGACAAGGACATGAGGGGAAACAGAGGGTTAAATACACAACGTTGGAAATGATGGGATTGGAATCAGGTGTGAAGGAAGACAAGACAAAACCAATGGAAAATGAAAAATGGATCAGTGATGGCTAGAAGGTTGGTGACGTCGACCGCCGAACACCGCCCGAACAAGGAGAGGGACCGCACTTCGGCAGAAGTCGTGACAGTCTAGTCATATTCCGTCACCTTCTACTGTAGATATACAACATAGAAGCAATAAGGCCCGAGGGAGTGTCTGAAGAACATATCACACATCCAGGTACTTCCCTCAGGTGCTGGAGTTCATGCCAAACAGAAAGGAAAACTCAGCACACTGCTGCTCATGCTCCCCGGTGATATTTATTCATTAACAACGTTTTGACCATTAGGTCTTCATCAGGCATCCATATCCCAGGTGGGGGTGGAAGGCCCTATGTATAGGGGCAGTACTCGGTGACATCACTTCCTGAAACAAGAGGTATGTTACGTTCGTTGGAATGAATATCGGACCAAGGCAGCAGCGGATGTTGAGTTCCACATAATTTTTATGAATAAAGTGAAACTTAACGAAGACAAAAAACAAATAAACAATAAACTAACAACGAACCGTGACTACAGAGATGCTACCTGCACTAACTCAGAACAATATCCCATAAACAGAAGTGGGAAAAACAGCTACTTAAATATGATCCCCAATTAGAGACAACCGACAGCCAGCTGCCTCTAATTGGGAATCATACCAAAACACCAACATAGAAAAACAAACCTAGAACCCCACATAAAAATAATAAACTAGAATAAACCCCTAGTCACGCCCTGACCTATTCTACCATAGAAAATAAAGGCTTTCTATGGTCAGGACGTGACAAGGTAAAAAAAAATGTGTATAACATAATTTCACAATATTAACATTCAATGTATCAAAATATATGATCGGACACAGAGAATGTCATCAAAATTTATAGTAATATACATACACATACAATATTCAATTAAGAATGACTTTAAAAAAAAAAAAAATTAGAATTATTGAAACTATTAAAACGGGGTTTAAGTCAAACTCCTCATTAAGGCCAAGAGGAGACAGTGTGTTCAGCCTGTGGATGACCATGCTGGTCATTTATGAACATTTGAACATCTTGGCCATGTTCTGTTATAATCTCCACCCGGCACAGCCAGAAGAGGACTGGCCACCCCTCATAGCCTGGTTCTTCTCTAGGTTTCTTCCTAGGTTTTGGCCTTTCTAGGGAGTATTTCCTAGCCACCGTGCTTCCTCACCTGCATTGCTTGCTGTTTGGGGTTTTAGGCTGGGTTTCTGTACAGCACTTTGAGATATCAGCTGATGTACAAAGGGCTATATAAATACATTTGATTTGATTTGGATCCATAAAGATTCCCTTTGAAGAAGTTTCCTCTCAATGACCCTCCCCTGCGTGACGTCTTGACCATTTATATTCCAACGTATCTCAGAGAACTCAGAGGGTTTTACCTATGTAAGACAAACCACAAGGACATTTCAACATGTAAATAACATTGGTGGACATGCCGGTAATCAGGCCCTTGATCTTAAATCCATGTCAGTGAGGGGTTGTGGGTAAATGACTTGATCTTAAATCCTTGTCTGTGAGGGGTTGTGGGTAAATGACTTGATCTTAAATCCTTGTCTGTGAGGGGTTGTGGGTAAATGAGTTGATCTTAAATCCTTGTCTGTGAGGGGTTGTGGGTAAATGACTTGATCTTAAATCCTTGTCTGTGAGGGGTTGTGGGTAAATGAGTTGATCTTAAATCCTTGTCTGTGAGGGGTTGTGGGTAAATGACTTGATCTTAAATCCTTGTCTGTGAGGGGTTGTGGGTAAATGACTTGATCTTAAATCCTTGTCTGTGAGGGGTTGTGGGTAAATGACTTGATGTTAAATCCTTGTCTGTGAGGGGTTGTGGGTAAATGACTTGATCTTAAATCCTTGTCTGTGAGGGGTTGTGGCTAAATGACTTGATCTTAAATCCTTGTCTGTGGGGGGTTGTGGGTAAATGAGTTGCATTTGTACGTAGCTACATAGAGCACATTGGCCACGTTTGTAATTACCCTCCGGTCTGATACACTGCGGCTGTCAGCCAATCAACATTCAGTGCTTGAACCACCCAGTTTATAAAGTGTGTTATAAACTGGGTGGTTTGAACCTTGAATGCTGATTGGCTGACAGCCGAGGTGTTTCATACCATATACCATGAGTATGACAAAACAGTTATTTTTCCTGCTCTAATTAAGATGGTAACATGTTTCTAATAGCAATAAGGCACCTTGGGGGTTTGTGGTATATGGCCAATATACCACGACTAAGGGCTGTGTCCAGGCAATCCGCGTTGCGTTGTGCACAAGAACAGCACTTAGCTGTGGTATATTGGCCATATACCACACCCCCTCAGGTCTTATTGCTTAATTAACAAGATCATCTACATGCTTCATTGTACCTTAGGACAGAAACACACACAGATGCTCACCAATGTAACACGTATAATTAAGCACACACTAACATAGCCATGCTCGTAAAGTTGAACATCAAAACCAAGCCACAGAGACAGACGCTAACACAAAATACATCTAAACTGCTTAAATGTACCCAGTACTGTGGAGCAGTGTAATAGGCCCATATCCAGACCCTTAAATGGAGATTTGCTGTTTCAGGACGATTCAAAGAGAATATTGTTAAATAATGAAAGACATAGTTCCTCCGTTAAGGGGCTCCTGTCACAGTATTTATCCACACACACACACACACGCACACACACACACACACACACACGCGCATGCGTACACACACACACACACACACACACACGTGCATGCGTACACACACACACACACACACACACACGCGCATGCACACACACACAAATGCACACACACACCACACACACACACACCGCACACACACACACATCAAATCAAATCAAATTTTATTTGTCACATACACATGGTTAGCAGATGTTAATGCGAGTGTAGCGAAATGCTTGTGCTTCTAGTTCCGACAATGCAGTAATAACGAGCAAGTAATCTAACTAACAATTCCAAAAAAAACTACTGTCATACACAGTGTAAGGGGATAAAGAATATGTACATAAGGATATATGAATGAGTGATGGTACAGAGCAGCATAGGCAAGATACAGTAGATGATATCGAGTACAGTATATACATATGAGATAAGTATGTAAACCAAGTGGCATAGTTAAAGTGGCTAGTGATACATGTATTACATAAGGATGCAGTCGATGATATAGAGTACAGTATCAACGTATGCATATGAGATGAACAATGTAGGGTAAGTAACATTATATAAGGTAGCATTGTTTAAAGTGGCTAGTGATATATTTACATCATTTCCCATCGATTCCCATGATTAAAGTGGCTGGAGTAGAGTCAGTGTCATTGACAGTGTGTTGGCAGTAGCCACTCAATGTTAGTGGTGGCTGTTTAACAGTCTGATGGCCTTGAGATAGAAGCTGTTTTTCAGTCTCTCGGTCCTAGCTTTGATGCACCTGTACTGACCTCGCACACACACATGCACACACACACATGCACACACACACATGCACATACACACATGCACACACACACACACACATGCACACACACACACACACATGCACACACACACATGCACACACACGCACGCACACACACACACATGCACACACACACACACGCGCATGCGTGCACACACACACACAAACACACACACCTCTGCAGGGGAGTTCCATAGGACACACACAGAACCATATACAATACACTGTCTCCTAAAATCTCCCAGTGCTTCAAACCAGTTTAAATAACTTCTGAGTTATCTGAGCTCTAGTGCATTACTGACCCATACTCTGTTAGTTGGGATGATGAGGGATGACAGGATGTCTTGTTCTCTGTTAGTGAGGAGGATGAGGGATGACAGGGTGTATTGTTCTCTGTTAGTGAGGAGGATGAGGGATGACAGGGTGTATAGTTCTCTGTTAGTGAGGAGGATGAGGGATGACAGGGTGTATTGTTCTCTGTTAGTGAGGTGGATGAGGGATGACAGGGTGTATTGTTCTCTGTTAGTGAGGAGGATGAGGGATGACAGGGTGTATTGTTCTCTGTTAGTGAGGAGGATGAGGGATGACAGGGTGTATAGTTCTCTGTTAGTGAGGAGGATGAGGGATGACAGGGTGTATTGTTCTCTGTTAGTGAGGAGGATGAGGGATGACAGGGTGTATTGTTCTCTGTTAGTGAGGAGGATGAGGGATGACAGGGTGTCTTGTTCTGTGTTAGTTAGTCAGACTGATCTTATAGACTAGACGTAACATAGTAATTCCGGTACACTCAAATTAGTATATGTTATGTTAGGTATTCTTACATAAAATAAAATAAAATTTAATGCAAAAAATAAACAAAAAGAGGGTGGTTTGTCGGAGTGTATGTGTAGATGTATAACGCGAACCCTTAGCTACCAAAAGGTTGAGTGTTTGAATCTCATCACGGACAGCATTTTAGCTAAATAGCAACTTTGAATCTACTTTGCTACTACTTTTGATCTGCATTGCAACTATTTAGCATGTTAGCTAACCCTTCCCTCACACTAACTCTTCCTTAAATCCTAACCTTAACCCTAACCCTAACCGCTAACCCCTAGAGCTAGCTAATTTTGGCGTTAGCCACATAGCTAATGCTAGCCACAATAAAAGTCAATTCGTAACATATCATACTAATTTTAAGACATAACATTTCATACAAAATGGATTATGGACATCCACAAATTAAGAAAATACCGTATGAAACATAACATACCATTCTAAACGGAGTGTCTCAGATTTACATACAGAATAGTATGAAATGTTCTGAGACCAGGTTGAGTTAGGAGGATGAAGAGATGAGAGGGAGTCATGGACACACCCAAGTAGACATGATGAGAGAGGGACTGAGCCAGTTTAGGGGAAGCGAGCTGATGAGTCTCTCCTCCTCATTTCCCCAGAGCTCCATCAAGTCCTCAGCAACACTCTTCTCTTCAAATCTACACCGAAAGCCTGTATAGTACAGCACATTGTCAGCAGAGACAGGCCTGTATAGTACAGCACATTGCCAACAGAGACAGGCCTGTATAGTACAGCACATTGCCAACAGAGACAGGCCTGTATAGTACAGCACATTGTCAGCAGAGACAGGCCTGTATAGTACAGCACATTGTCAGCAGAGACAGGCCTGTATAGTACAGCACATTGTCAGCAGAGACAGGCCTGTATAGTACAGCACATTGTCAGCAGAGACAGGCCTGTATAGTACAGCAGCAGCACATTGCCAACAGAGACAGGCCTGTATAGTACAGCACATTGTCAGCAGAGACAGGCCTGTATAGTACAGCACATTGTCAGCAGAGACAGGCCTTGTCAGCAGCCAGAGACAGGCCTGTATAGTACAGCACATTGTCAGCAGAGACAGGCCTGTATAGTACAGCACATTGCCAACAGAGACAGGCCTGTATAGTACAGCACATTGTCAGCAGAGACAGGCCTGTATAGTACAGCACATTGTCAGCAGAGACAGGCCTGTATAGTACAGCACATTGCCAGCAGAGACAGGCCTGTATAGTACAGCACATTGCCAACAGAGACAGGCCTGTATAGTACAGCACATTGCCAGCAGAGACAGGCCTGTATAGTACAGCACATTGCCAACAGAGACAGGCCTGTATAGTACAGCACATTGTCAGCAGAGACAGGCCTGTATAGTACAGCACATTGCCAACAGAGACAGGCCTGTATAGTACAGCACATTGTCAGCAGAGACAGGCCTGTATAGTACAGCACATTGCCAACAGAGACAGGCCTGTATAGTACAGCACATTGCCAACAGAGACAGGCCTGTATAGTACAGCACATTGTCAGCAGAGACAGGCCTGTATAGTACAGCACATTGCCAACAGAGACAGGCCTGTATAGTACAGCACATTGTCAGCAGAGACAGGCCTGTATAGTACAGCACATTGCCAACAGAGACAGGCCTGTATAGTACAGCACATTGCCAACAGAGACAGGCCTGTATAGTACAGCACATTGTTGTCAGCAGAGACAGGCCTGTATAGTCAGCACATTGTCAGCAGAGACAGGCCTGTATAGTACAGCACATTGTCAGCAGAGACAGGCCTGTATAGTACAGCACATTGTCAGCAGAGACAGGCCTGTATAGTACAGCACATTGCCAACAGAGACAGGCCTGTATAGTACAGCACATTGCCAACAGAGACAGGCCTGTATAGTCCAGCACATTGCCAGCAGAGACAGGCCTGTATAGTACAGCACATTGCCAACAGAGACAGGCCTGTATAGTACAGCACATTGCCAACAGAGACAGGCCTGTATAGTACAGCACATTGCCAACAGAGACAGGCCTGTATAGTACAGCACATTGCCAACAGAGACAGGCCTGTATACATTGTACAGCACATTGCCAACAGAGACAGGCCTGTATAGTACAGCACATTGCCAACAGAGACAGGCCTGTATAGTACAGCACATTGTCAACAGAGACAGGCCTGTATAGTACAGCACATTGTCAGCAGAGACAGGCCTGTATAGTACAGCACATTGTCAGCAGAGACAGGCCTGTATAGTACAGCACATTGTCAACAGAGACAGGCCTGTATAGTACAGCACATTGTCAGCAGAGACAGGCCTGTATAGTACAGCACATTGTCAGCAGAGACAGGCCTGTATAGTACAGCACATTGTCAGCAGAGACAGGCCTGTATAGTACAGCACATTGTCACAGCAGGCCTGTATTGCACATTGCCACAGAGACAGGCCTGTATAGTACAGCACATTGCCAACAGAGACAGGCCTGTATAGTACAGCACATTGTCAGCAGAGACAGGCCTGTATAGTACAGCACATTGCCCTGTATAGTACAGCACATTGCCAACAGAGACAGGCCTGTATAGTACAGCACATTGCCAACAGAGACAGGCCTGTATAGTACAGCACATTGTCAGCAGAGACAGGCCTGTATAGTACAGCACATTGTCAGCAGAGACAGGCCTGTATAGTACAGCACATTACAGCACATTGTCAGCAGAGACAGGCCTGTATAGTACAGCACATTGTCAGCAGAGACAGGCCTGTATAGTACAGCACATTGTCAGCAGAGACAGGCCTGTATAGTACAGCACATTGTCAGCAGAGACAGGCCTGTATAGTACAGCACATTGTCAGCAGAGACAGGCCTGTATAGTACAGCACATTGCCAACAGAGACAGGCCTGTATAGTACAGCACATTGCCATAGTACAGCACATTGCAGAGACAGGCCTGTATAGTACAGCACATTGTCAGCAGAGACAGGCCTGTATAGTACAGCACATTGCCAACAGAGACAGGCCTGTATAGTACAGCACATTGCCAACAGAGACAGGCCTGTATAGTACAGCACATTGCCAACAGAGACAGGCCTGTATAGTACAGCACATTGCCAACAGAGACAGGCCTGTATAGTACAGCACATTGCCAACAGAGACAGGCCTGTATAGTACAGCACATTGTCAGCAGAGACAGGCCTGTATAGTACAGCACATTGCCAACAGAGACAGGCCTGTATAGTACAGCACATTGCAGAGACAGGCCTGTATAGTACAGCACATTGTCAGCAGAGACAGGCCTGTATAGTACAGCACATTGTCAGCAGAGACAGGCCTGTATAGTACAGCACATTGTCAGCAGAGACAGGCCTGTATAGTACAGCACATTGCCAACAGAGACAGGCCTGTATAGTACAGCACATTGCCAACAGAGACAGGCCTGTATAGTACAGCACATTGCCAGCAGAGACAGGCCTGTATAGTACAGCACATTGCCAACAGAGACAGGCCTGTATAGTACAGCACATTGTCAGCAGAGACAGGCCTGTATAGTACAGCACATTGCCAACAGAGACAGGCCTGTATAGTACAGCACATTGTCAGCAGAGACAGGCCTGTATAGTACAGCACATTGCCAACAGAGACAGGCCTGTATAGTACAGCACATTGCCAACAGAGACAGGCCTGTATAGTACAGCACATTGTCAGCAGAGACAGGCCTGTATAGTACAGCACATTGCCAACAGAGACAGGCCTGTATAGTACAGCACATTGTCAGCAGAGACAGGCCTGTATAGTACAGCACATTGCCAACAGAGACAGGCCTGTATAGTACAGCACATTGCCAACAGAGACAGGCCTGTATAGTACAGCACATTGTCAGCAGAGACAGGCCTGTATAGTTTGTCAGCAGAGACAGGCCTGTATAGGCCTGTATAGTACAGCACATTGTCAGCAGAGACAGGCCTGTATAGTACAGCAGTCAGCAGAGACAGGCCTGTATAGTACAGCACATTGTCAGCAGAGACAGGCCTGTATAGTACAGCACATTGCCAGCAGAGACAGGCCTGTATAGTGCAACAGAGACAGGCCTGTATAGTCCAGCACATTGCCAGCAGAGACAGGCCTGTATAGTACAGCACATTGCCAACAGAGACAGGCCTGTATAGTACAGCACATTGCCAACAGAGACAGGCCTGTATAGTACAGCACATTGCCAGACAGAGACAGGCCTGTATAGTACAGCACATTGCCAACAGAGACAGGCCTGTATAGTACAGCACATTGCCAACAGAGACAGGCCTGTATAGTACAGCACATTGTCAACAGAGACAGGCCTGTATAGTACAGCACATTGTCAGCAGAGACAGGCCTGTATAGTACAGCACATTGTCAGCAGAGACAGGCCTGTATAGTACAGCACATTGTCAGCAGAGACAGGCCTGTAGTACACACATTGTCAACAGAGACAGGCCTGTATAGTACAGCACATTGTCAACAGAGACAGGCCTGTATAGTACAGCACATTGTCAGCAGAGACAGGCCTGTATAGTACAGCACATTGTCAGCAGAGACAGGCCTGTATAGTACAGCACATTGCCAACAGAGACAGGCCTGTATAGTACAGCACATTGCCAACAGAGACAGGCCTGTATAGTACAGCACATTGTCAGCAGAGACAGGCCTGTATAGTACAGCACATTGCCAACAGAGACAGGCCTGTATAGTACAGCACATTGCCAACAGAGACAGGCCTGTATAGTACAGCACATTGTCAGCAGAGACAGGCCTGTATAGTACAGCACATTGTCAGCAGAGACAGGCCTGTATAGTACAGCACATTGTCAGCAGAGACAGGCCTGTATAGTACAGCACATTGTCAGCAGAGACAGGCCTGTATAGTACAGCACATTGTCAGCAGAGACAGGCCTGTATAGTACAGCACATTGTCAGCAGAGACAGGCCTGTATAGTACAGCACATTGTCAGCAGAGACAGGCCTGTATAGTACAGCACATTGCCAACAGAGACAGGCCTGTATAGTACAGCAGAGACAGGCCTTGCCAACAGAGACAGGCCTGTATAGTACAGCACATTGTCAGCAGAGAGACAGGCCTGTATAGTGCAGCACATTGCCAACAGAGACAGGCCTGTATAGTACAGCACATTGCCAACAGAGACAGGCCTGTATAGTACAGCACATTGCCAACAGAGACAGGCCTGTATAGTACAGCACATTGCCAACAGAGACAGGCCTGTATAGTACAGCACATTGCCATTGCCACAGAGACAGGCCTGTATTGCACATTGTCACAGAGACAGGCCTGTATAGTACAGCACATTGTCAGCAGAGACAGGCCTGTATAGTACAGCACATTGTCAGCAGAGACAGGCCTGTATAGTACAGCACATTGTCAGCAGAGACAGGCCTGTATAGTACAGCACATTGTCAGTCAGAGACAGGCCTGTATAGTACAGCACATTGTCAGCAGAGACAGGCCTGTATAGTACAGCACATTGTCAGCAGCAGACAGGCCTGTATAGTACAGCACATTGCCAGAGAGACAGGCCTGTATAGTACAGCACATTGCCAACAGAGACAGGCCTGTATAGTACAGCACATTGCAGGCCTGTGTACAGCACATTGTCACAGAGAGAGACAGGCCTGTATAGTACAGCACATTGCCAACAGAGACAGGCCTGTATAGTACAGCACATTGCCAACAGAGACAGGCCTGTATAGTACAGCACATTGCCAACAGAGACAGGCCTGTATAGTACAGCACATTGTCAGCAGAGACAGGCCTGTATAGTACAGCACATTGCCAACAGAGACAGGCCTGTATAGTACAGCACATTGTCAGCAGAGACAGGCCTGTATAGTACAGCACATTGTCAGCAGAGACAGGCCTGTATAGTACAGCACATTGCCAACAGAGACAGGCCTGTATAGTACACATTGCCAACACATTGTCAACAGAGACAGGCCTGTATAGTACAGCACATTGTCAACAGAGACAGGCCTGTATAGTACAGCACATTGTCAGCAGAGACAGGCCTGTATAGTACAGCACATTGCCAACAGAGACAGGCCTGTATAGTACAGCACATTGCCAACAGAGACAGGCCTGTATAGTACAGCACATTGTCAGCAGAGACAGGCCTGTATAGTACAGGCCTGTATAGTACAGCACATTGCCAACAGAGACAGGCCTGTATAGTACAGCACAGTATAGTACAGCACATTGCCAGCACATTGTCAGCAGAGACAGGCCTTATAGTACAGCACATTGTCACAGAGACAGGCCTGTATAGTACAGCACATTGCCAACAGAGACAGGCCTGTATAGTACAGCACATTGTCAGCAGAGACAGGCCTGTATAGTACAGCACATTGCCAACAGAGACAGGCCTGTATAGTACAGCACATTGTCAGCAGAGACAGGCCTGTATAGTACAGCACATTGCCAGCAGAGACAGGCCTGTATAGTACAGCACATTGTCAACAGAGACAGGCCTGTATAGTACAGCACATTGTCAACAGAGACAGGCCTGTATAGTACAGCACATTGTCAACAGAGACAGGCCTGTCATAGAGACAGGCCTGTACAGCACATTGTCAACAGAGACAGGCCTGTATAGTACAGCACATTGTCAGAGAGACAGGCCTGTATAGTACAGCACATTGTCAGCAGAGACAGGCCTGTATAGTACAGCACATTGTCAGCAGAGACAGGCCTGTATAGTACAGCACATTGTCAGCAGAGACAGGCCTGTATAGTACAGCACATTGTCAGCAGAGACAGGCCTGTATAGTACAGCACATTGCCAACAGAGACAGGCCTGTATAGTACAGCACATTGCTAACAGAGACAGGCCTGTATAGTACAGCACATTGCCAACAGAGACAGGCCTGTATAGTACAGCACATTGCCAGCAGAGACAGGCCTGTATAGTACAGCACATTGCCAACAGAGACAGGCCTGTATAGTACAGCACATTGCCAACAGAGACAGGCCTGTTATAGTACAGCACATTGCCAACAGAGACAGGCCTTTATAGTACAGCACATTGTCAACAGAGACAGGCCTGTATAGTACAGCACATTGTCAGCAGAGACAGGCCTGTATAGTACAGCACATTGCCAACAGAGACAGGCCTGTATAGTACAGCACATTGCCAACAGAGACAGGCCTGTATAGTACAGCACATTGTCAGCAGAGACAGGCCTGTATAGTACAGCACATTGTCAGCAGAGACAGGCCTACATAGTACAGCACATTGCCAACAGAGACAGGCCTGTATAGTACAGCACATTGCCAACAGAGACAGGCCTGTATAGTACAGCACATTGCCAACAGAGACAGGCCTGTATAGTACAGCACATTGTCAGCAGAGACAGGCCTACATTGCCAGTATAGCACATTGTCAGCAGACAGAGACAGGCCTGTATAGTACAGCACATTGTCAGCAGAGACAGGCCTGTATAGTACAGCACATTGCCAACAGAGACAGGCCTGTATAGTACAGCACATTGCCAACAGAGACAGGCCTGTATAGTACAGCACATTGTCAGCAGAGACAGGCCTACATAGTACAGCACATTGTCAGCAGAGACAGGCCTACATAGTACAGCACATTGTCAGCAGAGACAGGCCTACATAGTACAGCACATTGTCAGCAGAGACAGGCCTACATAGTACAGCACATTGCCAGCAGAGACAGGCCTGTATAGTACAGCACATTGTCAGCAGAGACAGGCCGTTCCAATAGCAAATGTATTAGATAGATATTCTAATGTTCTCCCTGAGTAATCACAGATGACACAAAGGTCAGATGATGACAGGTGATATGGATGATAGGACAGCGAGAGGATGGCTTTTTCAGATGACTTTGAAAACATCTGAAATACAGTTTGTTCTCATGGATTATGCTGGTGAACATTGGCAATATCCATTTGTATAAATATTAAATATTCATGCCTGTTCCATTGTATATCCTAGTGTAATTATGTTGTGTTTGTGTGTGTCGGTGCTTGGCTCTACAGGACAGTATCTTATAGTGTAGTCTAATTAACAACTAGATCGCAATCTTTTAAACCATGGTAACATGGTGTCCATATCCTGATACCAAGGAGGATTACTCGTTCTAGGACAAATAAAATATACACCAAATTATATGAATAGAAATAAGATAAACTGTGTTTAAAAGATAAGTTGTGGTCCTCTCCAGCTCAGTTGGTAGAGGATGACGCTTTGGCGCTATTTCACTCATTAGGCTGTCAACCACGTCCGATCACCATAGCCATGACCATGTTTCCAAAGCCAATCATGTATTGCTTCTCATATTTCGGGAGAAGGACACAGCCAATAGCGTCGCACACCCCCCATCGTTCGAAAGTTGGAGTGGTGCGACGCTATTGGTTGACTCAGCCAACCACCTGGGAAAAAAGAGAAACCTCCAGATAGTGCACAATTGAGACAGAAATGTAGCTAGCCCGCTAGCTAGCCTACCTTCTCTAACTTTCTCCTTGACTATCAGCATTTCATACCACAAGGTAAGGTTAAAAATATGAATTATACTATAGCTAGCCTGCTAGCTAGCCTACCTTCTCTAACTTTCTCCTGGACTATCAGCATTTCATACCACAAGGTAAGGTTAAAAATATGAATTAGAGAGATCACGTGACCCTTGGACGAGATGGCCGCATGAACTAAGAGCTCTGCACAAGTAGTTTCCAATTCCTAATCTTACCTCCACTCCACTCATTTAGCTTTAGTAAGAAAAAGTCATGGCGGCTACAAAAGACGACACTACAGGTGACAATTTTACCCGGACTCGAGTATTAGCGACGGAAAAGCCTCCAAGAAGAAGCTAGCTTCAGAAAAAACTAGCGCCATTAGCCAGGAGCAAGAGAACCTGCTCCCCCACGAGGCACAACGAATGCCAACCTCGCACTCTGTCGAAGACATCCTTTCTGAGTTGAGATCCCAACGTACAGAACTTAACACTAAATTAGATGCCATTAACTCTCAGCTCAGTGCGATAGGGGGCAAGGTGACAATCCTGGAAAACGCTTTGCCTGACATCAACAACAAGATAACCATAAACGTGGGGCGCCTGGACGAGGCAGAGGGGCGAATCCTATCCATGGAAAACTTATTGACAGATGCCATGGAAACAATAGCATATGCTAAAAAGAAAATCGAGCATCTGGAAGAGAAAACAGAGGACCTGGAAAACAGGGGGCGAAGGAATAATTGTGTTCTATTCAATCTGGGCAAAAAGAAGAGGGAAACATGCCACTGATCCGCTACCTGCAAGACAAACTTCCCGTGTGGCTCCACATGTCCACCGACAGGCCCATAGAACTCGAGAGAGCTCACCGAGCACTGAGGCCCCCACCAGCAGCCAGACAACCACCGCGCCCAATCACCATACGTTTCCTGAGATTCACCGACAAGGAACGAGTCCTACAGGCAGCGAATAACAACACCATCACATTTGACAAAGTGAAGAAATACTCCATTGACCGAGGCATCTTCAGGGGATTCAAATACCCAAACGAGCTCAGGATTCTTCACCAAGGAGCCTTGCAACACTTCAAAACTCCCGAAGAGGCAAAACGTTTTTTGAAAGACAATCCTGGCCAATGAGACAGACCAATGACTAAATGCGATTAATGCCATTACTAAAGGAGGTAAGACGACATATAGCCGATATCCAGAGACCCACCCCCTAAATGTCATTATAGCCGTCCAATTTATATTTATTTTCCTTTAACTGAGAGGGATGGGCTGTATAGCCTAACGTAGGCCTACTAATGTTTCAGCCTACTTTTATTTCCCTGTTTTTTGTTGTTGTTGCTATTATTACTTGGGGTTCCCTATGTCCCTTGGGGGAGGTATATGTAGGCTGGTCTATTGATTTTATTTTTCTCCCTCTTTTACTGTGGTCTGGGCGAGGGCAACTGTGTTATTTACTCAATGCGGGGTGGAGAGGATGAGGCATTTCTTTGGTGGGGAGAGGGAGACGTTGTGCGTTGCTAACTGTTCCCGGTTTTTGTTTTATTCGGAACACAGAATTAAGACTGAGAAGGGGGTAATAGATCCAACGGGATGTGTGGAGTTGTTTGGGAACTCTGCTGGGGTGTTCAGAGATGATTATTTTATGTACACCATTTATTTTCCTTTTATGTGAACACAGCTGTAACTACTATCCACTTTTACCCAGAGATGACTTGTACTAAAGCTCGATTACTGTTCGATGACGATGACTATTACCTTAAATCTATTGACATGGAACTGCCATGGTCTAGGGCATGCAATAAAACGAAAAAGATACTATGTGCTCTAAAAAAGGAAAAAGCAGACATTGCGCTATTACAAGAGACACACCTCTGTGATGCTGAACATGCCAAACTCCGCAGAGCTTGGGTGGGACGGGTGTATTTCTCATCTTTCAAATCAAACAGTAGAGGCACAGCCATACTTATCCATAAAAATGTTCCATTCATAATTGACAAAAACATATTTTGATCCGGAGGGGAGATTTATTTTGATAACTGGGTCACTATATGGTCAACCAATTATTACTATTACTAAACAGTAGAGGCACAGCCATACTTATCCATAAAAATGTTCCATTCATAATTGACAAAAACATATCTGATCCGGAGGGGAGATTTATTTTGATAACTGGGTCACTATATGGAGGCATATACGCCCTTAACACAGATACTCCTGCCTTCATGTCAACAATTATAACCCTGTTCAATGAGCATTGTGTCTCCTTTGGCGTGATGGCCGGAGATTTGAATTGTACCCTTAACCCAACCCAGGACAAATCATCTCAAGTCCCCACCACAAATCCTAGATCTGCAAAGATGTTGAACTCTCTTACTAAAGAGATGGGACTGATAGATATCTGGAGAGACTAATAGCTCATCTATGGACTATACATACTACTCTAATGTCCATAACACCTACTCGGGTATAGATTACATTTTTATCCAAAAGAGTTTCATAAACTCAGCCACTTGTACAATCAGACCCATAGCACTTTCAGATCACGCCTTTGTCCACCTCCGCTTTGACCTCTGCAAAAACATCCCGAGGTCAAAGAGCTGGAAATTCAACACCTCCATGCTATCAAACGAAGCGTTCCATACATTGGTAACTACATGGATAGACAACTACACACAAGACAATAAAGATTCTCCTGTTTCTCCGGCCACAATGTGGGACGCTGCTAAAGTCACACTAAGAGGTCATCTAATTGCATATACTTCCTCTAAGACAAAAGCAATGGAAGCACACAGGCTAGATCTTGAGAGGGAGCTGGAATGCTGTGAAAAAATACATAAACAATCCCCAGACAGCACCTCCTGGAGTCAACTTAAAGCAGCCAAAGCCAAACTGAATTTGGACTACACTCGGGAGATTAAAAAAGTTTTCTTTACTAAACAGAAATACCATGAGTATAGCAATAGGCCCAGTAGATTGCTTGCTTACCAATTAAAAAAGGAGCAGTCAGAGCGTACAATCATGGCTATCCGAACAGCAGAGGACAAGGTCACATATGACCCAAAAAATATCAATTTAACTTTTCATGATTTTTACTGCAAACTATATACCTCTGAGAGAAAACACACGGAGGCAGAACTCCACTCTTTCCTAGAGGGAATCTCGCTACCTAAACTATCAGAGACCGACCAAGAAGATCTCAACTCCCCTTTCACTCCTGAGGAGATCCTGGAGGCAATTACCTCCATGCCACCTAATAAGTCCCCAGGCCCAGATGGATTCCCCAGAGAGTTCTACAAAGCTTTTTGGCCCCAGCTCCACCCTATCTTCATGCCAATGCTGGAGGATTTTTGCAAAAACGGAGTTCTCCCAGACTCAATGCACACAGCTCGCATTACAGTGTTGCTAAAAAAGGACAAGGACCCCCTATCCTGCTCGTCCTTCCGGCCCATAAGCTTGTTGGATTTTGACTATAAAATAATTACCAAATTGCTCGCCAAAAGACTAAACACTCTTCTTCCCAAAATAATAAAAGCGGACCAAACTGGATTTATTAGAGACAGATACTCTTCTGATAACATTCGCCGTCTTTTTGATATTATTGATCAAGTAAACGCACAGAAGACCCCTGTCCTGCTGGCTTCACTGGATGCTGAGAAGGCGTTTGACAGGATGGAGTGGAGCTTTCTGTTTTCAGTCTTAGAAAAGTTCAATATGGGCCTAAATTTTATTAAATGGATCAAATCACTATACTCTCATCCGAATGCCATGGTGACTACTAATGGACTGAACTCTGACAGATTCTCTCTGGAACGGGGCACAAGACAAGGGTGCTCGCTGTCCCCGCTGCTCTACTTGTTGGGGGCGGAGCCTCTGGCAGAGCTGATAAGGAGCAATTCAAGTATTATGGGTGTTTCTGCAGGCGGCCTGCAGCACAAGATTTCGCTTTACGCGGATGATGTCTTGCTCTACATATCCAACCCTGAGAAATCCCTCCCTCTCATTTTAGACACAATTGCTCAGTATGGCAAGTTTTCAGGTTATAAGATCAATTTGAACAAATCCACTGTCTGCCCTCTCAATATTACACTCACCAGCTCTATGAAGACACTTTGTCCTTTCCAATGGAAAACACAGGGGTTTCAATACCTCGGGATCTTCATAACACCAGATCTGAATAGCCTTTTTAAGGAAAATTATCTTCCACTCCTGGATCGAATCAAGAACGATCTCCAAACCTGGATCTCCCTCCCAATTAGCTTAGTAGGAAGAATTAATGTAATCCGTATGAACGTCCTCCCTAGACTGAACTACTTATTTCAGATGCTCCCATGCTATCTCCCAGTTTCCTTCTTCAAAACAACTAACCAAAGCATCACCAAATTTATATGGGGCAATAAAAAACCTAGGATCAAGTTTTCCACTCTATCGAAACCTGAATCTAAGGGTGGTCTTGCCCTTCCCTCCCTTCAATTGTACTACTGGTCTGCCCAAATCCGCAACATGCTAACATGGATCACAAACAGACAAGAGTCAACGTGGATTCAGATAGAAGCCCAATCCTGTGGTTCATTGCCCTTAAGCTCAATTATATTCATTAATAACTTTAGTGAAGTGGGCAACATAGCCAAAACCTTTGTGATTTACAGCACCCTACTAGCATGGAGGGACTGTAAGAAATACCTGGGCATTTCCTCCCAAATATGTTCTCACTCGCCTATAGTAGGCAACCCAGACTTGCCAAAAGCCCTGAGGGATGCCAACTTTAATCTTTGGCATACTCTAAGAATCAGGACCTTTTCAGACCTATTTCATCAGAAAACCACTACACTGAAATCCTTTCAAGAGCTCTGCAGTGAATTCGATGTGCCAAGATCCCATTTTTTTTAAATATCTTCAAATTAGACATGTAATTTCCTCATTTACCTCCAAGAGGAGGTTTATAACTCAGTTGAATGAAGTTGAAACCCTTCTTGTCACAGCACAATCCATTAAAGGCAAAATATCTTACAACTATAGACTCCTTTCTGAGAAAGGAAGCTCCTCCTTTACTCCTTTGAAAATAATCTGGGAAAAGGACCTTGGTCTGACTATCAGTGATGAGTTATGGGCGGAGGTTTGCGACAGGGTATACTGCTCCTCTACCAGTGTAAAACTGAAATAATCCAATTTCAATTTTTGTACAAATTTTATTATACTCCTTTGAGACTCCATAGAATGAAAACAGATATGTCTCCTAACTGTAAAAGATGTACCTCTGAAAGTGGAACCTATATGCATGTATTTTGGAGCTGTAGAGAGATTGCCAGATTCTGTCAATCTGTACATACTGCTGCACAGAAAATACTAGAGGTACAGTTTGATATGACCCCGTGTATCTATCTTCTTAATGCCCAGCAGGACTTTGTTCTTGATCCTGACAGAGAAAATTTGCTTATGACTATTACATACTTTGCTAAGAAATGTATTCTTCTATTGTGGGCCTCTAATACCCCTCCTACATTTAAAATGTGGATTGACCAGATTGTTGACTTTCTTCCTCTTGAAAAGCTCACTTATGACCTCCACAAGAGACAGCCCAAGTTTGATAGACTCTGGTCTCCACTAATTCAACTATATTTCAAACTGGACAGAGTAAACGGGGTGACTAGGGAAATGCGCAGATACATGTTGTGTAAGATACTGTAAAACCTAAAAACGAATTATTGGCCCGTCGTCTCAGCGAATGCTTGAAATAGCTGATAAGAACCTTGATAGTGCTGCTGCAAGTGTTGTATGTTTTTCTGTGTGTTTTTATTTTATTTTAGTTTTTGAGTACGTGTGCGTATGTATGTGTGTGTGTGTGTGTGTGTGTGTGTGCGTATGTGTGTGTGTGTGTGTATATATGTATGTATATGTGTGTATGTATGTACCTATGTATGTATGTATATATATATGTATATGTATGTATGTATGTACGTATGTATGTATGTATATATATATGTATATGTATGTATGTATGTATGTATGTATGTATGTATGTATGTATGTATGTATGTATGTATGTATGTATGTATGTATGTATGTATGTATGTATGTATGTATGTATGTATGTATGTATGTATGTATGTATGTATGTATGTATGTATGTATATATGTATGTATGTATGTATGTATGTATGTATGTATGTATGTATGTATGTATGTATGTATGTATGTATGTATGTATGTATGTATGTATGTATGTATGTATGTATGTATGTATGTATGTATGTATGTATGTATGTATGTATATATATATATGCACCAAGGAAAATAAATAGATTAAGAAAAATAAATGCTTTTATTTGACTTTATCATTCATTTTAATTTTATTTTAATTTTTTATTTTTTCAAATGTATTATTATTTTTCGACTTTTTCTTTTTTTAAAGCCTGTCACATCTGTGAATGTGGAATGTGTTTTGTTGGTTGATTGAAAAACAAGAAGACTTAATAAAACTTTAAATTGAAAAAAAATATATATATACTAAATATACTAACCAGAGCAAACATGTTTTCCAACCGTAGAATGTAAATAGCAACCGCTAACTTGTGGCTATCAATAGTTGCTGCTTAGCAAGCTAGCTAGCTAGCATGGTAACGGTAAAGATGCAGTAGCTCTAGTGTTCGTTTTTTATAGGTAAGAGAACTGTCAAAGTTGCTGAGATCTAAAATATAATGTATTCTGCCAACGTTACCAAGGTCAAGTTATTGCCCATTTTAGTAAATGCTATTGATCTAGCTAAGTTCATTAGATAACGTTTGCTATCTGTGTAAACAGCTTACAGTACAGACGCATAATTTGGTAACTTTACAGTAGAATTCAATTTCGTTGGGTTGAGCAGAGTTAGTGTCACCTGATGTCCTTCTGACTAGATAGGTAGCTGTATTGTTATGCCAGCTAAGTTATATAATGCTATTCAGGGGGCCAATGTTGTTATAAACATATCTAGGCATAGCTAACAGTGCCTTCAGACCCCTTGACTTTTTCCATATTACAGCCTTATTCTAAAATGGATAAAATAAAAACAATTTCCTCATCAATCTACACGCAATACCCCATAATGACAAAGCAAAACTTTTTTTTAATGTTTGCAAATTTATTAAAAACAAAAAACAGAAATATCAAATTTACATAAGTATGATATGAGACTCGAAATTGAGCCGAGGTGCATCCTGTTTCCATGGATCATCCTTGAGATGTTTCTACATCTTGATTGGAGGCCACCTGGGATAAATTCAATTGATAGGACATGATTTGGAAAGACACACACCTGTCTATATAAGGTCCCACAGTTGACAGTGCATGTCAGAACAAAAACTAAGCCATGAGGTTGAAGGAATCGTCTGCAGATCTCTGAGACTTGATTGGGTCGAGTCACAGATCTGGGGAAGGGTACCAAAACATTTCTGCAGCATTGCAGGTCCCCAAGAACACAGTGGCCTTCATCATTCTTAAATGGAAGAAGTTTGGAACCACCAAGACTCTTCCTAGTGCTGGCCTCCTGGCCAAACTGAGCAATTGGGGGAGAATGGCCTTGGTCAGGGAGGTGACCAATAACCTGATGGTGACCAAGAACCCAGGAATTCCTCTGTGGATATGGGAGAACCTTCCAAAAAGACAACCATCTCTGCAGCACTCCACCAATCAGTCTTTATGGTAAATTGTCCAGATGGGAAACCACTCCTCAGTAAAAGGCACATGTCAGCCCGGCTGGAGTATGCCAAAAGGCACCTAAACAAGATTCTCTGGTCTGATGAAACTAATACTGAACTCTTTGGCCTGAATGCCAAGCGTTGCATCTGGAGGAAACCTGGCACCATCCCCAAGGCATGGTGATGGAAGCATGGTGGTGGTGGCAGCATCATGCTGTGGGAATGTATTTCAGTTTTTCAGCGTCAGGGAGACTAGTCAGGATCGAGGGAAAGATAAATGGTGCAAAATACAGAGATCCTTGATGAAAACCTGCTCAGGACCTCAGACTGGGGCAAAGGTTCACCTTCCAACGGGACAACGACCCTAAACACACAACCAAGACAACGAAGGAGTGGCTTCGGGACAAGTCTCTGAATGTCCTTGAGTGGCCCAGCCAGAGCCTGCGCTTGAAACCAATCAAACATCTCTGGAGAGACCTGAAAATAGCTGTGCAATTTAATAAAATTTAGAATAAGGCTGTAACCAAACAAAATGTGGGGAAAAAAAATAGGTAAGGGGTCTGAATATACCTATGTATTTGTTTAGTAATTAAAATCAGTCAGTCCATGACATATAGCCTAAGTTGACTCATTTGCCATGATGTTTGATAAGCCTACCTGCTTGAATTCTGACAAATTTCCCAATAACATCATGTAATCTTGTAGGCTGCCTGTCTTAGCCTAGTTTACATTAGGTTTGCATATGTATTGCTAATTGTTCTTGTGGTAGAGCGATACATTCATCCAGTTGGATTCAGATGTCTAAAAAATACCCATAAGCCCCACAAGGGAGTGGATGTCCTGCTTGCAGACATTTGCCACTACAGGGGTTTGATCTGTCGATGCGGCCAACAGGTCAGCTCCGAGGAAGAAGAGTTGGTAGGACCTCTTTCAAAAGGTGCGTATTATGACAAGAGATAATGGCAAACCATGCATAGGGCTATGACATTTGAACGTGTGTTTGTCTAGAAAACACACTGTGCTACTAGAAATACCTGTCATTAAATGTTGTACTTAACCACTAATGAACAGCAACTGTATTACAATATTTGGCCGTCAACTTTTCATTGGATATTGTAACAAAGACATAATACACAGCGTCAAAGTCCCAAGCTGTGATCGTGTCAACCAATCACAACAGGTTAAGGAAAGTTCCAGAAAGACCTAGAGTTCATCATCCCCTGACTCCCGGTTTCAGGTGTTGGGGATGGGTAGTTGGGGTGAGCTGTTTAAGAGTGCTGTGAGATGGTGAAGTCACCAGCAGGGCTTCCTTATATATTGTTACAGATAGAGAATTGACCAATGCAGGTCCATGGACAACTCTGCTCATGGGTCTTCAGAGATGTGTCTGTGGATTTCACCACCAGGAGGTGACATTTTTAAATCTCAGACTTTAAACAACATGTATAACATATCCGACTGTTGTATCTATATTTCCCACCTATAGCTGAAGCAGGTCTCTACCAGTGGACATGCTGGGCCAGCACATATAGCTGAAGCAGGTCTCGACCAGTGGACATGCTGGGCCAGCACCTATAGCTGAAGCAGGTCTCGACCAGTGTAAATGCTGGGCCAGCACCAACAGCTGAAGCAGGTCTCGACCAGTGGACATGCTGGGCCAGCACCTATAGCTGAAGCAGGTCTCTACCAGTGGACATGCTGGGCCAGCACCTATAGCTGAAGCAGGTCTCTACCAGTGGACATGCTGGGCCAGCACCTATAGCTGAAGCAGGTCTCTACCAGTGGACATGCTGGGCCAGCACCTGTAGCTGAAGCAGGTCTCTACCAGTGGACATGCTGGGCCAGCACCTATAGCTGAAGCAGGTCTCGACCAGTGGACATGCTAGGCCAGCACCTACAGCTGAAGCAGGTCTCTACCAGTGGACATGCTGGGCCAGCACCTGTATCTGAAGCAGGTCTCTACCAGTGGACATGCTGGGCCAGCACCTACAGCTCTGCCAGCTCCTGGGTCTGTGTCTGTTGTTCATACTCATTGTTGTCAATGGTAAATATGACATTTTGTCACATTATTTTACCTCCACTACTATGGCTCTGCTGCCATGGTAGGACACGGATTTAGATAATCCTGGTGACTTGGTTTGCTCTGATTTTTATTTTTTATTCCACCTTTATTTAACCAGGTAGGCAAGTTGAGAGCAAGTTCTCATTTACAATTGCGACCTGGCCAAGATAAAGCAAAGCAGTTCGACACACACAACGACACAGTTACACATGGAGTAAAACAGACATACAGTCAATAATACAGTAGAAAAATAAGTCTATATACGATGTGAGCAAATGAGGTGAGATAAGGGAGGTAAAGGCAAAAAAAGGCCATGGTGGCAAAGTAAATACAATATAGCAAGTAAAACACTGGAATGGTTGATTTGCAAAATAAATACAGTAGGGGGAGAGGTAGTTGTTTGGGCTAAATTATAAATGGGCTATGTACAGGTGCAGTAATCTGTGAGCTGCTCTGACAGATGGTGCTTATAGCTAGTGAGGGAGATAAGTGTTTCCAGTTTCAGAGATTTTTGTAGTTCGTTCCAGTCATTGGCAGCAGAGAACTGGATGGAGAGGCGGCCAAAGGAGGAGTTGGTTTTGGGGATGACCAGAGAGATATACCTGCTGGAGCGCGTGCTACAGGTGGGTGCTGCTAAGGTGACCAGCGAGCTGAGATAACGGGGACTTTACCTAGCAGGGTCTTGTAGATGACCTGGAGCCAGTGTGTTTGGTGACGAGTATGAAGCGAGGGCCAGCCAACGAGAGCGTACAGGTCGCAGTGGTGGGTAGTATATGGGGCTTTGGTGACAAAACGAATGGCACTGTGATAGACTGCATCCAATTTATTGAGTAGGGTGTTGGAGGCTATTTTGTAAATGACATTGCCAAAGTCGAGGATCGGTAGGATGGTCAGTTTTACGGGGGTATGTTTGGCAGCATGAGTGAAGGACTATTAGGTTTGTTCATTGTGACTATTAGGTTTCTTTCCCTCTATTTTGTGGTTCAATAAGCAAAGGTTTTGAGGGCCCTCATCTGTCTGCAGCAAGACCAAACCTTAAAGGGGAATGGAAACACTAGGATTTAGAATGCCAGCTATTTGTAACTCGCCATTTTGGCATTGTTGTGTCACTAGCAGGAGAGACCATTTTGGAACTCCCCCAAAATGGCTGAATTTACAGACTCGCTCCGAGACTGAGAATGAAGTAACGTTAATTAGGGAGCCAATAAACCTACTGAAGACGTTCATGTTTGAGCCGATCGTTGCCCCAGATCAGAGTTCGTTCTCGTAGCGGTAACAACACCGATATGCTGCCTAAAACACCTCAGCTAGAGGGTCGGCGTAGCCACACACAAACTGGTGGGGATACTGCCAGATAATGGCTAGTGTGTGTGTGTGTGTGTGTTGTAGAGAAATGTTGGCGATGCAGCACAAAATCCCAGCAGAGGGTGGCTGTATTACATCCAGTCAGAGGTTCCTGTCAGTCTGTCTGGATGGTGATGTACTAATTGGACATGTTGCCAACCCTTATGAAGGACTTCCTGGCAGGAGAGGTTACTCGACCAGTCGTCAACCGATATGCCAGTTATAAAAAATAGCTGAAATTTTGCTTGATTATAAATTCAGGTAAATATCAGTAGTGGGTAATTGCTCAATATATATATAATATAATCAGTATCCTATAACACTGTTTATCACTAGTATTTATTGGCGTGATGGAAACACATTTACCTTTTTTAGATTAGACGATCGGAGTTTGAAAAGCAGACAACATCATGATTTATGAAATCTCATTCTAACCAATAATGGGACGTGCTCATTTATAAATACATTGTGATTTAGTTTCGGAATCAGACTACCTTGTCTTATGATTTTGTTTGCAGAGCATACAGGCTGGCGGTTTATCGCCTGGTAACCCTATGGGCATAAGGGAGGATTGGACGAGGGGCACGACGTCTCATCCCTGCGTGTTGTGGTTTCATCAAGAAGGTGTGCGTACCCCGAATAAAAGGCATTGATAAAGGTTTGAATTTGAATAAAACCAGTTCATTTAGTAAATCGAGCCTGCTGTTTTTTCCCCCCAAGACATAGACCTAAATGCCTGCACCTTGTGTAAAAAAAAATAGTATTAGTTAGCTTATCCACTATAACAACAGGTTCAAGCGTAACCAGATAAACCTGATTTGAACATAAAACTACTTTCAATGCCCACTAACCCCGTGTCCCTGTCACTAGAGTAGTGACTTCAACTAGCTTTGGCTGCTGTCTATCGGAAAGGAATGGTAACTACACTGGAAGGCTAGTTGGCAGAGTCAAAGGAGACTTTAATAATATACCATTTAGCAGACACTTTTATCCAAAGTGAACTGGGTTATATGGTAGTGGAAACAGATCATAGAAACATGGTCAGTCCTTGCATCTATATCTCTGTCTATGAATTTGAGAGTGGTTACATTTCTCCAGCCCCGTCCCTCAGAATTTTTACAGAAGAGCAGGGAGACACTTTGTTATTGGTTCTACTGCTGATTGGCACTTTAAGAAGTTCAGATGCAGATTAAATACACACCAAAATATGTTAGCGATACTATAAAAATTGTCCCATGACTCAGACAGTTAGTGAATACACAGCATCCAGCACAACAATCCATCAAATGTATTTTTTTTTACAAAAGCCCTTTTTACATCAAAATAATAACCACAGTGGTTATAGAAGGTGCAACAGTTCAACACCTCAGGAGCAAATGTCAGTTGTCTTTTCATAGCTGAGCATTAATAGGTTGAGAGAGATAGTCGAAACAGCAGAACCGGGACAAAGTAGCATATCTGTTGAAACGGGTTAAAAAAAACATTGGAAAAACAATTCCACTCGGATTCCCTTTATGGGAGGGTGTATCTTTGAATTTGTTGTTGAATGGCCTGCTCCTTCTCCATTTTCAGAACACCATCCCGCTCCCCCAAGGTGATCGATAGTGTAACTCGGCTCGCACTGTAATTGTGATTCTGAGCTCTCGGGTTCATACAGCGAGTTCTGGTCTTCACTGATCTCACTCTCCGTCAGCTCCACCTGTGGTGTATAGGGGCAGGACTCGGTTGTATACTGATGGTTGTGAGCGCAATCTAGCTGGGCCCCGAGCTCTTTAGTGATGGTCCCTGTGGACCTCTTCTCCACTGCAGCACAGGAACACTCTGGCACCCAGGGGTCAGTTTGGCATGCTGTACTAACTGTTCTTTCCGGTTGGAAGAAAACAATTAAGGCATCTTACACAAAACACTTCAGACACAATTGACTAGTTTACCTTCGACTAGAGTTGCAACAAAGTTGTCCAGTGTCTTAACGCTAAGCCTAGTCAACAACCGTCATGGTCGGGTACTGTTACCTCAGGCTCCATTGCTTTGACTCGCGTCACCTCCGTTCAGTCGTTTTTGCTTGACTCAAGTCGATGATGGTTGGTCGATCGGTAACCCCTACACCATAACCCTCAATGTAGAATGGAGGCACAAGCCGAGGGCGTCAACATAGGCCTATGACTCCTTGCCATTCGGAAACTCCCGGTTACTGCATTTAAAGTGCCCTGCATTGCGAAGTCTACCACCGTAAAGTTCTTTTTGCAGATCCTGCTAGCTCTCTCTGGCACGTCCTTCCTCTTCGGGACATGGAGACACTTCTTCAAAAGTTGGGCAGCTGATGGTAGCTTACCGAGGGATTTTGAGGGAGACAAATTCATCTATTAAAACATGGCAGAAAGAAAACTGAGTCAGTGTTTTGATTAGATGAAGATATTGTGAGTAATCATCCAGTTTTGTTTGGTTTTGCATTACACTGTCTTTAATTTTCAGGAGAGCTGATTGGTGAGGACTACCTGCTCTTGCAGACTGGGAAGGCCATGCAGGACATGGACCCTGACTTGGAGACTGATTTTTGAGGCAATAGTACCCCACAGTGGGTCGTCTTCTAAATGACTTCTTCACCACTGACTTCTCTGCTGCCAGGCCCACCCAGGCTACTCCCACTACAATCTTCCGTCCCACTGGGCACACACTGGTAGTATTTCTGTCTGTAATAAAGCCGTTCTGATTGGCTGGGCCTGGCTCCCCAGTGGGTAGGCCTTGAGACTGTAGCCAGGTAGGCCTGGACACCACTAGCCTGGACACCACTAGCCGTAGCCCTGGAGACTGTAGTCAGCCAGGTTACTGATCTCACCACTAGCCGTAGCCCTGGAGACTGTAGTCAGCCAGGTTACTGCTCTCAGCACTAGCCATAGCCCTGGAGACTGTAGTCAGCCAGGTTACTGATCTCACCACTAGCCGTAGCCCTGGAGACTGTAGTCAGCCAGGTTACTGATCTCACCACTAGCCGTAGCCCTGGAGACTGTAGTCAGCCAGGTTACTGATCTCACCACTAGCCGTAGCCCTGGAGACTGTAGTCAGCCAGGTTACTGATCTCACCACTAGCCGTAGCCCTGGAGACTAGTCAGACAGGTTACTGATCTCAGCACCAGGCTCGTTCCTCCAGATCTGTCTTGTTAATTACACAGCAAAATGTCATGTCCAGTCAAACTGGCAGAAAAGAGTTGGACTTGGTTCAGTGCAACAGCTCACCGACTTAGTGTTTTATATAGGATGGACTGAGGACAGGTTACTGGTGAGGCATAATTAAGTGTTTTATATAGGATGGACTGAGGACAGGTTACTGGTGAGGCATAATTAAGTGTTTTATATAGGATGGACAGGTTACTGGTGAGGCATAATTAAGTGTTTTATATAGGATGGACTGAGGACAGGTTACTGGTGAGGCATAATTAAGTGTTGTATATAGGATGGATTGAGGACAGGTTACTGGTGAGGCATAATTAAGTGTTGTATATAGGATGGATAGACGACACGTTACTGGTGAGGCATAATTAAGTGTTTTATATAGGATGGACTGAGGACAGGTTACTGGTGAGGCATAATTAAGTGTTTTATATAGGATGGACTGAGGACAGGTTACTGGTGAGGCATAATTAAGTGTTGTATATAGGATTGAAGATAATACAGTTCATTGTTGACTTGAAAGAATATCTTTATAAATGCGGTATTTGGATTTGAATTGTATTAGAGGGGTTTTGGGTGGACTTCTAGTACATATTTCATTAGTTTGACACCGGTATGATATGCCATGCAGAGGACAATGAGTCCGCGTGGTCAGAGTCTCACACTGGATGAGAATAACCAAAGCCCATTCAGCAAACGGCTGCAGTTCGGTCTCACGCGGTCCTGAAAAAGATCAACACACATTATACAACTTATTCTAATGCCAATTATAATATATCACTAACAAACAATTATGACATAATATATCATTAACAAACAATTATAATATGATAATATATCACAAACAAACTGTTATAGTATAACATATCACAAACAAACAATTATAATATGATAATATATCACTAACAAACAATTATGATATAATATATCCCTCACAAACAAAGCAATATATGGCAATTTGGTGAAATAGTGTGTCTCTATCAATAAAACTGAATGAACCCTTCACTTCAAACCAAATATTGAAAATGGAAACCGAGAGCTCTCCAAGAATCATGGCTAGTTTGTCACATCTGTGCAGAGAGCAGTGTGAGAGGGTTCTGAGTGACTCGTGTTGGTAATGAGGGATCCGAAGGTTCTAGGCACTAGCATTGTTCCGCTACTCTATCTAGCCTGCTGGTCCTGACATGGCTCTGACTGGACTTATTAGGGCCCGTTACTCGTCATGTGTGAGGCAGATGATAATTAAAGATGTCTGGTAATCCTCTCATGATGTGGGTGTGTGTGGGATCCGTGATCGTGGTGGAAGGGTGCTGTCATTGGGGGAGTTCTACAGAGGCAAAATCACATTCAATGATATGGGGGGAAGGATGGTGTTAGGCCTAGGGCTGTTGTGGTGCCTGTATTACCGCCACGCCGGCGGTTATGAGTCATGACCGCAGCAACATTCTACCTGAGTCATGGTAATCTTCTCTTATGCAGTCTGCACATGTGTTAGTAGTACCCAACTCACTAACGACCATCATGTCATAATGGCCTGGTACTCAGGACTCTATTGTCCCTCCATCAGGTCATAATGGATTGGTACTCACAGGGCTCTATTGTCCCTCCTGGTACTCAGGGCTCTATTGTCCATCCATCAAGTCATAATGGCCTGGTACTCAGGGCTATATTGTCCCTCCATCAGGTCTTAATGGCCTGGGACTTAGGGCTCTATTGTCCCTCCATCAGGTCCTAATGGCCTGGTACTCAGGGCTCTATTGTCCCTCCATCAGGTCCTAATGGCCTGGTACTCAGGGCTCTATTGTCCCTCCATCAGGTCCTAATGGCCTGGTACTCAGGGCTCTATTGTCCCTCCATCAGGTCATAATGGCCTGGTACTATTGTCCCTCCATCAGGTCATAATGGCCTGGTACTCACAGGGCTCTATTGTCCCTCCTGGTACTCAGGGCTCTATTGTCCATCCATCAAGTCATAATGGCCTGGTACTCAGGGGTATATTGTCCCTCCATCAGTTCCCAATGGCCTGGTACTCAGGACTCTAGTGTCCCTCCATCAGGTCCTAATGGCCTGGTACTCGGGGCTATATTGTCCCTCCATCAGGTCCTAATGGCCTGGGACTCAGGGCTCTATTGTCCCTCCATCAGGTCATAATGGCCTGGTACTCAGGACTCTATTGTCCCTCTAAGCACTCTGACATCATTGCAAAAGCTATTCAAAATCACATCAAACACAATATGTGCTTTCAACTCACATCAATGTGATGATCAATTTAAAGAAACAAGTTCATCAACAGGTTAAAACTCAGTGTAAAACATGGTCATTGTGGATGTTGTTTCAAAGCCTAACACAATCAAATGGACATGGTCTTTTACCAAATAGGGCTATCTTCTGTATACCACCCATACCTTGTCACAAGACAGCTGATAAGCTAAAATGCATTAAACAGGAAAGAAAACTTTTTTTTTTTACCAGGCACACCTGTTAATTGAAATGCACTCCAGGTGACTACCTCATGAAGCTGGTTGAGAGAATGCCAAGAGTGTGCAAAGCTGTCTTTAAGACAAAGGGTGGCTACTTTGAAGAATCTCATATACAAAATATATTTAGATTTGTTTAACACTTTATTGGTTACTACATGATTCCATTTGTTATAGTTTTGTTGTCTTCAATATTAATGTAGAAAATAATAAAATAAAGACAAATCCTTGAATGAGTAGGTGTGTCCAAACTTTTGACTGTTACTGTATATATTAAAATCAAATAAACATACAGTACACTACCATTCAAAAGCTTGGGGTCACTTAGAAACGTCCGTGTTTTGGAAAGAAAAGCACAATTTTTTTGTCCGTTAAAATAACATCAAATTGATCTGAAATACAGTATAGACATTGTTAATGTTGTACATTTATTTTTAATGGAATATCTACAACGGTGTACAGAGGCCCATTATCAACGACCATCACTACAATGTTCCAATGGCACGTTGTGTTAGCTAATCCAAGTTCAGCATTTTAAAAGGCTAATTGATCATTAGAAAACCCTTTTGCAATGATGTTAGCACAGCTGAAAACTGTTGTTCTGATTAAAGAAGCAATAAAATTGGCCTTCTTTAGACTGGTGCACTTCACAAAATAGATGGCATCATGAGGTAGGAAAATTAGGTGGATATATTGAAGCAATATCTCAAGACATCAGTCAGTAAGTTAAAGCTTGGTCTCAAATGGGTCTTCCAAATGGACAATGACCCCAAGCATATTTCCAAAGTTGTGGCAAAATGGCTTAAGGACAACAAAGTCAACGTATTGGAGTGGACAAAGTCATGGAACCTTATGACAATCAGATGAAATTAACTCAATTGTTCAGAGAAAACTTGTAAATCGGTCCAATTCGACCAGAACACAACAGTAGGGTTAAACTGATGGGTTTTGATGGTGCTTTCTTAATTATGTTACTCAGATTGATACACTGGTGGGTCAATAGACTATTTTAAGGGAATACATTCCTGGGATGTGCTGTGATAGAAGGCAGGGATGGACACTGCTACGTTCCATTATGGCAATTAGTGAATTTTAATTTGCGTCAACTTCAGTGTGAGAGAGCAAAAAGGTATCACGTGTGTGTGTGTGTGTTTATTTGTGTTTGTGTGGTGTGTTTGTGTGTTTATTTGTGTGTTTGTGTGTGTGTGTTTGGCATTACAAGAGGCGTAGGACATCTCATCGTGTGAATCAACCTCCTTGTGTCCAGAACCAGATTCGAAGTCACCGTAATCAGCTGTAATTAACCGGTCATGGCTGGAGGGGATACAGTTTGTCAGACTGACATCAAAAGGTGAACATATTTGCGATTTAGATCAATCAAGCAATCAATCAATCAATAAATCAATCAATCAAATACAGATGTAGAAGCACGGTGGCAAGGAAGTAAACTATAGAGGAACCAGGCTCTGAGGAGTGGCCAGTCCTCTTCTGGCTGTGCCTGGTGGAGATCGTAAGAGTACATGGCCATTAAGACCAGATTGTTCTTTAAGATGTTCAAACGTTCATAGATGACAGGCAGGGTCAAATAATAATCACAGTGGTTGTAGAGGGGGACGACAGGTCAACACCTCAGGAGTAAATGTCAGTTGGCTTGTCATAGCCGAGCATTCAGAGGTCGAGACAGCAGGTGTGGGAGAGAGAGAGAGAGAGAGAGTCAAAAACAGCAGGTCCGGGACAAGGTAGATAACGCTAACCATTTTCCTAATCTTAACCTAATTCTCCTAACCTGCTATGTTTATTCTCCTAATCTGCTGCGTAAATTCTCCTAAACCGCTACAGACATAAACTGTATACCACTGTAATTAACCAGGAAGAGGAATTTAGCCCGGCTCCACCAAGTGGACGCTCAATGGGGGGAAGGGGCACATGCACACGTTGATGATGTCACAAGGTGGTCTGATTGGTCGATGGACGTAATACACCAGGTTACATGTGGATTAGAAGATGAGGTATTTAATCCAAGCTGGTGTCTGAGAGTGGAAAAAACAATCGTACGTCACATGAAGATGATCATTTTAATTAAAATGTATTGTCAAATTTGCCTTATTCTAGTGTTTATTTGTGCTTCACACTTTCCATAACCAAGTAGTTACAAGTTTACGCCCCCAGATGATGCTTCATAAATCCCCCGACACAAACCGACTAATTGAATTTGTGGCCGCACAACATCACTCAATTTAAGGCAGATTCCTTAAATAATGTGAGTGGGTGATCTATTGAGTGGATTTGTGAAAATGTAATCATCTTCAATGTCAAATAATAGAGCTTTTACTGTAATTCCTTAAAACCAAGAAATAGCCCTTGTCACATAGCTAAAGCTTAGAGGAAGATAAAGCCCGTAAAGCTATGAATACATTAGAACAATGTTGCAACCATCTCCAAATGAAAATGTTACTGCCTGCAGGCTATGCTGTCATTCCCCTGTATGGGGATGGATTCACTTTGGACAACAGGCAAATTCCAGAGATCCAACTGAGCGAAGGCCAAACTATTTTTATCCTCCAGACATAACTGAGGGGACAGATAGGTGTGTTTTAACTGACTTCCGTATAATAGAGAGTACATCATTATTATCTTTCAAACTCTTAACTCTCTGACATGATATTTAAACTTGTGTATTTGCGGAATCCTCTGGGTACTGGACCTTGGGTCAAGGTTTGCATGTGGAAATGAAATGTGATTTTCCCCTCTGTCTTTGACACGCAGGGCCAGTCCAGGCTAGTGGGTGATTGTGTGTGTCTCTCTCTGCGTGTGCAGTGAGGGGAACAGATTAATTTATGTGTTAACCTCAATCCCAGCCAGTCCCTTGACCAAGCAAGTTAGAGGTGATATAATGATATAGAATGTGTAATGATATAGAATATAATGATATAGAATGTGTAATGATATAGAATATAATGATATAGAATGTGTAATGATATAGAATATAATGATATAGAATATAATGATATAGAATGTGTAATGATATAGAACATAATGATATAGAATGTGTAATGATATAGAATATAATGATATAGAACATAATGATATAGAATATAATGATATAGAATGTGTAATGATATAGAATATAATGATATAGATTGTGTAATGATATAGAACATAATGATATAGAATGTGTAATGATATAGAATGTGTGATGATATAGAATATAATGATATAGAATGTGTAATGATATCAGTGGCAAGCTAACAAATTCCCTCATCTGTCCCTTTAACCAGTGTCATAACAACAGGTTTAATTAGGAAAATAAACCCTATTTTCCCTCTCATTGTTCTGTGTGTGATTGCATGGTAATATGTTAAAAAAATAAATAAATGAAGGTCAACTTAGACACCTATTCTTCAACATGCTATTTACCACCTCATGCAGTAATGACCTTCCGTGTGGGAACTGGCAACTGCACGTCAGCATTAGCAGGGGGGAAACCTTGTTACTGAAAGATTGGGCTTTCATCACCTGTTGCCCTTTTGTTTGTTTTCCATTATTCAGAGGAAGTCGGCGGGTTGGCGGTGTCACTAGCTGGCTAACTGCCTTTCCCACCTCTCCAGACCCTTCTCGCTCTCTTGCTCTCTCTCTCTCTCCAGACCCTTCTCGCTCTCTCTCTCTCTCTCTCTCCAGACCCTTCTCGCTCTCTTGCTCTCTCTCTCTCTCCAGACCCTTCTCGCTCTCTCTCTCTCTCTCTCTCTCCAGACCCTTCTCGCTCTCTCTCTCTCCAGACCCTTCTCGCTCTCTTGCTCTCTCTCTCTCTCTCTCAGACCCTTCTCGCTCTCTTGCTCTCTCTCTCTCCAGACCCTTCTCGCTCTCTTGCTCTCTCTCTCTCTCTCCAGACCCTTCTCGCTCTCTTGCTCTCTCTCTCTCCAGACCCTTCTCGCTCTCTTGCTCTCTCTCTCTCTCTCTAGACCCTTCTCGCTCTCTTGCTCTCTCTCTCTCTCAGACCCTTCTCGCTCTCTTGCTCTCTCTCTCTCTCTCCAGACCCTTCTCGCTCTCTTGCTCTCTCTCTCTCTCTCCAGACCCTTCTCGCTCTCTCTCTCTCCAGACCCTTCTCGCTCTCTTGCTCTCTCTCTCCATCCTTCTCTCTATCTCTCTAGAGAGAGAGAGAGAGAGAGAGACATAACAAGAGAGAGACAGAGAGTTGATAATCTTTGCCAGAGGAGATCAGGGTCTCATTTCTTTGTAAACTCATTGAGAAAGCAGATGGTCATACATCATATTCCACTATGAGAGAAAGCAGATTACTGTGACACCAGCTGAACCACAGCGCTAAACTTAGTTTGAGGACTTCTCTTCTCTCTACATGTGAAAACTTTCATAATACTCTGAGACAAGTAGGATGGCTTCAAATAAGGCCTTCGGAAATAGGACAAGAAGAAGAACAGCAAAAGTGACAAAGAATAAGCAAAATCGTTTTTTAAAATAACAAACTATATACAATAGAGTTACAGTTTGAATGTAAATATTTTATATTCTGTCAAAGTATAGTAAAATGGCAATGATTTCAATTAATTTACAAACTGAATTTGATGATCTTTTAGTACTCGCGGTGTGTATGTAATATAGATGATAAATCACTGTAAGCATGCGCTCAGTGTATTGGGAGATATAGTGTGACCCTACAACAGTTAAGCATAAGCTTATTTCATAAGTAGCTCTTTGCTGCTGTTTGTCTCTACAGACCTACTCTAACTTATTAGCTGATGTGTGTAAGACCTTTCACATACTGGGCAGTGTATAGGTTTTTTCACTGTTATGATGTGAACCCTAGCCTTTTGGGGGCCCTATGCGAGATTTGGTGATTCGGTAACTTGGTTATATTTACTACAAGGTTTAGAAAGCTGTCTAGACGATCTTGCCAAGCATAAAAATAAAAATAAAATGTGTTTAGCTGACATTGGGGTGGCAGGTAGCCTAGTGGTTAGAGTGTAGAGGAGGCAGGTAGCCTAGTGGTTAGAGTGTAGAGGAGGTAGGTAGCCTGGTGGTTAGAGTGTAGAGGCGGCAGGGTAGCCTAGTGGTTAGAGTGTAGAGGCGGCAGGGTAGCCTAGTGGTTAGAGTGTAGAGGCGGCAGGGTAGCCTAGTGGTTAGAGTGTAGAGGCGGCAGGGTAGCCTAGTGGTTAGAGTGTAGAGGCGGCAGGGTAGCCTAGTGGTTAGAGTGTAGAGGCGGCAGGGTAGCCTAGTGGTTAGAGTGTAGAGGCGGCAGGGTAGCCTAGTGGTTAGAGTGTAGAGGCGGCAGGGTAGCCTAGTGGTTAGAGTGTAGAGGTGGCAGGGTAGCCTAGTGGTTAGAGTGTAGAGGCGGCAGGGTAGCCTAGTGGTTAGAGTGTAGAGGCGGCAGGGTAGCCTAGTGGTTAGAGTGTAGAGGCGGCAGGGTAGCCTAGTGGTTAGAGTGTTGGACTAGTAACAGGAAGGTTGCATGTTCAAACCCCTGAGCTGACAAGGTACAAATCTGTCATTCTGCCCCTGAACAAGGCAGTTAACCCACTGTTCCTAGGCTGTCATTGAAAACAAGAATTTGTTCTTAACTGACTTGCCTAGTTTAATAAAGGTAAAATACATTTTAAAAAATTGGGTAAGTGACTGTCAATGACTGACATAAGAAAACCTGCTGATGCAAAACCACATTTAGAAGTTGTACTTTGTGTATTAAGCGATTCTAACTCTCAACAGGAAACCTTACCTCCGGTAAGCTATCCAGGAAAGGGCTGAAAACAGCCCATATTTGTTGTTTCTCTAAAATCTGCAATGGGGACACAAGGCGCTGCATGATTTACAACTGTCCCGTTGACCGGACGCCGATCCCTAAGAAGAATTATATAGGTAGACTTAGAAATAAACTTCACAAAATCAATAACTTAACATCAAATAACAGTAATATATTAGCCATTGCTGAGACTCACTTAGATAATTCCTTTGATGATACAGCAGTAGCAAGATATAACATTTATAGAAGGGACAGGAAGGCTTATGGGGGAGGTGTTGCTGAATATATTCAGAGCCAAATACTTTAATGATTACTTTAAGTGGCAAAGTGGGCAGGAAATGCCAACAACAAACCGTGAGCCATCGTATTCATATATTTAAAAAATTAATAATAATGTCAAGTTAGTGTGGGAGAGGTGGAAGAATTATTGTTATCGATCAATAACGACAAACCTCCTGGCATTGACAACTTAGATGGAAAGTTACTGAGGATGGTAGCTGACTCTATAACCACTCCTATCTGTCATATTTTTAATCTGAGGCCAGAGGAAGGTGTTTGTCCTCAGGCCTGGAGGAAAGTCAAAGTCATTCTGCTACCCAAGACTGGAATTGGAAAACGGGTGGTATAGCCTACGTTCCGAAATGTGATGTCATTCGACCAGAACACTGACATTTTGCCAAGGCAGAGATGAGTGGCTGACACCGAGACCCGCACAGACATGTTGTGGACGTATAAATTCTGGCCTAATGACAATCGGCAAATGTCACGTACAGACAAAATAGTAAGTCAACAAAATGTGATTCTAGCCAGCACTTTCCTACAGCAACACTAAGCTGTCCATGTACCAGGGAGAGAATCCCAACAACGTTCCGAATGTAGAGCAGGCCGTGGGAGCATCATTTTGTACTTTGTCACTTCCTATCAACATCAGCAAAGCTCACCATTTATCTTAATTTCAAGGGTTTAGACATCTCAGGATTAAACTAGCACAGCATAAATTGTTAGGCCTACAAACTAACTCATTAATAGTTAAATGCTTTGGAGCAAATCATGTCAGAAGAGGAGGAAAAACCCACAAGAGAAACACTCATACTCTTTAATTGCTTCGATTCCAGTATTATCCCTGGGGAAACCGGTGTATCTCCTTGGTTCAGTGTAAAACTACAAGTGGTTGAGAGATGCTGTGTGTTTGTATTCTGACAGGCCCCTGAACGTTGGTACCTAAACCTGTAAACTAACTAAAACACTGCAGAGTTTCTCTCTCTCCCCCACTCCCCTGATGCTCTCTCTCTCTCTCCCCCCACTCCCCTGATGCTCTCTCTCTCTCCCCCCCCACTCACCTGATGCTCTCTCTCTCTCCCCCACTCCCCTGATGCTCTCTCTCTCTCCCCCACTCCCCTGATGCTCTCTCTCTCTCCCCCCCACTCCCCTGATGCTCTCTCTCTCTCTCTCCCCCCCACTCCCCTGATGCTCTCTCTCTCTCTCCCCCACTCCCCTGATGCTCTCTCTCTCTCCCCCCACTCCCTGATGCTCTCTCTCTCTCTCTGATGCTCTCTCCCTCTCTCTCTCCCCCTGATGCTCTCTCTCTCTCTCTCTCTCTCTCTCCTCTCTCTCCCCCTGATGCTCTCTCTCTCTCTCTCTCTCTCTCTCTCTCTCTCTCTCTCTCTCCCCCCCACTCCCCTGATGCTCTCTCTCTTCACCCTCTCTCCCCCACTCCCCTGATGCTCTCTCTCTCTCTCTCTCTCCCCCCACTCCCCTGATGCTCTCTCTCTCCCCCACTCTTCTGATGCTCTCTCTTCACCCTCTCTCTCTCTCTCCTCTCTCCCCCACTCCCCTGATGCTCTCTCTCCCCTCTCCCCCACTCCCCTGATGCTCTCTCTCCCTCTCCCCACTCCCCTGATGCTCTCTCTCTCTCTCTCTCCCCCTCCCCTGATGCTCTCTCTCTCCTCTCTCCCCACTCCCCTGATGCTCTCTCCTCTCCCCCCACTGCCCTGATGCTCTCTCTCTCTCTCTCTCCCCCCACTCCCCTGATGCTCTCTCTCTCTCTCCCCACTGCCCTGATGCTCTCTCTCTCCCCCCTCCCCTGATGCTCTCTCTCCCCCCACTCCCTGATGCTCTCTCTCTTCACCCTCTCTCCCCCACTCCCCTGATGCTCTCTCTCTTCACCCTCTCTCTCTCTCCCCCACTCTTCTGATGCTCTCTCTCTTCACCCTCTCTCCCCCAATGCTCTGTCTGTCTCTCAATCTCCATCCATGTCTCTCTCTCTCTTCTGCGACTCTGTCACATCTGTATGTGATTGCTGCCACCACCATCACCACCAGATGCTACCATTCAATTTGAATTGTTTGTAAATGCACGCAATGCCTCGTTCCTCAGAGACCGAGATGAGAAGATACCTAAATAGATAGCTGAATGTGTTTTTGATGAACAAATAAGTTCAAATCATAAACCCGTGTTTGATGATGCTATTAACAATGGCTTTAACAATGGTACAATGGTACAAATGAAGACATATTTCCCATTTATCCTGTGGTAACCTTCTGATATTATGTTATTTTTGCAGAAGTGCTATGGTAAGTGTATGAAAAACATACTGTAAATAATGTGTGGCACATTGTACATTTAGAGCAATGTTTCCTGATCTGACAGCAGGGTCTCACTGAGCCATTCATTCTGAGCGTTAGATCACCATGTAGAGAGAGAGTCTTCCAACTCCATCTCTCCTCTCTTCTTTCAACTTCACCAGCATGAAGAGTAGAACCCCCATAGCTCATCCCCTCCTTCCCATTGGTTCTCGCCAGGTAGCCTAGTTACCAATCAAGCTTTATTGCCAATCACTCATCACTAAGGACAGGAAGAGGACAGATGGGCCCAACAGGTGTTCTGGGTGTTCCCTGTATAAATAAACAACAACTACTAAATAAATGTATTAAATTCATGATTTTGGAATGCATCGGCCTATGAAACACAGCAATGCAAATTACAGGATAAAACCCTTTTTTAATAAAAATTATAATTGGAAATATTACATACTTTTTTAAAATTCTAATTGTGCTGCATGAACTGTAACTGTGAGACAAATTACATTTTTGAACCGGCTACATATCCTGGTCGTCGAAAAACTTTTTAAAAAATCGGTACAGATTTGACATCAACACTATTTGGGCAGCAGAGAAAGAAAAATATTCCAACGGACTGTAAAATTAGTTTCTTTAAAAAATGTTTTATAGCAGCGTGGAAAATAAATGCTGGATTTTTAAATGTTCAGGAAATGAAAGGTTATACAATAGCTAACAGATGGTTTGGGTATGATATTACAGACAATATAATTCATCTAGATTGTAGTGCCCAACATAACCAACCAATCCCCAATGAGGGTGATGGCCTTTTCAAAGAGATATATTCCTATCTGATCTTATATTCTCCATGCTTAGCTTAACCATAATAAACAGATCACCCAGAGAGAGGGTGGAGGAGTCACTCACAACAGAACAGAGCCTCCTGATCATACACCTGTAATATAACAAGCTCTGTAGTTTGAGACTTATCTTACGTTACAAGGTCGGGATGGCTGGGCTGTAGCCGTACGGCTCACCCTGCCTTCGTTCAGCTGGGGACCGAGGCAGAGTTAGGCAGACGCTATTGTCACCGAAGGGTCCATCTGCTTGCCTGCCATGGAACCACAATAAAAAGAGGATATAGTGTAGTCATAAATAAGAGATTATGAACTCATGAAAGATTGATCTCTCTCTCTATATTGAGATCTGAGGTTCTGACTCCGTGTCACCTGTGATGTGCTGTGGTTCTGATGATGACTTCAGGTCTGTGACTTGTCCATAGAGACTTTTTCTTTTGCGCCCTAAGCAAATGTCTCTAGTGGCTGTTCGGGTTGAACCGGATTCAACTCAATTCAAATCAAATGTCTCTAGTGCCTGTTAGGGTTGAACCGATGTCCAATCAAATCAAACGTCTCTAGTGCCTGTTAGGGTTTAACCAGAGTAGCAGCGTACCCAAACATCAAAGAGATTTGATTTGATTTGAGTAGACTCCGGTTCAACCCTAACGGATGTGACACAGCGAGGGGACAGACAAACTGACGTGGAGCGTAGTTCCCGAATCATTTGACCCACTGAGATCTGCACAGATACACAGGTAACAGTACATACTACTGTCTCTGTTCAAGTCGCCATGGAAGTCAGGTGTTTATTTTGTGTTTATGTTGTCATGTGGATACGTGGTGAATAGAATTGTATAAACAAAAGCCTTTGAGCGAAATGATAGATTGTATTTACAGTAGATAATTGGTATGGGGCGTCTAGACAGCCAGCCTATCAGACTTAGTGGCGTACGCTGGCCCTGGTGCCATCGCTGGTTTTAATCTGGAGAATCATGGACTGAAGAGAACAATTCACCTCAGGCAAATCTCTGCATTCATTCTGCAGAGAGAAGGAAAGAGCTAAAGTAACAGTGACAACAGAGCAGTACATCGAAGAAAAGTTTGCTAAGCCCTGATATTCATAACGTCAGAACAAATATATAGACTGTACGTGTGTTTGTGCGCATCCCTTTGTGTGTGTGTGTGTGTGTGTGTGTGTGCGTGTGTGTGTGTGTCTGCTCGCATGGGTACATTCCCCTTTTTACACACACACACACGGGCAGATGCACACGAACACACTCTGTCACACACACACTCTGACACACACACACACTCTGACACACACACACACACACACTCTGACACACACACACAGACACACAGACACACACACACAAACACACACTCTGACACACACAGACACAAACACACAGACACACACACACACACCTGCCCGACACATCTCACTCTTGGAAGACCCACTACAGATGTAGGATCTTAATTTGAGCCAGTTCGCTACTGCAGGGAAATAATCCTGCAGCAACAGGAAGTGTGAATAATTATGTGGACTACATCTGTCAAAGCCACCACACTGTGTGTCCCTAAGGTCCATACTGTAGGTTTCCTTTCAAGCTTGTTTTTTTTTACCCCTCGTTTCCCTTCCCCATCGTAGGTCAAAGGTCAAATAGGCGGTGCTTATATTTATACTGTTTCATACATATACAAGTGTGTGGTGTAAAATGGAAATGTGTTTTTGCATATCCCACTCCCCCTGAGACACCCTCGGAGAGTGGGGTCACGGCCAGGGTCACTATATCCCACTCCCCCGGAGGCGATCAGCCATTATTGACGGCGACCCTGGAGCAACTAGGGTTAAGTGCCCTGTTCAAGGGCAGATCAACACATTTTTCACCTCGCCGGCTCGTAAATTCGAACTAGCAACCTTTCAATTGCCGACCGAACTTAAAATACTGAACACAACAGGCACTTTATTAGAGAGAGATTCTATTTGAGCCAAGCGTTTATTTCCTTAATGCGCACAGCTTTTGCATAATTTGCATAGTTAATTGTTTAATACCAGTGTTCACTTCCATCATTTTAATACGTTTCTTCATTTCCTTCACTAATGTGTTATCGTTTACACACTGTGTCACATTCCTTTTGTCTTAGTATTCCTGTATTTCGAATAACCGAATAGCGAATAATCATTCTCCTCTTTCACTGTGCATTTTTGGCAGTTCTTACTTTTGCCACTGGAGGGAATTCAGACAATTTCTCGGGGTCTGTACTCCCAAAGTTGTTGACTGATTTTGTGCTTGCCAGCTAACAGTTCTCAGCTTCTTACGCTAAACTCGTAAATCATTAATGGTAACCGAGTAAAACAATTCATTAAGAGCCTGCGTTTATTTGAAGCAGACATTTCACTGATCCTCTCTATGGGTTAGGGTTAACCTCTCTATGGGTTAGGGTTAACCTCTCTATGGGTTAGGGTTAACCTCTCTCTGGGTTAGGGTTAACCTCTCTATGGGTTAGGGTTAACCTCTCTCTGGACCTCTCTATGGGTTAGGGTTAACCTCTCTATGCTCTATGGGTTAGGGTTAACCTCTATGGGTTAGGGTTAACCTCTCTATGGGTTAGGGTTAACCTCTCTATGGGTTAGGGTTAACCTCTCTCTGGTCCTCTCTATGGGTTAGGGTTAACCTCTCTATGGGTTAGGGTTAACCTCTCTCTGGTCCTCTCTATGGGTTAGGTTAATATCTCTCTGGTCCTCTCTATGGGTTAGGGTTAATCTCTCTCTGGTCCTCTCTATGGGTTAGGGTTAATATCTCTCTGGTCCTCTCTATGGGTTAGGGTTAACCTCTATATGGGTTAGGGTTAACCTCTCTATGGGTTAGGGTTAATATCTCTCTGGTCCTCTCTATGGGTTAGGGTTAACCTCTCTCTGGTCCTCTCTATGGGTTAGGGTTAATATCTCTCTGGTCCTCTCTATGGGTTAGGGTTAACCTCTCTCTGGTCCTCTCTATGGGTTAGGGTTAATATCTCTCTGGTCCTCTCTATGGGTAGGGTTAACCTCTCTCTGGTCCTCTATGGGTTAGGGTTAACCTCCCTATGGGTTAGGGTTAACCTCTCTCTGGTCCTCTCTATGGGTTAGGGTTAATATCTCTCTGATCCTCTCTATGGGTTAGGGTTAACCTCCCTATGGGTTAGGGTTAACCTCTCTATGGGTTAGGGTTAATCTCTCTGATCCTCTCTATGGGTTAGGGTTAACCTCTCTATGGGTTAGGGTTAACCTCCCTATGGGTTAGGGTTAACGTCCCTATGGGTTAGGGTTAACCTCTCTCTGGTCCTCTCTATGGGTTAGGGTTAATATCTCTCTGGTCCTCTCTATGGGTTAGGGTTAATCTCTCTATGGGTTAGGGTTAATAGTCAAGAACCATATCACCTCCACCCTACCTGACACCCTAGACACACTCCAATTTGCTTACCGCCCGAATAGGTCCACAGACGACGCAATCTCAACCACACTGCACACTGCCCTAACCCATCTGTACAAGAGGAATACCTATGTGAGAATGCTGTTCATCGACTACAGCTCAGCATTTGACACCATAGTACCCTCCAAACTCATCATCAAGCTCGAGACCCTGGGTCTCAACTCCTCCCTGTGCATCTGGGTCCTGGACTTCCTGACGGGCAGCCCCCAGGTCGTGAGGGTAGGTTACAACATCTCCACCCCACTGATCCTCAACACTGGGGCCCCACAAGGGTCCATTCTCAGCCCTCTCCTGTACTCCCTGTTCACCCACGACTGCGTGGCTATGAACGCCTCCAACTCAATCATCAAGTTTGCAGACGACACTACAGTGGTAGGCTTGATTACCAACAATGACGAGACGGCCTTCAGGGAGGAGGTGAGGGCCCTCGGAGTGTGTTGTCAGGAAAATAACCTCACACTCAACGTCAACAAAACTAAGGAGATGATCGTAGACTTCAGGAAACAGCAGAGGGAGCACCCCCCTATCCACATCGACGGGACAGTAGTGGAGAGGGTAGAACGTTTTAAGTTCCTCTGCGTACACATCACTGACAAACTAAAATGGTCCAACCACACAGACAGCGTGGTGAAGAAGGCGCAGCAGCGCCTCTTCAACCTCAGGAGGCTGAAGAAATTTGGCTTGTCACCAAAAACACTCACAAACTTTTACAGATGCACAATCGAGAGCATCCTGTCGGGCTGTATCAACGCCTGGTACGGCAACTGCTCCTCCAACAAACGTAAGGCTCTACAGAGGGTAGTGAGGTCTGCACAACGCATCACCGGGGGCAAACTACCTGTCCTCCAGGACACCTACACCACCCGATGTCACAGGAAGGCCATAAAGATCATCAAGGACAACAACCACTCGAGCCACTGCCTGTTCACCCCGCTATCATCCAAAAGGAGAGGTCAGTACAGGTGCATCAAAGCTGGGACCGAGAGACTGAAGAACAGCTTCCATCTCAAGGCCATCAGACTGTTAAACAGCCACCACTAACATTGAGTGGCTGCTGACAACATACTGACTGAACTCCAGCCACTTTAATAATGGAAAAATTGATGTAATAAATGTATCACTAGCCACTTTAAACAATGCCACTTCATATAATGTTTACATACCCTACATTACTCATCTCATATGTATGTACTGTACTCTATACCATCTACTGCATCTTGCCTATGCCGTTCAGCCATCACTCATTCATATATCTTTATGTACATATCCTTCATCCCTTTACACTTGTGTGTATAAGGTAATTGTAGTGAAATTGTTAGGTTAGATTACTCGTTGGTTATTACTGCATTGTCGGAACTAGAAGCGCACGCATTTCCCTACACTCGCATTAACATCTGCTAAGCATGTGTATGTGACAAATAACATTTGATTTAATTTGATTTACAGTAGAACGTGTTAACTATGTATATTCCATAGTTAAGGCACTACTTAAAAAAAAAAAAATAGCGCATTATGTAGAGAATAGGCTGACATTTAGGATACACACTCATCTTTAAAGAGGATTCAGCATTCCCCTGATCACTGCACATGGGGAGACTAGTTAAAGGGAGACTAGTTAAAGGGAGACTAGTTAAAGGGAGACTAGTTAAAGAGAGACTAGTTAAATGGAGACTAGTTAAAGGGAGACTAGTTAAAGGGAGACTAGTTAAAGAGAGACTAGTTAAAGAGAGACTAGTTAAAGGGAGACTAGTTAAAGGGAGACTAGTTAAAGGGAGACTAGTTAAAGAGAGACTAGTTAAAGAGAGACTAGTTAAAGGGAGACTAGTTAAAGGGAGACTAGTTAAAGGGAGACTAGTTAAAGGGAGACTAGTTAAAGGGAGACTTTCATCCATTATCAATAGATTGATATCTGTAATGAACATCTGGTGTGTTCAAACCAGTTGTAGTTGTTTGAAATATCCCCATGCTATGAGTGAACTTGTGAATGTTCCCTGGATATGCATGTACTGTACTTCTTATGAGGAAACTGGTAAATATGAGACAGCAGTTCTGTTCGGATCAATACGCTGAAGGAGTCATAGATTTTTGGGGGGGTTAATGAATTTTTGTATATTTTGGAATTACGCTGTAAATCGATGCAAAGATTCAAATGTATACGCAATACTACTCTAACCACCGTAGCTAATTTCCCAAAGGCAGGATAGCAAGCTCTATTCATTTTAAACCTATTTGATACTGATCGACCCCACCTCTACACGACGCACACTATATTGATTTTCTCATTACGTGTGAGGTCATACTTCAGATTGTTTCCTATCCAGCTGATCATATAGTAACACCATACGTGATCATTAATAACAACAGCACGACACCGTGACTCCGCTTAGCAAAAAATGGACACGATTCCGTTTCACCAACAAACAACCAAACACCGGCAGAGAGAGTGACGTGTGATTTGCCTGAGGGGCTTGGCACTATTGAAGCTACAGTCTGGGATTTGGGGAAGCTGTTCAATGGAATTGTACAGTTAATTCGGTAAAGTATTCAGACCCCTTGACTTTTTCCACATTTTGTAACATTACAGTCTTCTTCTAAAATTGATTAAATTGTTTTCTGCCCCCCATAATGACATCAATCTACACACAATACCCCATGATGACAAAGCAAAAAGCAGTTTTTTAGACATTTGTGACCTGATTTAGGATGCTAGGCTATGTCACAAGTCATGACTTCACGTGAGAGCTGTTTGAAGGTAAAAAATATTTCTATGTACAAAATGCCTTTTTTTGGGGCAGAAATGCCTTCTGGGACATGTGAACTTTCATGTGCCTTAATATAAATGTGTATGTCATTTGTAAATACGAATAAAATTGTTAAATTACGAGCCCAGTTGGTTTAACCACAGAAAAAGTGAGCAACCTTCCTGCTAGACATGATTGGCTAATGAAATATTACATTTACATAATTATTCAGACCCCTTAATCTCAGTATTTTGTTTGAAGCACCTTGAAGCACCTTTGGCTGCGTTCACAGCCTGGAGTCTTCTTGGGTTTCTTCCATTCTTCTCTGCAGATCCTCTCAATCTCTGTCAGGTTGGATGGGGAGCATCGCTGCACAGCTTTTTTCAGGTCTCTCCAGAGACGTTCGATTGGGTTCAAGTCTGGGATCTGACTGAGCCACTCAAGGACAATCAGAGACGTGTCCCGAAGACATTCCTGCGTTATCTTGGCTGTATGCTTAGGGTCGTTGTCCTGTTGGAAGGTGAACCTTCGTCCCAGTTTGAGGTCTCTGGAGCACTCTGGAAGGAGGTTTTCATCAAGGATCTCTCTGTACTTTGCTGTGTTCATCTTTACCCCGATCCTGACTAGTCTCCCAGTCCCTGCTGCTGAGAAACATCCCCACAGCATGATGCTGCCGCCACCATGCTTCACCGTAGGTTGAGGCTATAAAAGTAGCGAGGCTATATACAGTATTGAGGCTATAAAAGTAGCGAGGCTATATACAGTATTGAGGCTATAAAAGTAGCGAGGCTGTATACAGTAGTGAGGCTATAAAAGTAGAGAGGCTGTATACAGTAGTGAGGCTATAAAAGTAGCGAGGCTATATACAGTTGTGAGGCTATAAAAGTAGTGAGGCTATATACAGTAGTGAGGCTATAAAAGTAGCGAGGCTATATACATACACCAGTTAGTTGGGCTGATTGAGGTAGTATGTACATGTAGATATGGTTAAAGTGACTATGCATATATGATAAACAGAGAGTAGCAGCAGCGTAAAAGAAGGGTTAGGGGGAGGCACACAATGAAAATAGTCCAGGTAACAATTTGATTACCTGTTCAGGAGTCTTATGGCTTGGGTGTAAAAACTGTTGAGAAGCCTTTTTGTCCTAGTCTTGGCACTCCAGTACTTCTTGCCATGCGGTAGAAGAGAGAACAGTCTATGACTGGGTGGTTGGGGTCTTTGACAATTTTTAGGGCCTTCCTCTGACTCTGAGTTTAGCCCCAGTGATGTACTGGGCCGTACGGAGGCCGAGCAATTGCCGTACCAGGCAGTGATGCAACCAATGCTCTCGATGTTGCAGCTGTAGAACATTTTGAGGATCTCAGGACCCATGCCAAATCTTTTTAGTTTCCTGAGGTGGAATAGTTTTAGTCGTACCCTCTTCACGACTGTCTTGGTGTGTTTGGACTATTCTAGTTTGTTGGTGATGTGGACACCAAGGAACTTGAGGCTCTCAACCTGCCCCACTACAGCCCCGTCGATGAGAATGGGGGCGTGCTCGGTCCTCCTTTTCCTGTAGTCCACAATCATCTCCACAATTGTCCCACCGCAGATAACTCCTAATCCCCTCCATATAGTCCCACCGCAGATAACTCCTAATCCCCTCCATATAGTCCCACCGCAGATAACTCCTAATCCCCTCCATATAGTCCCAGAGATAACTCCTAATCTCCTAATCCCCCCTCCATATAGTCCCACCGCAGATAACTCCTAATCCCCTCCATATAGTCCCACCGCAGATAACTCCTAATCCCCTCCATATAGTCCCACCGCAGATAACTCCTAATCCCCTCCATATAGTCCCACTGCAGATAACTCCTAATCCCCCTCAGATAACTCCTAATCCCCTCCATATAGTCCCACCGCAGATAACTCCTAATCCCCTCCATATAGTCCCACCGCAGATAACTCCTAATCCCCCATCCATATAACTCCTAATCCCACCATATAGTCCCACCGATAACTCCTAATCCCCTCCAATCCCACCGCAGATAACTCCTAATCCCCTCCATATCCCACCGTCCCCCCTCCACCCACCGCAGATAACTCCTAATCCCCTCCATATAGTCCCAGATAACTCCTAATCCCCTCCATATAGTCCCACCGCAGATAACTCCTAATCCCCTCCATATAGTCCCACCGCAGATAACTCCCTAATCCCATATAGTCCACTGCAGATAATCCCCTCCATATAGTCCCACTGCAGATAACTCCTAATCCCTCCATATAGTCCCACCGTAACTCCTAATCCCCTCCATATAGTCCCAGAGATAACTCCTAATCCCCTCCATATAGTCCCACTGCAGATAACTCCTAATCCCCTCCATATAGTCCCACCGCAGATAACTCCTAATCCCCTCCATATAGTCCCAGATATAGTCCCACCGCAGATAACTCCTAATCCCCATCCATAGATAACTCCTAATCCCCTCCATATAGTCCCACCGCAGATAACTCCTAATCCCCTCCATATAGTCCCACCGCAGATAACTCCTAATCCCCTCCATATAGTCCCACCGCAGATAACTCCTAATCCCCTCCATATAGTCCCACCGCAGATAACTCCTAATCCCCTCCATATAGTCCCAATGCAGATCCCTTGACATGATTTCGCCAAAGAAAAGTATCCCATACATGTCTGACCAGAAAGCTCTTCATATACACGCTCTTCCCGCTGAATGCTCCACGGACATACAGGATTGAAATGAACGCTTCCAGCTCATCAACAGACAGATCGCAGGCAGTGTCTCCTTACTCGAGTTACACGGTCAATCTGCAGCATTTACGGTGATATGGCCTCTGCAGAAGTCAGGGCATTCATACTTCTCATGCAGTGCAGAGCTGTTGTGAAGGAAGTTGTCAAGGAAGTGAGTTTGTGTTTATACAGGACCTCCCGCCCCCACCTACTGTTAAATCAAATCAAAATCAAATGTTATTAGTCACATGTGCCGAATACAACAGGTGTAGTAGACCTCACAGTGAAATGCTGAATACAACAGGTGTAGTAGACCTCACAGTGAAATGCTGAATACAACAGGTGTAGTAGACCTCACAGTGAAATGCTGAATACAACAGGTGTAGTAGACCTTACAGTGAAATGCTGAATACAACAGGTGTAGTAGACCTCACAGTGAAATGCTGAATACAACAGGTGTAGTAGACCTCACAGTGAAATACCGAATACAACAGGTGTAGTAGACCTCACAGTGAAATGCTGAATACAACAGGTGTAGTAGACCTTACAGTGAAATGCCGAATACAACAGGTGTAGTAGACCCCCCAGTGAAATGCTGAATACAACAGGTGTAGGTAGACCTTACAGTGAAATGCTGAATACAACAGGTGTAGTAGACCCTACAGTGAAATGCTGAATACAACAGGTGTAGTAGACCTCACAGTGAAATGCTGAATACAACAGGTGTAGCAGACCTTACAGTGAAATGCTGAATACAACAGGTGTAGTAGACCTTATAGTGAAATGCTGAATACAACAGGTGTAGTAGACCTTATAGTGAAATGCTGAATACAACAGGTGTAGTAGACCTTACAGTGAAATGCTGAATACAACAGGTGTAGCAGACCTTACAGTGAAATGCTGAATACAACAGGTGTAGTAGACCTTACAGTGAAATGCTGAATACAAGTCCCTAACCGACAGTGCAGTTTCAAAAAATGCAGATAAGAATAAGAGATAAAAGTAACAAGTAATTAAAGAGGAGCAGTATAAAATAACAATATATACAGGGGGTACCGATACAGAGTCAATGTGGAGGCTATATACAGGTTGTTACGGTACAGAGTCAATGTGGAGACTATATACAGGGTGTTACGGTACAGAGTCAATGTGGAGACTATATACAGGGTGTTACGGTACAGAGTCAATGTGGAGGCTATATACAGGGGGTACCGGTACAGAGTCAATGTGGAGGCTATATACAGGGGGGTACCGGTACAGAGTCAATGTGGAGGCTATATACAGGGTGTTACGGTACAGAGTCAATGTGGAAGCTATATACAGGGGGTACTGGTACAGAGTCAATGTGGAGGCTATATACAGGGGTACCGGTACAGAGTCAATGTGGAGACTATATACAGGGAGTACCTGTACAGAGTCAATGTGGAGACTACATACAGGGGGTACCGGTACAGAGTCAATGTGGAGGCTATATACAGGGGGTACTGGTACATAGTCAATGTGGAGGCTATATACAGGGGGGTACCGGTACAGAGTCAATGTGGAGGCTATATACAGGGTATTACATTACAGAGTCAATGTGGAGGCTATATACAGGGTGTTACGGTACAGAGTATATGTGGAGGATATATACAGGGGGGTGCCGGTACAGAGTCAATGTGGAGGCTATATACGGGGGGTACCGGGACAGAGTCAATGTGGAGGCTATATACAGGGGGTACCGGGACAGAGTCAATGTGGAGGCTATATACAGGGGGGTGCCGGTACAGAGTCAATGTGCGGGGGCACTGGTTAGTTGAAGTAGTATGTACATGTAGGTAGAGTTATTAAAGTGACTATGCATAGATAACAACAGAGACTAGCAGCGGTGTAAATGAGGGGGAGTGGGGGGCCAATTTAAATAGTCTGGGTAGCCATTTGATTAGGTGTTCAGCAGTCTTATGGCTTGGGGGTAGAAGCTGTTTAGAAGCCTCTTGGACCTAGACTTGGCACTTCGGTACCGTTTGCCATGCGGAAGCAGAGAGACCAGTCTATGACTTGGGTGGCTGGTGTCTATACAGAGCCCTGGGTATTGTTACAATGTTTGAGAGGGGCACGGCGATGCGGTACAGAGCTCAATTTGGCCTATGCGTTCCTGAAGAGGCTTCACAATTTCGTCACACCCGGCATACCGCGCCTCCGACCACATTTTCGGATCAAGCATAAATTGGCTCTTAGCCAAAGTACAATCCCTGAAAGCTGGAGCATGTCCATGTCACATAAACAACAAAAGCTAGCGAGTGTGTTGCTGATGTATTTTTTTTAGCTTGAGACGTAGGGCTCTCTCAGTGATTGCATGTTGTGCTGATAATGAAGCCCGTAGAATTGTCACTGGCTTGTTCTATCTAAACGGTGACATCCCTTCCTCTCTTCCGTCTCACGGTTTCATTTGGTAGGGGCACTGGCACTTGCTCTGTCTTTTTTTTTGCTCTTAGGCCTTGGAGGTGCACGTTATTCAGTCTGAGGCTCAGAATCAGTAGAATAATCATTAATGTCATGATTTATTTATTCCCCGCCGTCGGAGTCGTTTTCATTCTGATCTTGTAGCAGCGAAGACACAGCTTGTGGCCTCCATTCGTCTTCGTCTTCTTGTCACTCTCACTGTGTACTCTCCTAGTAGGCCAGAGTAGACTGATACAACTGCTTGTATTCGGTGGACTGATATAGGGTACATACCATTTTACCATTTTGTCATGCATGCTCCCGCTGTCCCTCTCTGGCGTTCGAGGGCGCCAGGCTGCCTTTCATTACGCACACCTGTCACCATCATTACGCGCATCAGCGCTCATTAGAATGTAGCTAGCTAGACAATCTCACCAGTATACATCATGGTTGGATGCGTTTCCTGACTGATGTCATCACGTTTTGATTACCTTCCCTTATCTGTCTGTTTCCTCTGTTTCATCCCCATGTCAGCGTTATTGTCGTTTCCGTTTCCCCTGTCCAGACGCCTGCCGTATTCTGTTCCTGTCCGTGGTTATTAAATGCTCTCTCCCTGTACCTGCTTCTCGTCTCCAGCGTCGATCCTTACAGATTTTGAGATTATAAGTAGAACAGATCAATACAATATAATGTACACAATTGCTGATGACATAATTATACATTGTTCACTTCCCCTCACTCATCAACTCACCCATTCTCCCCCTTTCTCCTCATCATACTTTTACTTCATTTATTTCATTTGTTGTTATATGATTGAAATTAGTTTCGGTATACAGTAGTTTAGGTTCAGCTTCGAGGCAATTGTAGATGTGATTATCAACTGTGCAAGACACATTCCACTGTCGGGAGAAGGAGTGGAGCATGTCCTACTGTCTGGGAGGAGTGGAGCATGCCCTACTGTCTGGGAGAAGGAGTGGAGCATGCCCTACTGTCTGGGAGAAGGAGTGGAGCATGCCCTACTGTCTGGGAGAAGGAGTGGAGCATGCCCTACTGTCTGGGAGGAAGGAGTGGGAGCATGTCCCTACTGTCTGGGAGGAGTGGAGCATGTCCTACTGTCTGGGAGCATGTCCTACTGTCTGGGAGAAGGAGTGGAGCATGTCCTACTGTCTGGGAGGAGTGGAGCATGCCCTACTGTCTGGGAGGAGTGGAGCATGTCCTACTGTCTGGGAGGGAGTGGAGCATGTCCTACTGTCTGGGAGGAGTGGTGGAGCATGCCCTACTGTCTGGGAGGAGTGGAGCATGTCCTACTGTCTGGGAGAAGGAGTGGAGCATGTCCTACTGTCTGGGAGGAAGGCCCTACTGTCTGGGAGCATGTCCTACTGTCTGGGAGAAGGAGTGGATGCCTACTGTCTGGGAGGAGTGGTGGAGCCCCTACTGTCTGGGAGAAGGGGGAGCATGCCCTACTGTCTGGGAGAAGGAGTGGAGCATGCCCTACTGTCTGGGAGGAGTGGTGGAGCATGCCCTACTGTCTGGGAGGAGTGGAGCATGCCCTACTGTCTGGGAGAAGGAGTGGAGCATGCCCTACTGTCTGGGAGGAAGGCCCTACTGTCTGGGAGCATGCCCTACTGTCTGGGAGAAGGAGTGGGAGCATGTCCCCTACTGTCTGGGAGAAGGAGTGGAGCATGCCCTACTGTCTGGGAGAAGGAGTGGAGCATGTCCTACTGTCTGGGAGAAGGAGTGGAGCATGTCCTGCCCTACTGTCTGGGAGAAGGAGTGGAGCATGCCCTACTGTCTGGGAGAAGGAGTGGAGCATGCCCTACTGTCTGGGACATGTCTGTCTGGGAGAAGGAGTGGAGCATGTCCTACTGTCTGGGAGAAGGACTGTCTGGGAGCATGTGGAGCCTACTGTCTGGGAGAAGGAGTGGAGCATGTCCTACTGTCTGGGAGAAGGAGTGGAGCATGTCCTACTGTCTGGGAGAAGGAGTGGAGCATGCCCTACTGTCTGGGAGAAGGAGTGGAGCATGCCCTACTGTCTGGGAGAAGGAGTGGAGCATGCCCTACTGTCTGGGAGAAGGAGTGGAGCATGTCCTACTGTCTGGGAGAAGGAGTGGAGCATGCACTGTCTGGGAGAAGGAGTGGAGCATGACCTACTGTCTGGGAGAAGGAGTGGAGCATGCCCTACTGTCTGGGAGAAGGAGTGGAGCATGCCCTACTGTCTGGGAGAAGGAGTGGAGCATGCCCTACTGTCTGGGAGAAGGAGTGGAGCATGCCCTACTGTCTGGGAGAAGGAGTGGAGCATGCCCTACTGTCTGGGAGAAGGAGTGGAGCATGCCCTACTGTCTGGGAGAAGGAGTGGAGCATGTCCTACTCTCTGGGAGAAGGAGTGGAGCATGTCCTACTGTCTGGGAGAAGGAGTGGAGCATGCCCTACTGTCTGGGAGAAGGAGTGGAGCATGCCCTACTGTCTGGGAGAAGGAGTGGAGCATGCCCTACTGTCTGGGAGAAGGAGTGGAGCATGCCCTACTGTCTGGGAGAAGGAGTGGAGCATGCCCTACTGTCTGGGAGAAGGAGTGGGGAGCATGCCCTACTGTCTGGGAGAAGGAGTGGAGCATGTCCCTACTGTCTGGGAGAAGGAGTGGAGCATGTCCTACTGTCTGGGAGAAGGAGTGGAGCATGTCCTACTGTCTGGGAGAAGGAGTGGAGCATGTCCTACTGTCTGGGAGAAGGAGTGGAGCATGTCCTACTGTCTGGGAGAAGGAGTGGAGCATGTCCTACTGTCTGGGAGAAGGAGTGGAGCATGTCCTACTGTCTGGGAGAAGGAGTGGAGCATGCCCTACTGTCTGGGAGAAGGAGTGGAGCATGTCCTACTGTCTGGGAGAAGGAGTGGAGCATGCCCTACTGTCTGGGAGAAGGAGTGGAGCATGTGCCCTACTGTCTGGGAGAAGGAGTGGAGCATGCCCTACTGTCTGGGAGAAGGAGTGGAGCATGCCCTACTGTCTGGGAGAAGGAGTGGAGCATGCCCTACTGTCTGGGAGAAGGAGTGGAGCATGCCCTACTGTCTGGGAGAAGGAGTGGAGCATGTCCTACTGTCTGGGAGAAGGAGTGGAGCATGTCCTACTCTCTGGGAGAAGGAGTGGAGCATGTCCTACTGTCTGGGAGACGGAGTGGAGCATGCCCTACTGTCTAGGAGAAGGAGTGGAGCATGTCCTACTGTCTGGGAGAAGGAGTGGAGCATGTCCTACTGTCTGGGAGAAGGAGGGACAATGGGCAAAACAATTCAAAAATGACATGCCCTCCGAAAAACTCCAGTACTGTTTGTGATATTAAGATTGTGACAATGGCAGTGTGTTGTATAGCTTATTCTGAAAAAGTGAAGAACGGAGGGTCACATGATTTTTATAAACAGCAGAGTAATACAAAATAATAATGAACTGTCAAAATGACTGCTTTAGTGGTTCTAGTGTTAAAGTGATGGAATATATGCTACGCTATGCTACAGAATGGTGTTCAGATTTCCTTTAACACTTTATAAAAAGCTTAAATAAGTAACATCAAATCAAATGTTATTTGTCACATGCTTCGTAAACAACCGGTGTGTATGTGTGGGTTTTTTGCTGAGATAAACCCATGTTTTTTGTACAAATCATTCCCGACTCATGGATTGTCACCGTAGCCATCGAAGAAAAGAATGACAGTAGGCATCATGTCTTCAGCATGTGTACCCTGGAATAACCTGCTGTGTGTGATATGTCCGTCGCATTAACCTGCAACTGCTCACTTACATGCTCAGTTACCAGAACTTTGCTCTGTGTAATTACGCAGCTCAGTAATTGCTATATTACAGCAGCAGTAATTTTAGCATGCAAATCTAGGTGGCAAAAACAATTAAATGTTTTGATGCAAAGCCACTACACAACACTAAACAATACATTCATTGCACTATAATGGTGACAAACGGTGCCCACAAACCTTTAAGGCCGACATAAAACTGTCCCAACAGCAGAGCTTTCTTTTCAGCACCATGTAGTGAATCCTTACCACTGCTACACCTGGCATCAGCGGAGTCTTGTGTCGTGACTTTAATTTCATTAATCTGATGACTGGTATTTATCGAATCAACTATCGATGTTTAATTGCTCCAGATTAAATTAATCAGGTAACAATTAACTCTCCCTGTACACCGTGTCAGAACCGTAGGATAAATAAAGGGGGCATACAAGCATACAATGATATCTCTTACAATATTCAATGATTACATTTCTATAAAACAGGTTATAGGCTACATGTGCACCACCAAGTCATAACAGTAGTCTAAGTTATGAGGGGGAAAGGGATCCACTTATTAGAGTGAGGCACATGGGCTACTAACAACATATGCTTAGTATTATTTTCTTAGCTACAGTACACATATTTCCCTGGCATATTACATAATTTATGCAGAAGCATACAATACATTTTTGGACTCAACTTGTTGTGCTGTGTTCACTTGAACAGGAAGGTAGCGTGGCGGTCCTTCCTGTGGGCAAATTTTGTCATCAAACTTTGTCATCAAGGTCTGGCATTCTCGGGATGCTTTTAAGACAACTGGGAACTCTGATTTTTTTAAAAATCATGACGTCAGTGATCTTCAAGTCGGAACTCTAGAAAACCGCCAGAGTTCCCGACTTGAAATTATGAGTTGGATGACTGTTCAAAATGTATTTTCCCAGTTGGTTTCACACCATGATCTGTTTCACCAATCTTTGTGCTTGCCTCCACCCCTCTCCAGGTGTCGCCCATCTTCCCAATTATCCTCGGTGCATTTATACCTGTGTTCTCTGTTCGTCTGTGGCCAGTTTGTCTTGTCTAAACAAGTCTACCAGCGTTTTTCCCGTACTCCTGTTTTCTCACTAGTCTCTGAGCCTGCCTGCAGTTCTGTACCTTGTGACTCTACCCTAGATTACTGACCCCTGCCTGCCCTGACCCTGAGCCTGCCTGCCGTTCTGTACCTGTCTGACACTGCCCTAGATTACAGACCATACTGCCTGCCCTGACTCTGAGCCTGACGGCCGTTCTGTACCTGTCTGACACTGCCCTGGATTACTGACCTCTGCCTGCCCTGACTCTGAGCCTGCCTGCCGTTCTGTACCTGTCTGACACTGCCCTGGATTACTGACCTCTGCATGCCCCCCCCATTTTGTAAATACATTTTTGTTATTTCGATCTTTCTGCATCTGGGTCTTGTCCTGAACAGTAATAGTCGGAACTCGTTTTTTTTTTCAGAGTTCCCAGTCTCGAATTCACTGAAGTCTGAGATTTCCCAGTTCTGAGTTTCCAGTTGTTTTGAACGAGGCAGAAGTCATGCTGGATTGACAGCATGACCAATGCATTCAACCTTTTCTGGCCCATGTTGTGTTGCGAGTGAATGTTTATCCTTGTAAGCTTGGAAAAGAGACCCAGACTTGGACCACACACCCTCTCCCCTGAATAGCAGGCTAGTGATTGCTTTGCAAAGCTTGCAGTTAGCCACTGATTCCTTCCAAACCACTCATTATTGAATTTGCAATTTCCAACCTGTTGTGTAATGTTATTGTACAATGGCCGATGAGCACGGATACGTCACACCTATAATTTATTTTCATATGACAAGAATTGAAAAGGACTTTCCAGTAGATTGTCGACTTGATTCATTATGGTTACTGCTCGTCTACATTGCTAGCTAAGTTTTTGAAAGTATGATTGCTAGCTAAGATTTTGAAAGTATGATGTTGACATGATCAGTACAATCAAAGCTACAGTAGATAAAACTTGATTTGTCATAATTTTATCTGTGGCCAATGAACTTGAGCCTTCCTTGATGGGCACTTATAATGTAAATCTATGGCTACATAGATTGTCTACAGACAATCATCGGACTACAAAAGGAAAACCAGCCACGTCGCGGACACCAACGTCTTGCTTCTGGACAAGCTAAACACCTTCTTCGCCCGCTTTGAGGATAACACAGTGCCACCAATGCGGCCCACTGCCAAGGACTGTGGGCTCTCCTTCTCCATGGTCGATGTGAGTAAGACACTTAAGCGTGTTAACCCTTGCAAGGCTGTTGGCCTAGACGGCATCCCTAGCTGTGTCCTCAAAGCATGTGCAGACCAGCTGGCCGGTGTGTTTATGGACATATTCAATCTCTCCCCGTGTGTTGTCCCCACATGCTTCAAGATGGCCACCATTATTCCTGTACCTAAGAAAGCAAAAGTAACTTAACTAAAATAATATTGCACATTAGCACTCACTTCTGTCATCATAATGTGCATTGAGAGACAAGGATCCTATCACCTTTACCTTACCTGTCACCATAGGCCCACTTCAGTAGATCCACAGACGATGCAATCGCAATCACACTGCACATTTCCCTATCCCACCTGGACAAGAGAAATACATATGTAATAATGCTGTTCATTGACCATAGTACCCTCCAAGCTCGTCATTAAGCTTGGGGCCCTTGGTCTGAACCCCGCCCTGTGCAACTGGGTCCAGGACTTCCTGACGGGCCGCCCCCAGGTGGTGAAGGTAGGAAACAACACCTCCATGTTGCTGATCCTCAACACTGGGGCCCCACAAGGGTGTGTGCTCAGCCCCCGCATGTACTCCCTGTTCAACCATGACTGTGTGGCCCTGCAGTCCTCCAACTCAATCATCCATTTTGAAGACGACACAACAGTAGTAGGCTTGATTACCAACAATGATGAGACAGCCTACAGGGAAGAGGTGAGGGCTCAGGGAGTGTGGTGCCAGGAAAATCACCTCTCACTCAACTTCAACAAAACAAAGGAGATGATTATGGACTTCAGGAAACAGCAGAGGGAGCACCCCTCTACCCACATCGATGGGACCGCAGCGGAGAAGGTGGAAAGCTTCAAGTTCCTCAGCGTACACATCACTGACAAACTGAAATGGTCCACCCACCCAGACAGTGTGGTGAAGAATGTGCAACAGCGCCTTTTCAACCTCAGGAGGCTGAAGAAATTTTGCTTGTCTCCTAAAACCCTCACAAACGTTTACAGATGCACAATTGAGAGCATCCTGTCGGCCTGTATCACCGCCTGGTACGGCAACTGCACTGCCTGCAACCGCAGGGCTCTCCAGAGGGTGGTGCGGTTTGCCCGACGCATCACCGGGGGCAAACTACCTGCCCGCCAGGACATGTACAGCACCCGATGTCACAGGAAGGCCAAAAAAAAAGATCAAGGACATCAACCACCCGACCCACTGCCTGTTCACCCCGCTATCATCCAAAAGGCGACGTCAGTACAGGTGCATCAAAGCTGGAATGAGAGAATGATAAACAGCTTCTATCTCAAGGCCATCAGACTGTTAAATAGCCATCACTAGCACATTCTATATACATAGAATGAAATCACTGGCAACTTCAGTAAATGGAACACTATTCACTTGCATTACTCATCTCATATGTATATACAGGATTCTATTATATTCTATTCTAGTGTATCTTAGTCTGCTCTGACATTGCTTGTCCATATATTTATATGCTCTAAATTCCATCCCTTTACTTACATGTGTGTATATTGGGTATACAGTTGAAGTCAGAAGTTTACATACACCTTAGCTAAATACATTTAAACTCAGTTTTTCACAATTCCTGACATTTCTTTAATAATGGTTTTTACCTTTATTTAACTACGCAAGTCAGTTAAGAACAAATTCTTATTTTCAATGGCGGTCTAGGAACAGTGGGTTAACTGCCTGTTCAGGGGCAGAACGACAGATTTTTTACCTTGTCAGCTCGGGGATTCGATCTTGCAACCTTTCAGTTACTAGTCCAATGCTCTAACCACTAGGCTACCTGCCACCTCTACACACTAACCACTAGGCTACCTACCTCCTCTACACTCTAACCACTAGGCTACCTGCCACCTCTACACTCTAACCACTAGGCTACCTGCCGCCTCTACACTCTGACCACTAGGCTACCTGCCGCCTCTAACCTCTAATCCTAACCACCACTAGGCTACCTGCCGCCTCTACACTCTAACCACTAGGCTAGGCTACCTGCCACCTCCACACTCTAACCACTAGGCTACCTGCCACCTTTACACTCTAACCACTAGGCTACCTGCCTCCTCTACACCCTAACCACTAGGCTACCTGCCACCTCTACACTCTAACCACTAGGCTACCTGCCTCCTCTACACTCTAACCACTAGGCTACCTGCTACCTGCCGCCTCTACACTCTAACCACTAGGCTACCTGCCACCTCTACACTCTAACCACTAGGCTACCTGCCGCCTCTACACTCTAACCACTAGGCTACCTGCCTCCTCTACACTCGAACCACTAGGCTACCTGCTACCTGCCACCTCTACACTCTAACCACTAGGATACCTGCTACCTGCCACCTCTACACTCTAACCACTAGGCTACCTGCCACCTCTACACTCTAACCAAATCAAAATCAAATCAAATCAAATCAAATGTTATTTGTCACATACACATGGTTAGCAGATGTTAATGCGAGTGTAGCGAAATGCTTGTGCTTTTAGTTCCGACAATGCAGTAATAACGAACAAGTAATCTAACTAACAATTCCAAAAAAAACTACTGTCTTATACACAGTGTAAGGGGATAAAGAATGTGTACATAAGGATATATGAATGAGTGATGGTACAGAGCAGCATAGGCAAGATACAGTAGATGATATCGAGTACAGTATATACATATGAGATGAGTATGTAAACCAAGTGGCATAGTTAAAGTGGCTAGTGATACATGTATTACATAAGGATGCAGTCGATGATATAGAGAACAGTATCTACGTATGCATATGAGATGAATAATGTAGGGTAAGTAACATTATATAAGGTAGCATTGTTTAAAGTGGCTAGTGATATATTTACATCATTTCCCATCAATTCCCATTATTAAAGTGGCTGGAGTAGAGTCAGTGTCATTGACAGTGTGTTGGCAGTAGCCACTCAATGTTAGTGGTGGCTGTTTAACAGTCTGATGGCCTTGAGATAGAAGCTGTTTTTCAGTCTCTCGGTCCCAGCTTTGATGCACCTGTACTGACCTCGCCTTCTGGATGACAGCGGGGTGAACAGGCAGTGGCTCGGGTGGTTGATGTCCTTGATGATCTTTATGGCCTTCCTGTAGCATCGGGTGGTGTAGGTGTCCTGGAGGGCAGGTAGTTTTCCCCCGGTGATGCGGCTACCCTGCCTCCTCTACATTCTAACCACTAGGCTACCCTGCCACCTCTACACTCTAACCACTAGGCTACCCTGCCACCTCTACACTCTAACCACTAGGCTACCTGCCGCCTCTACACTCTAACCACTAGGCTACCCTGCCTCCCCTACACTCTAACCACTAGGCTACCTGCCGCCTCTACACTCTAACCACTAGGCTACCTGCCTCCTCTACACTCTAACCACTAGGCTACCTGCCGCCTCTACACTCTAACCACTAGGCTACCTGCCGCCTCTACACTCTAACCACTAGGCTACCTGCCTCCTCTACTCTAACCACTAGGCTACCTGCCACCTCTAAACCACTAGGCTACCTGCCTCCTCTACACTCTAACCACTAGGCTACCTGCCACCTCTACACTCTAACCACTAGGCTACCTGCCGCCTCTACACTCTAACCACTAGGCTACCCTGCCTCCCCTAAACCACTAGGCTACCTGCCGCCTCTACACTCTAACCACTAGGCTACCTGCCGCCTCTACACTCTAACCACTAGGCTACCTGCCTCCTCTACACTCTAACCACTAGGCTACCTGCCGCCTCTACACTCTAACCACTAGGCTACCTGCCGCCTCTACACTCTAACCACTAGGCTACCTGCCGCTCCTGCCGCCACATCCAAGTAGGAATTCCCTGTTTTAGGTCAGTTAGGATCACCACTTTATTTTAAGAATGTGAAATGTCAGAATAATAGTAGAGAGATTTATTTATTTCATCCCAGTGGGTCAGACGTTTAAATATACTCAATTTGCATTACCTTTAACATTTTTAAGTTGGGTCAAATTTTTCGGGTCAAAAGTTTCGGGTAGCCTTCCACAAGCTTCCCACAATAAGTTGGGTAAATTTTGGCCCATTCCTCCTGACAGAGCCTCCTTGCTCACACACGCTTTTCAGTTCTGCCCACACATTTTCTATAGTATTGAGGTCAGGGCTTTGTGATGGCCACTCCAATACCTTGACTTTGTTGTCCTTAAGCCATTTTGCCACAACTTTGGAAGTATATGCTTGGGGTCATTGTCCATTTGGAAGACCCATTTGAGACCAAGCTTTAACTTCCTGACGGATATCTTGAGATGTTGCTTCAATATATCCACCTAATTGTCCTACCTCATGATGCCATCTATTTTGTGAAGTGCACCAGTCCCTCCTGCAGCATGTTAGTGGTGGCTGTTTAACAGTCTGATGGCCTTGAGATAGAAGCTGTTTTTCAGTCTCTCGGTCCCAGCTTTGATGCACCTGTACTGACCTCGCCTTCTGGATGACAGCGGGGTGAACAGGCAGTGGCTCGGGTGGTTGATGTCCTTGATGATCTTTATGGCCTTCCTGTAGCATCGGGTGGTGTAGGTGTCCTGGAGGGCAGGTAGTTTGCCCCGGTGATGCGGCTACCCTGCCTCCTCTACATTCTAACCACTAGGCTACCCTGCCACCTCTACACTCTAACCACTAGGCTACCCTGCCACCTCTACACTCTAACCACTAGGCTACCTGCCGCCTCTACACTCTAACCACTAGGCTACCCTGCCTCCCCTACACTCTAACCACTAGGCTACCTGCCGCCTCTACACTCTAACCACTAGGCTACCTGCCTCCTCTACACTCTAACCACTAGGCTACCTGCCGCCTCTACACTCTAACCACTAGGCTACCTGCCGCCTCTACACTCTAACCACTAGGCTACCTGCCGCTCCTGCCGCCACATCCAAGTAGGAATTCCCTGTTTTAGGTCAGTTAGGATCACCACTTTATTTTAAGAATGTGAAATGTCAGAATAATAGTAGAGAGATTTATTTATTTCATCCCAGTGGGTCAGACGTTTAAATATACTCAATTTGCATTACCTTTAACATTTTTAAGTTGGGTCAAATTTTTCGGGTCAAAAGTTTCGGGTAGCCTTCCACAAGCTTCCCACAATAAGTTGGGTAAATTTTGGCCCATTCCTCCTGACAGAGCCTCCTTGCTCACACACGCTTTTTCAGTTCTGCCCACACATTTTCTATAGTATTGAGGTCAGGGCTTTGTGATGGCCACTCCAATACCTTGACTTTGTTGTCCTTAAGCCATTTTGCCACAACTTTGGAAGTATATGCTTGGGGTCATTGTCCATTTGGAAGACCCATTTGAGACCAAGCTTTAACTTCCTGACTGATGTCTTGAGATGTTGCTTCAATATATCCACCTAATTGTCCTACCTCATGATGCCATCTATTTTGTGAAGTGCACCAGTCCCTCCTGCAGCAAAGCACCCCCACAACATGATGCTGCCACCCCAGTGCTTCACGGTTGGGATGGCGTTCTTCTGCTTGCAAGCCTCCCCCTTTTCCCTCCAAACGATGGTCATTGTCGCCAAACAGTTCTATTTTTGTTTCATCAGACCACTTTTCACACCAACGTACATTCATCTCTAGGCGACAGAACACGTCTCATTCCTGAGCGGTATGACGCCTGTGTTGTCACATGGTCATATTGTTTGTAGAGATGAACGTGGTACCTTCAGGCGTTTGGAAATTGCTCCCAAGGATGAACCAGACGTGTGGAGGTCTACAATTTTTATCAGAGGTCTTTTCTGATTTCTTTTGATTTTCCCATGATGTCAAGCAAAGAGGCACTGAGTTTGAGGTAGGCCTTGAAATACATCCACAGGTACACCTCCAACTGACTCAAATGATGTCAGTTGTGATGGCATGACACCATTTTCTGGAATTTTCCAAGCTGTTTAAAGGCACAGTCAAGTTAGTGTATGTAAACTTCTGACCCCCTGGAATTGTGATACAGTGAATTATAACTGAAATAATCTGTCTGTAAACAATTGTTGGAAAAATGACTTGTGTCACGTGCAAAGTAGATGTGCTAACTGACTTGCCAAAAATATAGTTTGTTAACAAGAAATTTGTGGAGTGGTTGAAAAACAAGTTTTAATGACTCCAACCTAAGTGTATGTAAACTTCCGACATCAACTGTATGTTGTAAAATTGTTAGATATTACTTGTTAGCTATTACTGCACTGTCAGAGCTAGAAACACAAGCATTTCACTACACCGACAATAACATCTGCTAAACACATGTATGTGACCAATTACATTTGATTTGAGGTGATGGGTGATACTGAACTTGGCCAACGGGTGATAGGGGATACTGAACTTGGCCAACGGGTGATAGGGGATACTGAACTTGGCCAACGGGTGATAGGGGATACTGAACTTGGCCAACGGGTGATAGGGGATACTGAACTTGGCCAACGGGTGATAGGGGATACTGGATGGAATCATCCCCTCTGGTTGAGGTCAATAATCTGAACATGTCATGGGCACATTTGATTCTCAGTTAGAAATAATTGGTTTATATATACATAATTATTTATAAACAGAGAGGAACATATCACTTCTAAGGAAAAAATGGTAGTCTACTATATTGGCAGTTAAAGATAATTAATTATTTATTTTCTTCTTAATCCCTTTCCTTATCATCATGTTCTGAGAATCCTGATCCTCCTTCCTCTCAGATATGAAAACCCATTATACAACTAGAGGATTAAGTAAATCAATGCCCAGGCCCTCTTTTACAGTACTCATCACTCAAGTGCATTTTTTGGGGGAATTTCATTTCACTTATTTGTAATCCCCCTCTCCTTTCTCGCCCCCGCGACATGAATAATGTTGGCGAGACACCGGGACGTTGTAATCCCCCTCTTCGTTGTTGCCCCCGCGACATGAGTAATGTTGGCGAGACACCGGGACATGAATAATGTTGGCAAGACACCGGGACATGAATAATGTTGGCGAGACACCGGGACGTTGTAATCCCCCTCTCCGTTGTTGCCCCCGCGACATGAATAATGTTGGCGAGACACCGGGACATGAATAATGTTGGCGAGACACCGGGACATGAGTAATGTTGGCGAGACACCGGGACGTTGGTATTCAGAGGACAATCTGCTCCAATTGGAAAAAACCCCCACTTCAGACACATTTTCATTCATCCACGGAGACAGAGGTGCAGGCCGGGTGATTTCCTCTACAGGGCCCTGCCACGACAAAAACAACACAGCAGCCTCCGTAACTGTTTCTCCCTCCCCTCGGTGTGTGTGTGTGTGTGTGTGTGTGTGTGTGTGTGTGTGTCACTACTACAGACAGTTTCAAGATGTTCTTCTTCTCAGAAAGCCCATTGAGTGTTGTTCTATGAACACCTACATTTCTCCTGACAGGCCGGTTCCTTTTCTCAAGGATATCATCGAGCACCATTTTCTTTTTTTGTTGCTGCGTATTCAAGTCTTTAAAGGGCTACTTGAACAGGTACAAGGATCAAGCCTTTTAAGAGAGATTTGAAACAGTTACCCACTGAGTATCTGTCTCTAAAACCTGTTGACCTATGAATGCATGTACAGAAACCTTGGAAACAATACAGAAACCTTGGAAACATACAGAAACCTTGGAAACAATACAGAAACCTTGGAAACATACAGAAACCTTGGAAACAATACAGAAACCTTGGAAACATACAGAAACCTTGGAAACATACAGAAACCTTGGAAACAATACAGAAACCTTGGAAACATACAGAAACCTTGGAAACATACAGAAACCTTGGAAACAATACAGAAACCTTGGAAACATACAGAAACCTTGGAAACATACAGAAACCTTGGAAACAATACAGAAACCTTGGAAACATACAGAAACCTTGGAAACAATACAGAAACCTTGGAAACATACAGAAACCTTGGAAACAATACAGAAAGAATATTGTTGGAAGAGTAGTTATTACACTATTAGTAATTTAATGTACAGTATACCATGATTACAGGAACCATGGATGTGTCAGATAACTTCCTTTGGCAATTTATCTTAATTGGATTTATCGTGGCACCAGTGACTTTTATTATAGCTCTATTAAACTGCTTGGCTCCTCTAGGGGGAACAAAAACACGTACTTTAGATCAAGAGCAAATGATGGTTGTGTATCACCTTTCCCCTGTTGGGTTAAAACAGCCATTGATTAAATGCTTGACTCTTTTACAGGATACAAAGTAAGAGGGAACACCTGTCATCGCTACCACAGGTCTGCCCTATGGAAATGCTGAATCATTAGTCTGTCTAAATGTCAGATTGTCACCGGGGGGGAATATGGGGGAGGATAACCCCTCAGGAAGTGTCCCTCAGACACAGCAACGGCTGTTATGTGATGGCAGCATAGAGGCTCCTCTTTGACCTCCCTATAAAGTCACACAGGAGATCATTATTAACCTTCAGTAGCGCGAGTCAGGAAACACAGCTCGTGAGACAGAGAGGAGGGGAAAAGCAGGGGAGAGAAAAAAGAGGACGAAATTAAGAAATCGAAAGAGAAATTGATAGATGGAGCAAGAGAGCTTCAATCCGGCTTATTTTTTATTTATATATATTTATATATCTTTTTTAATCCACATTCACCAATGTTCATTCCATCCGTCCTTCCTTCTATTTTCTTTCCTTTTAATCTCATCAGTCGGTTTGAGCAGGTGGAGTGCGGCGGTGGTTGGCTCAGTGTGTTGCTGTCCACTGAGTCAGATGAGGTCTGTCGATATCTCTCATCAAACAGGAGCTGATCAAAGCCCTGCGATTCAGCCGGCTTCGCATGGGGCCCAATCAGGGCGGGGGATTAGGAGACATCATACACAACCGCCTCCTCCTCTGCCGAATAAAGAGATTAAGAGTGACATCTAATTCAAAGGGAATTTAGTTTGCTTCCACTTCTTTAAAAGGTGTGGACCTGGTTGACACAGTCTCTGTATGTGTGTGTTGTGTTGCATATCTGTTTGTAATCCTGTTGCCATGCAACTACTGTATAATCTACCGACTGCATCTGAGACTTTTCATACCCTTATCTAACCTATTTGGAAAGGATAATCAATTAATTTGGTCAGCGTTTTAATTAATTTGAAACCATTATTGATCCATGACAGTGATTTAATAACATCTTTACTCAGATTGAGTCTTGTACTTGCCTTCACCCCATTGGGACACATTTCCGAAAGACCCCAAGACGAACCAGCAATAACTCTTGTCACATTTCACGACAGTCCAACTGAATAACCCCCACTAACAAGGTAAGGACATGTCACATAGGGACTACTTCTTACTAACTAACTAACTAACACAAATGTATCTTTAATTTAACCCAATTAAATGATTTCCCAGATTATACAGTAGATTTTGGTTTATGTATAAGGTCAAATCAATAAATGATTCAAATTATTGCAGTTTCCCCATCCACTCTAATGGCGAGGTGTACAGAGCCACATCCCTTTGGGGATCTGTGATGTAATGGATCATCATGTCCGGAGTCTACTGAAGTCTATCACGGCTCCCACAGGGCCAATCCTGTATTAGCATTACACCACCAATCGGCAGGAGGAATTAGCTGCCTATGATCTGGGGATACAGTCATCCTCAGTCTGATTCGCTGCTACGCAAACAACCGAAGTCCATTAATCAGTTAAGTTTCTACACTGTTTGGCACTGTGTTCAACAAGCTCAGTCTCACTGCAGACTTAAACTTTTCTCCAAACATCAAATGTCAATGTCGCTCCAAACTATATTATAATTGTTTTATTGACTTTTTACACCTTTCTCTACCAATTGGTAGGTGCAGTCCTGTCCCATCGCTCCAACTCCTGTACGGACTCAGAAGAGGAGAAGGTCGAGAGCCATGACTACTCCGAAACACGACCCTGCCAAGCCGCAGTGCTTCTTGACACCCTGCTCACTTAACCCGGAAGCCAGCCGCACCAATCTGTCGGAGGAATCACGCCACAACTAGCGACTGTGTCAGCGTGCACACGCCCGGGCCTGCCACAGGAGTCACTAGAGTGCGATAGAACAAGGATATCTTGGTCGGCCAAACCCTCCCCTAACCCGGACGGCGCTGGGTCAATTGTGCGCCGCCTCATGGGTCTCCCGGTCGTAAACCCGGGTCTATATTGACGCCTCAAGTGCCTTAGACCGCTGCGTCACTCGGGAAGCTATAGAAGGTTAATACTTAAAGGTCTAAGGGGGGGTTGGCAAATTTATTTTACATTTTCGGACCCCTTTAGGTATAACAACAACAACAAAAAAGATCAAATATTGAATATGGCCTGGATTACTATAGCCCATAGAAACACATTGAATATGGCCTGGATTACTATAGCCCATAGAAACACATTGAATATGGCCTGGATTACTATAGCCCATAGAAACACATTGAATATGGCCTGGATTACTATAGCCCATAGAAACACATTGAATATGGCCTGGATTACTATAGCCCATAGAAACACATTGAATATGGCCTGGATTACTATAGCCCATAGAAACACATTGAATATGGCCTGGATTACTATAGCCCATAGAAACACATTGAATATGGCCTGGATTACTATAGCCCATAGAAACACATTGAATTGAATATGGCCTGGATTACTATAGCCCATAGAAACACATTGAATATGGCCTGGATTACTATAACCCATAGAAACACATTGAATATGGCCTGGATTACTATAGCCCATAGAAACACATTGAATATGGCCTGGATTACTATAGCCCATAGAAACACATTGAATATGGCCTGGATTACTATAGCCCATAGAAACACATTGAATATGGCCTGGATTACTATAGCCCATAGAAACACATTGAATATGGCCTGGATTACTATAGCCCATAGAAACACATTGAATATGGCCTGGATTACTATAGCCCATAGAAACACATTGAATATGGCCTGGATTACTATAGCCCATAGAAACACATTGAATATCACATTCATTCATGTCAAAAGACAGTAAAAAAATGAATCATAAGGACGAACGTTTTGAAGTGCCTGTCATCAGATATACATTCTGAAAGTATTCAGACCCCTTCACTTTTTCCACATTTGGTTACGTTACAGTCTTATTCTAAAATGGATTAAATTATTTTTTTCCCTCATCAATATACACACAATACCCCATAAAGACAAAGCGAAAACTGTTTTTTTTTTTTTAATTTTTCCAAATGTACAAATCCCCCCCACCACCATAAATATGACATTTACATAAGTATTCAGACACTTTACTCAGTACTTTGTTGAAGCATGTTTGGCAGCGATTACAGCATCAAGTATTCTTGGGTATGACGCTACAAGCTTGGCACACCTGTGTTTGTGGAGATTCTCCCATTCTTCTCTGCAGATCCACTCAAACTCTGTCAGGTTGGATGGGGAGCATCGCTGCACAGCTATTTTTAGGTCTCTCCAGAGATGTCAAATCAAATCATTTGTCACATGCGCCGAATACAACAGGTGTTGACCTTACCATGAAGCCCTAAGTTACAAGCCCTAACCAGCAATGCAGTTCAAGAAATAGAGTTAGGAAAATGTTGACTGAATAAAAATTAAATAAGGTAACACAAAGGGGTACCAGTCCCGAGTCAGAGTGTGGGGCTACAGGTTAGTCGAGGTCATTTGTACGTGTAGGTAGGGGTAAAGTGACAATGCATTGATAGACATTTGGACCTACACTTGGCGCTCCGGTACCACTTGCTGTGCGATAGCAGGGAGAACAAACTGTGACTTGGGTGACTGGCGTCTTTAACAATTTTTGGGGCCTTCCTTTGACACAGCCTAGTATATAGGTCCTGGATGGCAGGAAGCTTGGCCCTCTGTAGCACCTTACGGTCGGGCGCCAAGCAGTTATCAAACCAGGTGGTGGTGCAACCGGTCAGGATGCTCTCGATGGTGCAGCTGTATAACTTTTTGAGGATCTGAGGACCCATTCTAAATCTTTTTGGTCTCCTAAGGGGGAAAGCATTGTCGTGCCCTCTTCACGACTGTCTTGGTGTGTTTGGACCATGATAATTTGTTGTGGAAACCAAGGAACTTGACTCCACTACAGCCCCGTTGATGTACATTTTCCTGTTAATGTTCGATCGGGTTCATGTCTGGGCTCTGGCTTGGCCACTCAAGGACATATTGCGTAGATATTGCAATCTAAGGGCTAAAGGCTTCTCATCCAAAACACTTCAGAACAGTTTGTGCATATATATTGTACTAGGATTTTTTGTTTCTTTGTTTCTTTGTTCTTTTTGGTCATCGGAAAGGGTCTTTTCGGTTGTTCACACAAATGTTTTTCTCTAGGCAAGCCGAATGCTGTAGCCGAAGTATATGCCCCCCTCATTGGTGATTGGTCAACCACAGGAGGCTGCTGAGGGGAGGACGGCTCATAATAATGGTTTGAATGGAGTGAATGGCATCAAACACTTTCAATGTATCCCGTTCCAGCCATTACTATTTGATTTATTAGAATTCGACTATGAGCCCAGCCTTCCGATGATGCCAGTGGTGCCGCCTGTGTGGTCAACAGTAGGGATTCTTCAATAAAGTGTTTGTTGTCATTCAACGAGAGACAAGTCGTTTTTTTTCCACTTGACAACTAAACATCTTACTGTAGTTCAATCTAAAGTTGCCGGACTAAGATCATAAAAAGACAGATTTATTGAGATTAATACGGACTATTTTGAGGAAGTGTATACTGGCTACGGTGTCTCAAGATGGACAAACAGTACTATTGACATTTTTCAAGCTAAGGTCTTTTAAGGAAGTATGCGAGCACACTCGTTCGGTTCGACCTAGCCGTATGAGCCGAAGCAGGGGGAAGGCTTCAGACCTACAGGGGTTTTAATAAGATATGTATTAGTGCCTGGCTGTGACATTGCTGTCTTTATGTAAAATGGCTTTTGGGTGAGTGGGACAAATGGTAATTGGGTAGAAACTCAAAAAGTAATTTCATAGGCTGACGTGTTATTCAGTCCATTTTGGAAGGTACCATACTATATGAGTTTAAGGACACTTTTCTAGGACATTTTATGTAACAAACAACAAAAAACACACATACAAACACCGGCATCGTGCAGCGTTTTTAGACATGGCTAAGGCGCTCGGGCATGAGGGACAGAGGAGGACAGAGGAGAGAGAGAGTAGAGAGAGAGAGGAGGACAGAGGAGAACGAGAGGAGGACAGAGGAGAAAAAGGGGAGAAAAAGAGGAGGACAGAGGAGAGAGAGGACGGAGGAGAGAGAAGAGGATGGAGGAGAGGCAGAGGAGAGAGAGGAGAACGGAGGAGAGAGAGGAGGACAGAGGAGAGAGAACGGAGGAGAGAGAGGAGGACAGAGGAGAGAGAGAGAGGACGGAGGAGAGGCAGAGGAGAGAGAGGAGGATGGAGGAGAGGCAGAGGAGGGAGAGGAGGACAGAGGAGAGAGAGAGGAGGACGGAGGAGAGGCAGAGGAGAGAGAGAGGATGGAGGAGAGGCAGAGGAGAGAGAGGAAGACGGAGGAGAGGCGGAGGAGAGGCAGAGGAGGACAGAGGAGAGGCAGAGGAGGACAGAGGAGAGGCAGAGGAGGACAGAGGAGAGGCAGAGGAGGACAGAGGAGAGAGAGAGGAGGACAGAGGGGAGGCAGAGGAGAGAGAGGAGGACAGAGGAGAGGCAGAGGAGGACAGAGGAGAGAGAGAGGAGGACAGAGGAGAGGCAGAGGAGAGAGAGGAGGACGGAGGATAAATCAAATCAAATCAGGATAGGCAGAGAAGAGAGAGAGGGAGGACAGAGGAGGACAGAGGAGAGAGAGAGGAGGACAGAGGAGAGAGAGAGGAGGACGGAGGAGGACATAGGAGAGAGAGAGAGGACGGAGGAGGACAGAGGAGAGAGAGAGGAGGAAGACGGAGGAGAGGCAGAGGAGAGAGAGAGGAGGACAGAGGAGGACAGAGGAGAGAGAGAGGAGGATGGAGGAGAGGCAGAGGAGAGAGGAGGACAGTGGAGGACATAGGAGAGAGAGAGGAGGACGGAGGAGAGGCAGAGGAGAGAGAGAGGAGGACGGAGGAGAGAGAGAGGAGAGAGAGAGGAGGACGGAGGAGAGGCAGAGGAGAGAGAGAGGAGGACAGGAGAGGCAGAGGAGAGAGAGGAGGACAGTGGAGGACATAGGAGAGAGAGAGGAGGACGGAGGAGAGGCAGAGAAGAGAGAGAGACGGAGGAGAGAGAGGAGGACGGAGGAGAGGCAGAGGAGAGAGAGAGGGACGGAGGAGAGAGAGGAGGAGGAGGAGAGGCAGAGGAGAGAGAGAGGACGGAGGAGAGAGAGGAGGACAGAGGAGAGGCAGAGGAGAGAGAGGAGGATGGAGGAGAGGCAGAGGAGAGAGAGGAGGACAGAGGAGAGAGAGAGGAGGACGGAGGAGAGGCAGAGGAGAGAGAGGAGGATGGAGGAGAGGCAGAGGAGAGAGAGGAAGACGGAGGAGAGGCGGAGGAGAGGCGGAGGAGAGGCAGAGGAGGACAGAGGAGAGGCAGAGGAGGACAGAGGAGAGGCAGAGGAGGACAGAGGAGAGAGAGAGGAGGACAGAGGAGAGAGAGAGGACAGAGGGGAGGCAGAGGAGAGAGAGGAGGACAGAGGAGAGGCAGAGGAGGACAGAGGAGAGAGAGAGGAGGACAGAGGAGAGGCAGAGGAGAGAGAGGAGGACGGAGGATAAATCAAATCAAATCAGGATAGGCAGAGAAGAGAGAGAGGAGGACAGAGGAGGACAGAGGAGAGAGAGAGGAGGACAGAGGAGAGAGAGAGGAGGACGGAGGAGGACATAGGAGAGAGAGAGAGGACGGAGGAGAGGCAGAGGAGAGAGAGAGGAGGACGGAGGAGAGGCAGAGGAGAGAGAGAGGAGGACAGAGGAGGACAGAGGAGAGAGAGAGGAGGATGGAGGAGAGGCAGAGGAGAGAGAGGAGGACAGTGGAGGACATAGGAGAGAGAGAGGAGGACGGAGGAGAGGCAGAGGAGAGAGAGGGAGGACGGAGGAGAGAGAGAGGAGAGAGAGAGGAGGACGGAGGAGAGGCAGAGGAGAGAGAGAGGAGGACGGAGGAGAGGCAGAGGAGAGAGAGGAGGACAGTGGAGGACATAGGAGAGAGAGAGGAGGACGGAGGAGAGGCAGAGAAGAGAGAGAGGACGGAGGAGAGAGAGGAGGAGGACGGAGGAGAGGCAGAGGAGAGAGAGAGGACGGAGGAGAGAGAGGAGGACGGAGGAGAGGCAGAGGAGAGAGAGGACGGAGGAGAGAGAGGAGGACAGAGGAGAGGCAGAGGAGAGAGAGAGGAGGACAGAGGAGAGAGAGGAGGACTGAGGAGAGGCAGAGGAGAGAGAGGAGGACGGAGGAGAGAGAGGAGGACGGAGGAGAGGCAGAGGAGAGAGAGAGGAGGACAGAGGAGGACAGAGAGAGAGAGAGGAGGACAGAGGAGGACAGAGGAGAGAGAGAGGAGGACAGAGGAGAGAGAGGAGGACAGAGGAGAGGCAGAGGAGAGAGAGAGAGAGGAGGACAGAGGAGGACAGAGGAGTACAGAGGAGGACAGAGAGAGAGAGAGGAGGACAGAGGAGGACAGAGGAGAGAGAGGAGGACGGAGGAGAGAGAGGAGGACAGAGGAGAGGCAGAGGAGAGAGAGAGAGAGGAGGACAGAGGAGGACAGAGGAGGACGGAGGAGAGGCAGAGGAGAGAGAGAGGAGGACAGAGGAGGACAGAGGAGAGAGAGAGGAGGACGGAGACTGAGTGCTACACTAACACGTCCTTTATCTCTCGAAGAATAAACAACAACAACACATTTCCCAGAGGCTGTCTGTAACTGTGTCATGGACCCAGCAAACCATCCCAGAGACTGTCTGTGACTGTGTCAAGGACCCAGCAAACCATCCCAGAGACTGTCTGTGACTGTGTCAAGGACCCAGCACACCATGCTGGAGACTGTCTGTGACTGTGTCAAGGACCCAGCAAACCATCCCAGAGCCTGTCTGTGACTGTGTCAAGGACCCATCAAACCATCCCAGAGACTGTCTGTGACTGTGTCAAGGACCCATCAAACCATCCCAGAGCCTGTCTGTGACTGTGTCAAGGACCCATCAAACCATCCCAGAGCCTGTCTGTGACTGTGTCAAGGACCCAGCAAACCATCCCAGAGCCTGTCTGTGACTGTGCAAGGACCCAGCAAACCATCCCAGAGACTGTCTGTGACTGTGTCAAGGACCCATCAAACCATCCCAGAGCCTGTCTGTGACTGTGTCAAGGACCCATCAAACCATCCCAGAGCCTGTCTGTGACTGTGTCAAGGACCCATCAAACCATCCCAGAGCCTGTCTGTGACTGTGTCAAGGACCCATCAAACCATCCCAGAGCCATCCCCAGAGCTGGAGACTGTCTGTGACTGTGTCAAGGACCCAGCAAACCATCCCAGAGCCTGTCTGTGACTGTGTCAAGGACCCATCAAACCATCCCAGAGCAAACAAACCATCCCAGAGCCTGTCTGTGACTGTGTCAAGGACCCATCAAACCATCCCAGAGCCTGTCTGTGACTGTGTCAAGGACCCATCAAACCATCCCAGAGCCTGTCTGTGACTGTGTCAATGACCCATCAAACCATCCCAGAGCCTGTCTGTGACTGTGTCAAGGACCCATCAAACCATCCCAGAGCTGTCTGTGACTGTGTCAAGGACCCAGCAAACCATCCCAGAGCCTGTCTGTGACTGTGTCAAGGACCCATCAAACCATCCCAGAGCCATATCCTTTTCTGACATCCCTGACAAACTACATCAGAAGGCAGTGGACATTCCAGCTGTGTTTCCGTCCAGTGTAACCCCATAAGAATAATGCTAAAATCATTTTAAAAACAATATCATTGTGAAATATCAAGGCGATAAATTATTTATCTCCAAAACAGCATGTTTTTTTGTTTTTTTAACATAATATTGGCATTATTCCAAAGCTATTTCCTACTTTTAATTTGTCAAAAGCGGTGATGTATTCACAAGTCAGTTCCCTTGGCCTCCTTTACGTCACTTTATCCTCTCTTCCCAATTTCTACCATCGTTGCTCATCTGTCCTTTTTAGATTTGCCATGGTCCAGCCATTAGAGTGTGTTCTCTCTGACCTCCCCTTGATGCTACGCACCAGAACCGTGTCAAATGAAGGGAGAAGACTGAAATCGTCTCTATGTGACATACATGTACAGGTGTAGGATCTTAATTTGAGCCGGTTCGCTACAGCAATAAAATAATCCTGCAGCAACAGGAAAATGTGAATTATTATGTGGATTATAATGATTGGACATTTTTTGTAGGGGTTGATACATTTTTCGTAAAGGGAAAAATCTAACTTTAGAAGCCTTTTTTAAACCTCAAATCCACCACAAGTTTTAAACGTCCTGCATTGCAAGAACGTTCTCCTGCAATAGGGTGAACAAATGATCAAATATTCATGTATGGCTATTAGAGAGAAGGCGAATCGAATCATCTACTAACATTTGTTATGTTCTCTTCAGTCATAGTCTGTGAACAAATGACGGTACAAAAAGAGGACACCATTCCTCCAGCAGAATCAATACATTTCTAAGAAGGTGTGTTTTCAGTTCTCCCGTGTCTTTGGTCACAGGGAAAAAAACATCTACAAAGCTTGTCTTTCTTTCTCATTTTCTTTATGCTTCCGCCCTGTCTGCAAGCCAATTATCCACTCTATGGATAGTGTACATTTCTGTGTGCTCAGCAAGGACTAACCTTGCTAGTTGTTTGTGTGCAGATTAGTTTTTACCACAATCAGAAAAAGCGGTATGATCATTTTGGTTGTTTTGTGGGAGAGATGAGCTCTCCACCAAGGCTCACTGACAGGAAGTTGTCAGAGCAGCTGTAGGCTACATGTGATGTATGGTGGTACCTACACCAGAAACTGGATAAAAGAGGCACACTTACTCAACAGCAATATGTCAAGCTGTGGCACCCCAGTCTCCATCCCACCCCAGGATTAAAACACACCGTAGTAAACATGTGGTCATCAGTCTCCTTTAGACTCCTTTAGCCAATGGGAATGGAGGATACTTAGTCAGTTGTAAAACTGAATGCATTCAACTGAAATGTGTCTTCTGCATTTAACCCAACCCCTCTAAAATCTGTGGGGTGCAAGGGGGGGTGGCCTTAATCATCATCCACATCTTCAGCGACCAGGGAACAGCGGGTTAACTGCCTTGCTCAGGGGCAGACGATAGATTTTTACCTTGTCAGTTCAGGGATCTGATCCAGCAACCTTTCAGTTACTGGCCCAATACTCAGTTACTGGCACAACACTCTAACCACTAGGCTACCTGCTTACTTAGATTCAGTAAGTTCCTTATATGACATGTCTGTGAGCCAACGATACATATATGGCTATATGTAATGTGAGATCAGTAAAATATATGCATTTAATATTTAATCTATTGGGGCGGCAGATAGCCTAGTGGTTAGAGCATTGGCCTTGTAACAGATAGGTTGCAAGATCAAATCCCTTGAGCTGACAAGGTAAAAATCTGTTGTTCTGCTCCTGAACAAGGCAGTTAACCCACTGTTCCTAGGCCAGTTAACCCACTGTTCCTAGGCCAGTTAACCCACTGTTCCTAGACCAGTTAACCCACTGTTCCTAGACCAGTTAACCCACTGTTCCTAGACCAGTTAACCCACTGTTCCTCCAGTTAACCCACTTTCCTAGTTAAACCAGTTAACCCACTGTTCCTTAGACCAGTTAACCCACTGTTCCTAGGCCGGTTAACCCACTGTTCCTAGACCAGTTAACCCACTGTTCCTAGACCAGTTAACCCACTGTTCCTAGACCAGTTAACCCACTGTTCCTAGGGCCGTCATTGAAAATAAGAATGTGTTCTTAACTGACTTGCCTGGTTAAATAAAGGTATAATGAATGTATTTATTATGTTGAAGGCAAATCAGGGTGTAGTTCCTGACTATCAGTAGGCCAGTTTCCATTGACCCAGGTTTAATCAACAAAAGCAACCAAAAAAACTTTACAACAAGAGTAATGGAAACAGCAGATATCATTTTTTTTATATTTGTATCCGTTCGACAGATGTAGATTTGTCTTTTGTCTAGCTTCCTTTATTGCAAAAAAAATTTCTAACAAAATGTTAATTGCCAAATAATTTTGAAGGTCCCCTGGACACTTGATGTCAACATGGGACTATGAAGTTCCTCTCCTCTACTAAGCTACCATATATGGACATGTTTTAAAGGTCATACCAAGGATAATTTATCTAATTCATTTAGAATGTTAAGACCCCCTGGAAGTACAAAATATATATATATATGTTTTGATCTTACTGCTATTAGGCAGTCTGAATAACAGATTCACTTCATGGAACAACAGATAGTCAAATCAAAACAAATGTATTTATATATATATATATATATATATATTATATTCATATAGCCCTTCGTACATCAAATCAAATCAAATGTATTTATATAGCCCTTCGTACATCAAATCAAATCAAATCAAATGTATTTATATACCCCTTCGTACATCAAATCAAATCAAATCAAATGTATTTATATAGCCCTTCGTACATCAAATCAAATCAAATGTATTTATATAGCCCTTCGTACATCAGCTGGTATCTCAAAGTGCTGTACAGAAACCCAGCCTAAAACCCCAAACAGCAAGCAATGCAGGTGTAGTTCCACCCAAAACATGTAAAGTTTGTTCTGAAGTGTCTGTCTGAGAGATACAGAGCACCACAGTACGAGTCAAAATACCCATAAAATAATTTTAATTTTGTATTTGTATTTTGTATTTTTATTTTGTATTTTTTCAAATGTATTATTTTTTTTTCGACTTTTTATTTTTTTTAAAGCCTGTCACATCTGTGATGTGGAATGTGTTTTGTTGGTTGATTGAAAAACAAGAAAACTTAATAAAACTTTAAATTGAAAAAAAAAAAAACATAAAATCTAGCAGTCAAACAAAGAAATGGTTCCAATTGTTTTTCCACTATTCATTTTGTCCCATAGGGGATTTTAGAAACACTTAAAATAAGGGCTGTGTTTTGTGTAGGCTCACCCTGACGTGATGTTTTGTGTAGGCTCACCCTGGCGTGATGTTTTGTGACAGCTCACCCTGGCGTGATGTTTTGTGTAGGCTCACCCTGACGTGATGTTTTGTGTAGGCTCACCGTGACGTGATGTTTTGTGTAGGCTCACCCTGACGTGATGTTTTGTGTAGGCTCACCCTGACGTGATGTTTTGTGACGGCTCACCCTGACGTGATGTTTTGTGTAGGCTCACCCTGGCGTGATGTTTTGTGACGGCTCACCCTGGCGTGATGTTTTGTGTAGGCTCACCCTGACGTGATGTTTTGTGTAGGCTCACCCTGACGTGATGTTTTGTGTAGGCTCACCCTGACGTGATGTTTTGTGTAGGCTCACCCTGACGTGATGTTTTGTGTAGGCTCACCCTGACGTGATGTTTTGTGTAGGCTCACCCTGACGTGATGTTTTGTGTAGGCTCACCCTGACGTGATGTTTTGTGTAGGCTCACCCTGACGTGATGTTTTGTGTAGGCTCACCCTGACGTGATGTTTTGTGTAGGCTCACCCTGACGTGATGTTTTGTGTAGGCTCACCCTGGCGTGATGTTTTGTAAAGGCTCACCCTGGCGTGATGTTTTGTGTAGGCTCACCCTGACGTGATGTTTTGTGTAGGCTCACCCTGGCGTGATGTTTTGTGTAGGCTCACCCTGTCGTGATGTTTTGTGTAGGCTCACCCTGACGTGATGTTTTGTGTAGGCTCACCCTGTCGTGATGTTTTGTGTAGGCTCACCCTGACGTGATGTTTTGTGTAGGCTCACCCTGGCGTGATGTTTTGTGACGGCTCACCCTGACGTGATGTTTTGTGTAGGCTCACCCTGACGTGATGTTTTGTGTAGGCTCACCCTGGCGTGATGTTTTGTGTAGTCTCACCCTGTCGTGATGTTTTGTGTAGGCTCACCCTGACATGATGTTTTGTGACGGCTCACCTTGACGTGATGTTTTGTGTAGGCTCACCCTGACGTGATGTTTTGTGACGGCTCACCCTGACGTGATGTTTTGTGTAGGCTCACCCTGACGTGATGTTATGTGTAGGCTCACCCTGGCGTGATGTTTTGTGTAGGCTCACCCTGACGTGATGTTTTGTGACGGCTCACCCTGGCGTGATGTTTTGTGTAGGCTCACCCTGACGTGATGTTTTGTGACGGCTCACCCTGACGTGATGTTTTGTGACGGCTCACCCTGACGTGATGTTTTGTGACGGCTCACCCTGACGTGATGTTTTGTGTAGGCTCACCCTGACGTGATGTTTTGTGACGGCTCACCCTGACGTGATGTTTTGTGACGGCTCACCCTGACGTGATGTTTTGTGACGGCTCACCCTGACGTGATGTTTTGTGTAGGCTCACCCTGACGTGATGTTTTGTGACGGCTCACCCTGACGTGATGTTTTGTGTAGGCTCACCCTGACGTGATGTTTTGTGACGGCTCACCCTGACGTGATGTTTTGTGTAGGCTCACCCTGACGTGATGTTTTGTGTAGGCTCACCCTGACGTGATGTTTTGTGTAGGCTCACCCTGACGTGATGTTTTGTGTAGGCTCACCCTGACGTGACGTTTTGTGTAGGCTCACCCTGGCGTGATATTTTCAGTTGACTTTTCCCAATATATTCGCCTGTATTTACCCCCCCCAAAAAAAAAATCATGCTAGCTGCTAATGTGGCTATCATAAAGAACTACAAATGCCATGATGATCTGGACTAGACTGTCAAATCAAGGAAAAGGTAAGAATCTATGGATTATCTATCTAATGTTAGCCAAAAAAACACAGAAAAAGGAATAAATTGGCAAAATTTCTTTAAATGTGCAATTCTGTGAACTGTCTTGTGATAAATTAAATTAAATACCTGTTAATAAAGGTGTCTGCTGGAGATGACATGCGGGAGCTTGCAGGGACTTGTAGTTTTGTATGACGTCTACTTTTATGCCAATTAGCATGGTCAAATTTGAGTAAATTGAGCCGAATATATTGCTAAAAGTCACCTTGTCCTAGAGAGATTTACACGGTTATCAAAATGTCACGCCAGGGTAAGTCCTACTTACATCCCTTATTTTAAGTGTTTCTAAAATCACCCCTATGGGGAAAATGAATGGTGGAAAAACGATTTAAACCATTTCCCTGTTTGACCAATAGTTTCTATGGGTATTATGACACGTCCACGGTGGGGCTCTATAAGAAAGATCAGGAAACATCCTTTAAAACCTTTCTTTTAACAGGTATTTAATTTTTTGGCACTAAAGAGTCTTCATATGTACTGTACTTCCATTCAGGTTTTTCAACTGGTACTGGGGGATCTTCAGACAAGTCTTGTGAGGCTTGTGGGCATCCTAGAGCAAAGCAACCTACATCTATGTGTTTGTGAGTTTACACAGAGGAGTCATATTCGTCCCTGCGGGAGCCTGGGATAGGCTGCAGTCAGTAGTGGTGCCAGTTGTGGTGTCTATAGTGGTGTTTATAGTGGTGCCAGTAGTGGTGTATATAGTGGTGCCAGTAGATGTGTTTGTAGTGGTGTCTGTAGTCGTGTTTATAGTGGTGTCAGTAGTGGTGTTTATAGTGGTTTATAGTGGTATCTGTAGTGGTGTTTATACTGGTGTCAGTAGAACACCCCCCCCCCCAAAAAAAAATCTACTTATTTCTATCAATCTATTTGTTGATCTCTTTGTGTCTGGCCCAGTGAATCCAATCAGAATGCAGCCCTTAAGCCCTTTGACTCCGCCAACAACAGTTTATGGGCTCCTGGTGTGTAAAGCTGTCTATCAGATAATAGGGGACTCAAACTCTGCCTGCTGCGTCCTGATGGAGGTGGCCCTGGCCTAGCACTCGTACCTGACTGCCGCCATGCCCTGCCAGCCTTGTCTCCCCCTGTCTCCTCCAGGGAAATCTACCGAGAGTAGCTGCCCTTATCAATGTGCCTCTCTAGCCCGCCTCCTGCCCTCCTGGACCGCCCTGGATGACAGCACCGCAGAGGATTCTTTAATCTGCCTCGACTTTAACTAAATGAAACGGCCGGTACACCAGAGAGATGCATCAGGGAAAAGATCTCCTGCCCATGGCGATACGGCATCAGGGCAACGACCAGTAATACGGCCGTGCATCGTCTGTAAATAATCACACAGAGAACAATCTGACTTCTGTCGGTATTTCAGCACTTCCATTCCCATTAAGACTAAACAGAAGGAAAGGAACGTATGCAGAGGTGTGTTTAAAGCAGAGAGAACGACGTCGACCTACATATGGTCATACTGAGAGTGACGCTGATGAACATTTTACAGACGTGTGACTTTACAAAGTGAACAATCTATGATTATAAAGTCACAGTTCATGTTCGTTTTGCTCTCACCATTATTTTACTCCCGATGGTTATTCATAAAATAACCAACGCCATTTTGTTTACCTTAAATCCACTGAACAACTGGAGTAGACTTGTGGCCCAGTTGGTTAAAGTTCAAATCATCTATTCACACTGATGTTTTTAATTTCTCCTGCTAATATTGATGCTCAATATATGTTTTTGTCACATATTTAGTCTTAACATTCTGTATACTCCACTTGTCCTAAGGGTAAAAAATTACCCGCCTTCACTAAACCCCTAAAATAAAGTAGTTTAATTGAATGTTAAACCCCAAATCTGTTTTGCATGAAGAAACAACATGTCATTCATCACAAACTTTGTGAATATCTGGGTTTTCCGGCTTCACAATACAGAAAGTCTGCATTTAATCAGTGGACACCACTCCTTTTCATTACAACACACCTTTCAGAATTGTTTTCTTTACTAAAGTATAATTACTATTATTACTGATAGAGGTACTGTCACGCCCTCATCTGGTTCACCTGTCCTTGTGATTGTCTCCACCCCCTCCAAGTGTCGCTTATTTTCCCCAGTATATTTATTCCTGTGTTTCCTGTCTCTCTGTACCAGTGTATTTATCCCTGTGTTTCCTGTCTCTCTGCACCAGTGTATTTAGCCCTGTGTTTCCTGTCTCTCTGTGCCAGTGTATTTATCCCTGTGTTTCCTGTCTCTCTGCACCAGTGTATTTAGCCCTGTGTTTCCTGTCTCTCTGTGCCAGTGTATTTATCCCTGTGTTTCCTGTCTCTCTGTACCAGTGTATTTATCCCTGTGTTTCCTGTCTCTCTGTACCAGTGTATTTATCCATGTGTTTCCTGTCTCTCTGTGCCAGTGTATTTATCCCTGTGTTTCCTGTCTCTCTGTGCCAGTGTATTTATCCCTGTGTTTCCTGTCTCTCTGTACCAGTGTATTTATCCCTGTGTTTCCTATCTCTCTGTACCAGTGTATTTATCTCTGTGTTTCATGTCTCTCTGTACCAGTGTATTTATCCCTGTTTTTCCTGTCTATCTGTACCAGTGTATTTATCCCTGTGTTTCCTGTCTCTCTGTGCCAGTGTATTTATCCCTGTGTTTCCTGTCTCTCTGTACCAGTGTATTTATCCCTGTGTTTCCTGTCTGTCTGTACCAGTTCGTCTTGTATGTTTTTTCAAGTCAACCAGCGGTTTTCCAGTTCTCCTGCTTTTTGCTCTTCTCCTTTTCCTCCTGGTTTTGACCCTTGCCTGTTTCTGGACTCTGTACCCACCTGCCTGACCATGAGCCTTTCTGCCACTGTACCTCCTGGACTCTGACCTGGTTTGGACCTTTTTGCCTGTCCACGACCATTCTCTTGGCTACTAGTTTTGGATGAATAAACACTGTAAGACTCCAACCATCGGCCTCCTGTGTCTGCATCTGGGTCTCGCCTTGTGTCATGATAGGTACTGCATAAGTGTAAACATACTTTTTTTTGTTGCAAGAGATAGGACTTGTATAGCCTAAGAAAGTAGCAGAAATGTGCAGAAAGTAGTTTTGAATGCATTTTATTGAAGGGAAACAATAACAGTCTTGAACTTCTTTGGCAAGATAGTGATATATTCTTATATACTGTACAATGAGGAATTCAACTACAAAATCACAATTTTTAACCATTGCTCCCACCCACAAGGTGTATTAACACCAACAATAAGAATAAAATAAGATAATAGATACGAAACAAAAATGTGAAGAACATAAATCAATCAACTCTAATTAGCACATGTAGGACAGTATAAAAGTGTGTTTGCATGGACTTTACAGATGTATTTCTCACATGAGCAGCACATTGTATTCGTTTTACAGTCCTTCTTTGGGGGGCAGAATAGCCATCTCCTCCTCTTGCCTGCCTCAGCTGCAGCCTCAGGTGGATCAGGACAAGATTCATCCCCATGAACAGCTTTCACAAGCGCTGCAGAGGCTGCTGTGTGGGGGAGGCACTCCCTTCCTTGAATGTGTGGGGTTACACACATACCTTCCTCTTGTTCTGCTTATCAGGCATCCAGGTAGGGTTGATCTTGTTCCATATCACGAAAGCATTGTATGAGGACACATCAATGATGTTATGGAAGATGACCAGGGGCCAGCTGTCAGACATCCTACTGCAGCTGTAAATTCCAATCAACATGTCTAGGTTGTCCACGCCTCCTTTGTTATGGTTGTAGTCAGGGATGATGGCTGGCTTCCTGTCCTCACGGTCACTGATCTCAGCTGTGCAGTGCAGTGTGCTCAGGAGGACCACATTCTTGTTCTCTTTGGGAGGTAAGAAACTAGAGTGCTGGTGGGGGCTCAGGCAAACATTGATGAGAAGGCCTCTCTCCCCTTTGTTGCGAGGAGTGCAGGAGGGTGCTCAGGCTTGTTCTTTCTATCTGTGCCAACCATGGGGATCTTCCTCTTCAGGAGCTGCTGGAGTTCATAAGAGGTGTAGAAATTGTCACACATGACATTGTGCCCCCTTAGTCCATCTGTCACATCAAGCCCAACCTGCATCCCCTGGTTCTTCTCCGGGCCTCCACTGGTCGGCTTCCCTGTGTAGACTTGCATCTACCAAGCGTAGCTGGATTGTGAGTCACAGGCCACCCATATCTTGATGCCATACTTTCCTGGCTGGCTGGGCGTATACTACCGGAAAGGACAGCGACCTTTTGACAAAAGAGATTACTATCAGTAATTAGTATCAGTGTCACAGAAAACAAATCACACAAATCAATGATATTACAGCAATACATAATACAATTACCAGTGAAAATCACTTACATTACAGGTTTGAAAACAAAAATGTACCTCTGAATGGAACCAGTTGCTCATCCACTGTTACTTTAGGCCCGGGATTGTAGAGGTAGGGCAGACGCTCCACCCACTTCTCCCAGACCTCTCTTATGGCTCCACCCACTTCTCCCAGACCTCTCTTATGGCTCCACCCACTGCTCCCAGACCTCTCTTATGGCTCCACCCACTGCTCCCAGACCTCTCTTATGGCTCCACCCACTGCTCCCAGACCTCTCTTATGGCTCCACCCACTGCTCCCAGACCTCTCTTATGGCTCCACCCACTCCTCCCAGACCTCTCTTATGGCTCCACCCACTGCTCCCAGACCTCTCTTATGGCTCCACCAGTGCTCCCGACCTCTCTTATGGCTCCACCCACTGCTCCCAGACCTCTCTTATGGCTCCACCCACTGCTCCCAGACCTCTCTTATGGCTCCACCCACTGCTCCCAGACCTCCTTATGGCTCCACCCACTCCTCCCAGACCTCTCTGTAGGCTCCACCCACTGCTCCCAGACCTCTCTTATGGCTCCACCCACTGCTCCCAGACCTCTCTTATGGCTCCACCCACTGCTCCCAGACCTCTCTTATGGCTCCACCCACTGCTCCCAGACCTCTCTTATGGCTCCACCCACTCCTCCCAGACCTCTCTTATGGCTCCACCCACTGCTCCCAGACCTCTCTTATGGCTCCACCCACTGCTCCCAGACCTCTCTTATGGCTCCACCCACTGCTCCCAGATTAGATGGCCCCACCCACTGCTCCCAGACCTCTCTTATGGCTCCACCCACTGCTCCCAGATCTCTCTTATGGCCCCACCCACTGCTCCCAGACCTCTCTTATGGCTCCACCCACTGCTCCCAGACCTCTCTTATGGCTCCACCCACTGCTCCCAGACCTCTCTTATGGCTCCACCCACTGCTCCCAGACCTCTCTTATGGCTCCACCCACTGCTCCCAGACCTCTCTTATGGCTCCACCCACTGCTCCCAGACCTCTCTTATGGCTCCACCCACTCCTCCCAGACCTCCCTTATGGCCACCAGTTTGTCTCTCACACGTCTTGCAGGTCTTTGACTAACGGTTATCAAATCGTAGCATTCTTGAGAAAATGTGAAAGACTTCCAGTGGCATCGTGGCACGAAAAATCCCCCTTCCACTCTCTGCATCCCAGAGACTACATGTAGCCTCGCTTCGGGACCTATACACACCCGCTAAGATTAGAGGCCCTATGTAGCCTCGCTTCGGGACCTATACACCCCCGCTAAGATTATCAGCCCTATGTAGCCTCGCTTCGGGACCTATACACCCCGCTAAGATTATCAGCCCTATGTAGCCTCACCTCGGGACCTATACACCCCCGCTAAGATTATCAGCCCTATGTAGCCTCGCTTCGGGACCTATACACCCCCGCTAAGATTATCAGCCCTATGTAGCCTCGCCTCGGGACCTATACACACCCTCTAAGATTAGAGGCCCTATGTAGCCTCGCCTCGGGACCTATACACACCCGCTAAGATTATCAGCCCTATGTAGCCTCGCTTCGGGACCTATACACCCCCGCTAAGATTAGCAGCCCTATGTAGCCTCGCCTCGGGACCTATACACCCCCGCTAAGATTAGCAGCCCTATGTAGCCTCGCCTCGGGACCTATACACCCCGCTAAGATTAGCAGCCCTATGTAGCCTCACCTCGGGACCTATACACCCCCGCTAAGATTAGCAGCCCTATGTAGCCTCGCCTCGGGACCTATACACACCCACTAAGATTAGAGGCCCTATGTAGCCTCGCCTCGGGACCTATACACCCCGCTAAGATTAGCAGCCCTATGTAGCCTCGCTTCGGGACCTATACACACCCGCTAAGATTATCAGCCCTATGTAGCCTCGCTTCGGGACCTATACACACCCGCTAAGATTATCAGCCCTATGTAGCCTCGCCTCGGGACCTATACACCCCCGCTAAGATTAGCAGCCCTAAGTAGCCTCGCCACGGGACCTATACACCCCGCTAAGATTAGCAGCCCTATGTAGCCTCACCTCGGGACCTATACACCCCCGCTAAGATTAGCAGCCCTATGTAGCCTCGCCTCGGGACCTATACACCCCCGCTAAGATTATCAGCCCTATGTAGCCTCGCCTCGGGACCTATACACCCCGCTAAGATTATCAGCCCTATGTAGCCTCGCCTCGGGACCTATACACCCCGCTAAGATTAGCAGCCCTATGTAGCCTCGCCTCGGGACCTATACACCCCGCTAAGATTAGCAGCCCTATGTAGCCTCCCTCGGGACCTATACACCCCCGCTAAGATTAGCAGCCCTATGTAGCCTCGCCTCGGGACCTATACACCCCGCTAAGATTAACAGGCCCTATGTAGCCTCGCCTCGGGACCTATACACCCCCGCTAAGATTAGCAGCCCTATGTAGCCTCGCCTCGGGACCTATACACCCCGCTAAGATTAGCAGCCCTATGTAGCCTCGCCTCGGGACCTATACACCCCGCTAAGATTAGCAGCCCTATGTAGCCTCGCCTCGGGACCTATACACACCCGCTAAGATTAGCAGCCCTATGTAGCCTCGCCTCGGGACCTATACACCCCGCTAAGATTAGCAGCCCTTGTAGCCTCGCCTCGGGACCTATACACCCCCGCTAAGATTAGCAGCCCTATGTAGCCTCGCCTCGGGACCTATACACCCCCGCTAAGATTAGCAGCCCTATGTAGCCTCGCCTCGGGACCTATACACCCCCGCTAAGATTAGCAGCCCTATGTAGCCTACCCTCGGGACCTATACACCCCGCTAAGATTAACAGCCCTATGTAGCCTCGCCTCGGGACCTATACACCCCCGCTAAGATTAGCAGCCCTATGTAGCCTCACCTCGGGACCTATACACCCCCGCTAAGATTAGCAGCCCTATGTAGCCTCGCCTCGGGACCTATACACCCCCGCTAAGATTAGCAGCCCTATGTAGCCTCACCTCGGGACCTATACACCCCCGCTAAGATTAGAGGCCCTATGTAGCCTCGCCTCGGGACCTATACACCCCCGCTAAGATTAGCAGCCCTATGTAGCCTCGCCTCGGGACCTATACACCCCCGCTAAGATTAGCAGCCCTATGTTGGCACGTAGGTCAATCTCATCCATCCTTTTCCAGTTGTCTCCATATTTACAGAAACACTCCAAATTTGTCTTCTCAAGGATGATTTTTTTCAATGGCTGGTGTGATGAACATGTAGAATGTCGAGGCGATGTCCTGGGCATGCGTAACTGTATGTCTTGTGGGCCCTGGGGTCATCCTTATGCCATTTTGTGCTGCCACCCTGCCCTGGTTGTCACAAGGACCATTTTATTTTGCTGTTCTTTGACAAAAATGTCTCTCTTTCAGCTTGGGGGGGGGGATATCTTCTCCATCTGAAGATGATGCATCGTGCTCTGGGTTGTATTCTACCCCGTCTTCTTCTTCAGATTCCTCCTCCTCTTCTAAATCATTGTTGTCTTGTTCCTCCTGGACATCTGGAAAAATCAGATCTACGACCTGTTGGGCACTGAAACGTTGCACTCATTGCTTCAGCAAAGAGAGAACTGGGGGGACTGTCATCTGCAGCACCTTTACAGCCTCTGACTGCATTTCCCATTAGTAAACGATGCTTTCAAGAAATGTTTATTTCGTCTGAATTTTTTACAATTTTGTCTGTGAACTTGAGTCATGTGTGGGGTTGTGGAGAGGAGGTGCTGTACAGGCACAATAAAGTTCAATTAGTAGCACACAATCTCAATTTCTCATTGTGTGTGTGTGTGTATTTGTAGTTTGTAAACTATTTTATAACTGCCAGATCAAAAAGACAATCGTTGTACCCTGGTGGTGTACAGCTTTCATGGAAATATGAACAAAGGCGATTTCAAAGGTTTCAAATGTTCTACTGTTGGGGTCACTCAAGGAAAACTCATCAAATTTGAAGTTGAAAAAATGTTTTTTAGGGGGTTTTCTCTGCTGTTAAACATGATGGGGGTCATTTTTTTACCCTTAACACAACACAGGGGTTAAGTGCTATTAACAAATAACCATCAGTCTAAGGAGGTGAGAGAACAAAGCCCTGGTAGCCCTGAGTGGTCTCAATAATTAGTACAACTGCATCCCTACTGACTCATTCTCTCTCCTCTGCTTCCTTCTCTCTCTTCAATACTGTCCTCCTCTCCTCATTCCTCTCCTTCTCACCCACCATCTGAAACCACATGAGAAGAGAGCTTTTACATGTATAAAAGGAAGGTTGGATCACACAAATGCCTAAATTAACATTGAAATATAATGATCTACTGCACAAGTCAACAGTAGTATGTTAGGAAAGGCTGCAGGGCATACTGCTAGGTTGGACCTCAAATTGTTAAAGATACCCAGAGGGAACTAGGACCTTCAAACATCTCTTCTAGAACAACAACAAGAGACAGAGGGAGACAGACAGACAGACAGACAGACAGACAGACAGACAGACAGACAGACAGACAGACAGACAGACAGACAGACAGACAGACAGACAGACAGACAGACTAGAACAGACAGACACAGACAGACAGACAGACAGACAGACAGACAGACAGACAGACAGACAGACAGACAGACAGACAGACAGACAGACAGACAGACAGACAGACAGACAGACAGACAGACAGACAGACAGACAGAGACAGACAGACAGACAGACAGACAGACAGACAGACAGACAGACAGACAGACAGACAGACAGACAGACAGACAGACAGACAGACAGACAGAGGCACTAGGCCTGGTGTCACAGTGGCTAGGTGCTGTAGGGATGTCTCCTGTGGAGTTTCCCACTCTGTGACACCATCCTGCCAGGACCTAACATCATTAAGACCTTGGAGTTGGAGGGTAAAGGAGAGAGATGGAGGGAGACAAAGGGAGATGCTGAGACTGAGACACACTGAACAGATAACAAGCAGAACAAGAGGAAGAAAGGAAGAGAAAGTGGGAAAGTAGAACAATGACTAACAAGCATGATTAAAAAATACACACACAGGCAGACACACGCATGCACACGCACACACACACGTTTCATTCATAGATAAAGGCTCCTCCTAACCTAAGGGAGACGCTGAGAACGAGACAGACACACTGAACAGATAACAAGCAGACTCCTAACCTAACACCATGTTCTGTTAAGTGCACTTTGTTTGATCACACCTATACAACTGGAGAACATGAGATACCTTGCAGTATCATTCAAAACATCTATTGATTTTCTTCCTTTTAAAATATGACAAAGGTTGCTTTTTTTTTTGGTAATATGATGCGTATGAGGGTTGTCTCTGTGTATTGTGATGAATGTGTATGATACGGAATATGTTCATTTGAGCTTCAGTAATGCTGTTACTCAGCCTGGCTACTGGAGAGTAAGTGCATTGTGTACGGAGAATGGTATAGAAGACACCGCCGTTGAAACTCGTTGTCTCAATCCGTCAGACATGACATACCGAAAGGCCCTTATATAATTCAATCCCATTACTGTGTTTATTGTCTATATGGAGAGTCTGTAGCTCCTGTATTACGGGCATTGGAAATTAAGGGATACCACATCGGTATCCTACCAGATTTTCCTACCTTGTCATAATTTACGAACACAGCAAAGACGTAAGAATATGAAAACTGTTACCGTGTCAAATTTCAAATATGTTTGTTAAATGTTTATTCTAAAGGACACATCAAACAGGATGGTTGGTGGTCGTCTTTTATAGAAAGATATATGAAGGCACCCACCGCCTCGACATGCGAGTTGGAAATGTTCATGCTATTTCATTCACACACGTCATGACCGTCAAATTAAAAAGTCACACATTTTCCACTATACTGCTTAACTCCCTCTTGAGAAGCAGTGGAAAGTGGCACCTGTCTGCCTTCTACAAGGTATATCTGCCCTGTTTACAGTAGAGCCAGCTGACTAGCATTACCTCCTACTGCCTTCTACACAGTATATCTGCCCTGTTTACAGTACAGTCAGCTGGCTAGCATTACCTCCTACTGCCTTCTACACAGTATATCTGCCCTGTTTACAGTAGAGTCAGCTGGCTAGCATCACCTCCTACTGCCTTCTACACAGTATATCTGCCCTGCTTACAGTAGAGTCAGCTGGCTAGCATCACCTCCTACTGCCTTCTACACAGTATATCTGCCCTGCTTACAGTAGAGTCAGTTGGCTAGCATTACCTCCTACTGGCTTCTACACAGTATATCTGTCCTGTTTACAGTAGAGTCAGCTGGCTAGCATCACCTCCTACACAGTATATCTGCCCTGTTTACAGTAGAGTCAGCTGGCTACCATTACCTCCTACTGCCTTCTACACAGTATATCTGCCCTGTTTACAGTAGAGTCAGCTGGCTAGCATCACCTCCTACTGCCTTCTACACAGTATATCTGCCCTGTTTACAGTAGAGTCAGCTGGCTAGCATCACCTCCTACACAGTATATCTACCCTGCGTACAGTAGAGTCAGCTGGCTAGCATTACCTCCTACTGCCTTCTACACAGTATATCTGCCCTGCGTACAGTAGAGTCAGCTGGCTAGCATTACCTCCTACTGCCTTCTACACAGTATATCTGCCCTGCTTACAGTAGAGTCAGCTGGCTAGCATTACCTCCTACTGCCTTCTACACAGTATATCTGCCCTGCGTACAGTAGAGTCAGCTGGCTAGCATCACCTCCTACTTGTCAGATTGATTTACTGATGTTCAATAAAAAAAAATTACTTCAACATCTTACCACAGAATGTCGATAAATCTCAGGCATAGCATGTTTGATGGCTTATTCTCCAACAACACACACACACACACACACACATTCTCCACACACACACACACACACACACACACACCTTCAGCCCTTTGATTACTTGTGGCTTCAGTGGCAGCTGCCTAGTTCATGATCTCCGTGTCCTCTGTGACCCCAAGTCGTACAGGACTGAGGACAGTCAGTTACACTGCTCTCCACTACCGTTCACACATGTCACATCTGTATCACATCCTTCTGGTTAAGAGTTCACCAGATTCACCTTAGAAATAGTTTTCTTCTAGGGCCCTTTCCTTGGTTGTCCCAAATGTCACCCTATTCCCTATATAGTGCACTACTTTTGACCAGAGAAATGGCACCATATTCCCTATATAGTGCACTACTTTTGACTAGAGACTTATATATGGAATGGGGTTCCATATTGGGGCATAGACATTTTCTGAGGTACAACTTGTAATCTTAGCTGGAAATCAACCTCTTCATCCAGCCCAGACATCCAGCCCAGACATCCAGCCCAGACATCCAGCCCAGACATCCAGCCCAGACATCCCGCCCAGACATCCCGCCCAGACATCCCGCCCACATTCCTCCCAGACATCCAGCCCAATCGTCCAGCAGCATTATTGACAAGAGAAACAAGTCCACACAACAAAATAGTTTCTGTCTAACATTGCCTGTCCAGCAGAATACACCGGGGCAAGCATCACCTCTATGCACTGGAACACGTTATTTATGACACTGTCAGAACCTTGTATTTTGTCTAAAGAGGGTTATCTTATCGAAATGTATTTTACAGTTTTCACACAGACAGAGCCTGTGAACACAACACAAGTGTGATGCTAAATCTATTCAGTCAAGTAGATAAAAACGTCTATAGCATTTCTTCCCCCCCCCCACCCCCGGACACTGAACATCACCCTGACAGTCCACTCCTCTCATCTCTGTGACCTGTGTTTGAGTATTTTTTTTATCACCGTCATATTAAAGACTAAGCGCCCCAGCTGCCAGCGGAGTTCTCCTCATCACAACCCCCAGAAGACCTCCTGCCTCCGCACAGCTTCCTGCCCTAAGACGGCCTGGCACTCACGTCATCCCATCTCTGGTACTATCCCCCTGTCCTCTCCAAGTTAAAGCTGATCCCATTGAGGCTTTTATGGCAACCGACATGGGGCTATCATAAGGACCAGGCCCAGTATCGGCTGTAGAAGAAAATATTAAAAACAAGTCAACCAAAAGGATATATATACACTTTTTAACTGTTTTTCTCCTCAAATCTGTGGTATACAATTGGTAGTTACAGTACTGTACCATCGCTGCAACAACCGTACGGACTCGGGAGAGGTGAAGGTCGAGATCCGTGCGTCCACCGAAACACGACCCCGCCAAGCCACACTGCTTCTTGACACAATGCTTGTTTAACCCGAAAGCCAGTCTCACCAATGTGTCAGAGGATAGAATACACCTCTAAAGCATTAGATATGTAGTTTACCCTCTCTACTAGCACAGACTAAAGCCTTAGATATGTAGTTTACCCTCTCTACTAGCACAGACTAAAGCATTAGATATGTAGTTTACCCTCTCTACTAGCACAGACTAAAGCATTAGATATGTAGTTTACCCTCTCTACTAGCACAGACTAAAGCATTAGATATGTAGTTTACCCTCTCTACTAGCACAGACTAAAGCATTAGATACGTAGTTTACCCTCTCTACTAGCACAGACTAAAGCATTAGATATGTAGTTTACCCTCTCTACTAGCACAGACTAAAGCATTAGATATGTAGTTTACCCTCTCTACTAGCACAGACTAAAGCATTAGATATGTAGTTTACCCTCTCTACTAGCACAGACTAAAGCATTAGATATGTAGTTTACCCTCTCTACTAGCACAGACTAAAGCCTTAGATATGTAGTTTACCCTCTCTACTAGCACAGACTAAAGCATTAGATATGTAGTTTACCCTCTCTACTAGCACAGACTAAAGCATTAGATATGTAGTTTACCCTCTCTACTAGCACAGACTAAAGCATTAGATATGTAGTTTACCCTCTCTACTAGCACAGACTAAAGCATTAGATATGTAGTTTACCCTCTCTACTAGCACAGACTAAAGCCTTACATATATAGTTTTCCCTCACTCCTAAGACAGACCAGAGCCTTAGATATGCAGTTTTACAAACTATTGTTTTGTCTCGTAAGCATTACATGGCAATGTAGTCTTATGTGGGCCAGAAGGTTGTGGGTTCGCAGACCGCCACAGAGGGTAGTGGTGGAAAGATATACTTTAATGAAAGCATTGAATGTATCTATCATTGTATTTTTCATGTCCGATAAACACATTTAATGCAATTAAACATTATTTTACATGACTAGATGCCAGCAGAATCTCTTTATAATACCACACCAGAGCATGTGAGCGAAGTGGATTGAGCGGTGTGCGTAATTTGGCTGGAGGGTGGAGCGGATTTAAACTAATTTGCCATCAAATTTTCACCTCTTTCAAATTCGTCAGATGAAGTTCCACCCACACTTAGTTTTCAACTGGGGCACGCGGAGCAACGCTCAGCGGATTGTGGTAAGGGGGAGGCAAGAAACCTACTAGCAGAGCAACGCTCAGCGGATTGTGGTAAGGGGGAGGCAAGAAACCTACTAGCAGAGCAACGCTCAGCGGATTGTGGTAAGGGGGAGGCAAGAAACCTACTAGCAGAGCAATGCTCAGCGGATTGTGGTAAGGGGGAGGCAAGAAACCTACTAGCAGAGCAACGCTCAGCGGATTGTGGTAAGGGGGAGGCAAGAACCCTACTAGCAGAGCAACGCTCAGCGGATTGTGGTAAGGGGAGAGGCAAGAACCCTACTAGCAGAGCAACGCTCAGCGGATTGTGGTAAGGGGGAGGCAAGAACCCTACTAGCAGAGCAATGCTCAGCGGATTGTGGTAAGGGGAGGCAAGAACCCTACTAGCAGAGCAACGCTCAGCGGATTGTGGTAAGGGGGAGGCAAGAACCCTACTAGCAGAGCAACGCTCAGCGGATTGTGGTAAGGGGAGAGGCAAGAACCCTACTAGCAGAGCAACGCTCAGCGTTGTGGTAAGGGGAGGCAAGAACCCTACTAGCAGAGCAACGCTCAGCGGATTGTGGTAAGGGGAGAGGCAAGAACCCTACTAGGAGAGCAATGCTCAGCGGATTGTGGTAAGGTGAGAGGCAAGAACCCTACTAGCAGAGCAACGCTCAGCGGATTGTGGTAAGGGGAGAGGCAAGAACCCTACTAGCGGAGCGGTAGGAAAAGATCAGCTCTGCTCTACTTTATGGTAATTGTACATGGCCACCAATGCTGTTAACCAATCAGGTGAGGAGCAGATGTTTGCTGTTTGGAAACAGTTCCACCTGTTATTTGTTCCGGGCAAGGACAACCAAAACAGATGGAGGAAAGCCAATCATCGCTGTGTCTGGTTTTCTAATTCTAAATGATGTTGCTTGCTTGAATACAGAGACAAAATCAGAAGGTCAATGGCCTGGAGGGGGATTGCAGAGATTGTTGGAGTTGATGTTGGGTAAAGAAAGATTTCAACAATGTTTGCTTGTGCTACTAGCTAGCTAAGAACATCAAGCAACCAAAACCTCAAAACTGTGAGCAAAGTCACCATTTGTTAATGTGTTGAGTAAAAAAACGTGAAATTTACCCACCAAAGATGTTTTGAAACTACAAAACGTAATGCGCCAATGTAAACTCAGATTTTTTTTATTTTTTAAATATGGACTTTATCGAACAAAACATGCATGTTTTGTGTAACATGAAGTCCTATGAGTGTCATCTGATGAAGATCATCAAAGGTTAGTGATTAATTTATCTCTATTTCTGCTTTTTGTGACTCCTCTCTTTGGCTGGAAAAATGGCTGTGTTTTTCTGAGACGTGGCTCTGATCTAACATAATTGTTTGGTTTGCTTTCGCTGTAAAGCTTTTTTGAAATCGGACACTATGGTGGGATTAACAAGAAGTGTATCTTTAAAATGGTGTAGAATACTTGTATGTTTGAGGAATTTTAATTATGGGTTTTATGTTGTTTTGAATTTGGCACCCTGCACTTTCACTACTATATAATAGGTGATTTTTTAGCCACATCAAGTTACAGAAATGCTCATAATAAATGTTGACTGAAAGTAGTATGTAGTATGCACGGAATAATAGATACACTTCTCCTTAATGCAACCGCTGTGTCAGATTTTTTAAAAACTTTACCGAAAAGGCATAATCTGAGTACGGCGCTCAGACGACAAAAATCAAGCCAAACAGATTTCCGCCATGTTGGAGTCAACAGATGTCAGAATTGCATGATAAATATTACCTTACCTTTGATGATCTTCATCAGAATGCACTCCCAGGAATCCCAGGTCCACAATAAATGCTTGTTCTCTTCGATAATGTCCATAATTTATGTCAAAAGAGCTCCTTTTGTTGGCGCGTTCAGTCCAGTAATAATCCACATTCATGACGCACGTTCACTCAGAGCAGACGAAAAGTCAAAAATGTTCCGTTACAGTCCGTAGCAACATGTCAAACGATGTTTAGAATCAATCTTTAGGGTGTTTCTAACAACATTTTGTGGAGCCTAGCTACCTTTCACGTGAGTGCACCAGACCGAGGCTGTGGCACTCTGCCAGACCACTCACTCAAAGAGCTCTCATGAGCCCCTCCTTGAGAATAGAATCCTCAAAACAGTTTCTAAATACTGTTGACATCTAGTGGAAGCCTTAGGAAGTGCAACATGACTAATATCCCACTGTGTCTTCGATAGGGAATGAGTTGAAAACCTATAAACCTCAGATTTCCCACTTCCTGGTTGGATTTTGTCTCAGGTTTTTGCCTGCCATATGAGTTCTGTTATACTCACAGACATCATTCAAACAGTTTTAGAAACTTCAGTGTTTTCTATCCAAATTTACTAATAATAGGCATATCTTATAGCTTCTGGGACTGAGTAGCAGGCAGTTTACTCTGGGCACCTTATTCATCCAAGCTACTCAGTACTGCCCCCAGCTATAAGGAGTTATTTATGTCGTTGTTCAGCCACGACTCGGTGAAACATAAGATATTACAGTTTTTAATGTCCCGTTGGTAGGATATACATGCTTTCAGTTTATCACATTTATTTTCCAGCGATTGAACATTAGCTAGCAGGACAGAAGGCAAGGGCAGATTAGCCACTCGTCCCCTGATCCTTGCAAGGTACCCTGAACTTTTCCCACAAAATATCAGTTTCCTTCTCCAGCGAATCACAGGGATCTGGGCCTGGTCGGGTGCCTGTAGTAGTCTATCCCTCCCGTCCAACTCATTGAAGAAGAACTCTTCATCCAGTTTCAGGTGAGCAATCACAGTTCTGAAGTCCAGAAGCTCTATTCGGTCATAAGAGATGGTAGCAGTAACCTTATGAACAAAACAAGGTACAAACAACGCAAAAAAAATGAACAAAATAGCATGGTTGGTTAAGAGCCAATAAGACGGCAGCCCTCCCCTCTGGCGCCATCGTAACATGTTTTTAGGAGCATATACCCACGTGCCATCTCCTCATTTGTTTTTAGGAGCATATACCCACGTGCCATCTCCTCATTTGTTTTTAGGAGCATATACCCACGTGCCATCTCCTCATTTGTTTTTAGGAGCATATACCCACGTGCCATCTCCTCATTTGTTTTTAGGAGCATATACCCAAGTGGGTGATTGAAAGATGAACTGAGGTCCACACTCAGTTCATCTTTGTGGTAATTCACCGTAAAGTTGGTTGCCAACCACCATAGAGTCCAAATAAGAAAAAGAAGCCCGAAGGAAGGAGGAGAGATGATGAGAAACAAATCTGGTTTACTGTTTAATCTGTGGATTAATTGTTGGACTAGAGGTACCACTCATAAATTAGCTCTGGGCATGCACTACCCAGCATATTTCTATTCCTTGATCACTATTATTTTAATTGGTCCTATTCTGTTGTATTTATTGAGTAATACGTAGAGATGTTGATATGAGTCAACCAAGAAAATGCAATTCGTTTTTTTAAGGAGTGCACGATGACTGAAGGAATTGTCTGTCAGAATCTATGGATAATAGCCTATTATTGCATCTGTAAAACAGGTTGGCCTACCTCTTATTTCTTAAATAGGAACAAATAGGTTTCAACACACTGGTTAAATAAAGGTAGTTTTTAGAAAAGTTGGATACATTTCAAAGACTGTTCATACAAATGAATTAGGCCTCAGAATAGCCTACTTTCAGCACCCTTACAATGTTCCTCTCCAATTGGTTGTGACTATCGGCTGCCACTTCAATGTAGTGTAAATTATGTAAATTACTCAAATCTGGCATACTGTGAGGTTAATAACTATGATAAATAGCTTCATCATGGGCAATGACATTTTAAAAATTAATGAAAATAAATTAAAGCAGTAGCAAGCTATCAAAGTTTCCTCTGGTTCCTCTTCCCGCTCTCCCTCTCAAACTGAACAGGACATCAGTAATCCACATGCACAGATGTAGCATTTTTTTTTGACAAATTGAAAATGATTTTCTGAAGAAGCCTTTGACTCACCTCCTGAAGTGGCACTACAGGCTACATAGCACAGTCATGGGTTAGTCATTGGCAGAAAAGGATTTGCAACAGCAGGAGCAGGCCAGGGCTCATGATTGGGAACACCTATTCAATGCAGTGTGTGAAATGAAGTCTAGTTTAATGTACACCTGTCACCATCGTTACACACACCTGCGCGTCATCAGACTCACCTGACCTTCATCACCTACTTGCCCAAAATATGTTACTCCCTTTGGTTCCTTACCCAGGCGTCTTTGTTTCTGTTTCTTGTCTGTGCATTGTTCGTGTTACTTGTTTTGTTCATTAAATTATGCACTTCCTGATCTTGCTTACCGACTCCATGTTACAGAATGATGCCTCAATTTTTTTTGTGTTGGAGGTGATGTCAGGTCCAGGTGTCCTATCCGGAGCTACCTGGGAGGCCTCAGCCGGTTTGTCGGGTCCCCCTGCCTCAGCTGGCTTGACAGGCTGTCATGCCTCAGCGGGTTCGATAGGCTCCCATGTCTCAGCTGGTGAACAGGTTCCTGTGCCTCGACCAAGGCAACAAACTCACCTGTCATCAAACTCACCTGGACTCAATCACCTCCTTGATTACTTGCCCTATATAGGTCACTCCCTTTGGTTCCTTCCCCAGGCATCATTGTTTCTGTTTCTGTATCCTGGCTGTGTGTTGTTTGTGTTTCTTGTTTTGTTGATTAAATTATGCACTCCATGAACTTTCATCCCAAATTATTCAATCCATCAAATTTATTTGTAAAGACCTTTTTACATCAGCCGATATCTCAAAGTGCTGTACAGAAACCCAGCCTAAAACCCCAAACAGCAAGCAATGCAGATGTGGAAGCACGGTGACTAGGAAAAACTCCCTAGAAAGGCCGGATCTTAGGAAGAAACCTAGAGAGGAACCAGGCTCTGAGGGTTGGCCAGTCCTCTTCTGGCTGTGCCGGGTGAAGATTATAACAGAACATGGCCAAGATGTTCAAATGATCATAGATGACCAGCAGGGTCAAATAATAATAATCACAGTGGTTGAAGAGGGTGCAACAGGTCAGCACCTCAGGAGTAAATGTCAATTGGCTTTTCATAGCCAAGCATTCAGAGTTAGAGACAGCAGGTGCGGTAGAGAAAGAGTCCAAAACAGCAGGTCCAGGACAAGGTAGCACATCCGGTGAACAGGTCAGGGTTCCATAGCCGCAGGCAGAACAGTTGAAACTGGAGCAGCAGCATGACCAGGTGGACTGGGGACAGCAAGGAGTCATCAGGCCAGGTAGTCCTGAGGCATGGTCCTAGGGCTCAGGTCCTCCGAGAGAAGAGAGCGAAACTGAAAGAGAGAGAGAGGAATGAAAATGAGAGAGAGAGAATTAGAGGGAGTATACTTAAATTTACACAAGACACTGGACAAGACAGGAGAAATACTCCAGATATAACAGGCTGACCCTAGCCCCTGACACATAAACTCTTGCAGCATAAATACTGGAGGCTGCAACAGGAGGTGTCGGGAGACACTGTGGCCCTGTCCAACGATACCCCCGGACAGGGCCAAACAGGCAGGATATAACCCCACCAACTTTGCCAAAGCACAGCCCCCACACCACTAGATGGATATCTTCAACCACTAACCTACTACCCTGAGACAAGGCCAAGTATAGCCCACAAAGATCTCCCCCACGGCACAAACCTGAAGGGCGCTCCCGGATAGGAAGATCACGTCAGTGACTAAACCCACTCAAGTGATGCATGGAAGAGCACCAGTAAGCCAGTGACTCAGCTCCAGTAATAGGGTTAGAGGCAGAGAATCCCAGTGGAGAGAGGGGAACCGGCCAGGCAGAGACAGTAAGGCAGTTCATCGCTCCAGTGCCTTTCCGTTCACCTTCACACTCCTGGGCCAGACTACACTCAATCATATGACCCACTGAAGAGATGAGTCTTCAGTAAAGACTTAAAGGCTGAGACCGAGTCTGCATCTCTCACATGGATAGGCAGACCATTCCATAAAAATGGAGCTCGATAGGAGAAAGCCCTGCCTCCAGCTGTTTGCTTAGAAATTATATGGACAGTAAGGAGGCCTGCGTCTTGTGACCGTAGCGTACGTGTAGGTATGTACGACAGGACCAAATCTGAAAGATAGGTAGGAGCAAGCCCATGTAATGCTTTGTACGTTAGCAGATAAAACTTGAAATCAGCCCTAGCCTTAACAGGAAGCTAGTGTAGAGAGGCTAGCACTGGAGTATTATGATCAAATGTGTTGGTTCTAGTTAAGATTCTAGCAGCTGTGTTTAGCACTAACTGAAGTTTATTTAGTGCTTAATCCGGGTTGCCGGAAAGTAGAGCATTGCAGTAGTCTAATCTACAAGTGACAAAAGCATGGTTCAATTTTTCTGCATAATTTTTGGACAGAAAGTTTCTGATTTTTACAATTTTACGAAGATGGAAAAAAGCTGTCCTTGAAATATTCTTGATATGTTCGTCAAAAGAGAGATCAGTGTCCAGAGTAATTCTGAGGTCCTTCACAGTTTTATTTGAGATGACTGGACAACCATCAAGGTTAATGTCAGATCAAACAGAAGATATCTTTGTTTCTTGGGATCTAGAACTAGTACCTCTGTTTTGTCAGAGTTTAAAGTAAAACATTTGCCACCATCCACTTCCTTATCTCTGAAACACAGGCTTCTAGGGAGAGGAGTTTTTTCTGTATACCAGGGAGCTAGTTTCTTATGACAAATGTTTTTTTTGTTCTTACGGTTGTGACGGCATCTAGGGTATTACGCAAGGTTAAATTTAGTTCCTCAGTTAGGTGGTTAAAACTTCTTATGGATCAGTGGGACGCTAGCGTGCATATGCATATCCTAGCTTTTGGGCCTGTGGGTAAATCCCAGAAAGAGGGCCAATTCTATCATTTGGGAGGGGCAGAAAACAGTTTCACAACCAGCGATTGAGTTGTGAGACTCTGCTGTAGAGCTAATCACTCCCCCTAACTGGGAGGGGGCCAGAGACAATTACTTGATGCCGACACATCTTTCTAGCTGGTTTACACGCTGAAGCTATGTTGCGCTTGGTGACCTCTAACTGTTTCATCCTAGCACTGTGTCTCACTTTTTATTGATCTCTCTAAGGCTTTTGATAAAGTTGATCATGCTATAATAAGGCAGAGATTGTCGAGTGTAGGTCTTTCGGGGGATGGGGTTGCATGGTTTGCTAACTATCAGTCTGATAGAACTCAGTGCACTCAATTTGATGGGCTTATGTCTGTTAAATTGTCTGTCTTGAATGGTGTGCCCCAAGGCTCTGTACTTGGTCCTCTCTTATTCACTATTTATATAAATGATTTAGACAAAAATGTCCAAAATGTACAACTTCTTTTTATGCTGATGATACTGTTATTTACTGTTGTGCCTCGTCTCTTACAAAAGCTTTCCAGAACATGCAAACTGTTTTTTATACTGTTCAACATACCTTGTGTCAATTAAGGCTTATCCTCAATACTGACAAAACTAAACTAATGGTGTTTTCTAATGCAAGAAATAGACCTCTGAACCTTTCACCTATTACTACCTGTCAGGGCAAGGAGATTGAGGTTGTAACCTCATATAAATATCTTGGAATTGTAATTGATGACGGCCTCTCTTTTAAATTGCATATTCAAAATTGCCTAGAAATAAGGCCTGTTTTTCTTTTGAAGCCAGAAGGAGGCTAGTAATCAGCAACATTTATGCATTTATTACTAGACTATGGGGATATTTTATATATGAATGCTTCCGCTTGTCCCGATTTGGTGTTTTTAAATCACTGATGAAGGACTTTGAGGCTGATTCCCTGACCTGTCAATGTTTTTAATTAGCTGTTTTATACTCTTGTGAATTCAATGGCTTTTACTTGTAGTTTTTCATGTTGTCTATCTGTAAATCTTTTGTAATGCCTCGGTGCTGCCTATCTTGGCCAGGGCGCTCTTGAAAAAGAGATTTTAATCTCAATAACCCCTTCCTGGTTAAATAAAGGTTAAATAAATTTAAAAATAGCATTGTTTGTGCCGATGTGGATAACAATATCCCTATACTCGCTACACCCTGCCAGTTTTAGGCTTAGCCAACACCATCTTCAGATTAGCCTTAACTTTGGTAGCCCTGCCCCCTAGTAAACAGTGTATGATCGCTGGATGATTATTTTTAAGTCTAATAGTATGGGTAATGGAGTCAACAATGACTAGGGTGCTCAATTTGTCAGAGCTAATGTTGGGAGGCTTCAGCGTCTCAGCCCTCGTAATGGGTGGAGGAGAGACCAGAGAAGACTCTGACTCTGACTCGTTGCTTTAATGGGGAGAATCGGTTGAAAGTTTCTGTCGGCTAATGAGCAACACCGGTTGAGCATTCCTACAGCATTTCCTTCCAGAAGCCATTAGAAAATTGTCCGGCTGCGGGTACTGTACGAGAGGACTTATACTACTCTCTGTACTTGTTGGTGGCAATGACTCTGTTTCATCCTTTCCTGCACTTAAATTACCCTTGCCTAATGATTGCGTCTGAAGCTGGGCTTGCAGCACAGCTATCCTCGCCATAAGGCGATTGTTCTCCTGTATATTATGAGTACAGCGACTGCAATTAGAAGGCATCATGTTAACGTTACTACTTTTCCAACAAAGCATCCTTCACTTATGCTGCCAAATATACCCTCGTAAAACTGACCATCCTACCGATCCTCGACATCGGCGATGTCATTTACAAAATAGCCGCCAACACTCTACTCAACAAATTGGATGCAGTCGATCACAATGCCATCTGTTTTGTCACCAAAGCCCCATATACTACTCACCACTGCGACCCGTACGCTTTCGTTGGCTTGCCCTCGCTTCATACTTGTCGCCAAACCCACTGGCTTTAGGTCATCTACAAGTCTCTCATAGGTAAGGCCCCGCCTTATCTCAGCTCACTGGTCACCATAGCAGCACCCACCCATAGCACGCGCTCCAGCAAGTATATCTCTCTAGTCACCCCCAAAGCCAATTCCACCTTTGGCCGTCTTTTCTTCCAGTTCTCTGCTGCCAATGACTGGAATGAATTTCAAAAATTGCTGGAGCTGGAGACTCTTACCTCCCTCACTAGCTTTAAGCATCAGCTGTCTGAGCAGCTCACAGATCACTGCACCTGTACATAGCCCATCTGTAAATAGCCCATCCAACTACCTCATCCCCATACTGTATTTATTTATCTTGCTTCTTTGCACCCCTGTATCTCAAAACAAATTTCAAATCAAATCAAATGTATTTATATACCCCTCTTTGATCAGCTGATATCTCAAAGTGCTCTCGTTGGCTGGCCCTTGCTTCATACTCGTCGCCAAACCCACTGGCTTCAGGTCAGTTCGACACATATACAGTATATCTCTACTTGCACATTTACCTTCTGCACATCAATCACTCTAGTGTCTAATTGGTATATTGTAATTACTTCGCCACTATGGCCTATTTATTGCCTTACCTCTCTATTCTTACCTCATTTGCACACACTGTATATAGATTTTCTTCAACTGTATTATTGACTGTATGTTTTGTTTATTCCATGTGTAACTCTGTGTTGTTGTATGTGTCGAACTGCTTTGCTTTATTCTTGACCAGGTCGCAGTTGTAAATGAGAACTTGTTCTCAACTAGCCTACCTGGTTAAATAAAGGTTCAATAAATAAAGATTCGGCTGGTGGAGGTCGTGTAGGACCATGTTCAGATAAAGCGTTCGGGGTGAAAAAGTTGAATAAAAAAGGCGAGCGAAGGAAAAAGAGCCTGATATTACGTGTCCAGCAGAGAATCAGGGATGAGGGGCAGCATCAGGCAATATTGAAATGTCTTTGATTACAAATTACATGACCCTCCCCTGGACTAGAGTTTAAAAGTACTAAACCATCCCGACTGAATTTTCTTTTTTAACTCTACAGCAGATGTACACAAACACATACAAGCCTGTAGACCTAGTCGACATTCTCAAGTTAATATCTTAATACCTAGAAATCAATAATATTGAATGTACATGCTGGAAAGTCCTCCCTCAGCAGTATTTGATTGAAATGAAACCCAGAGAATAGATAGTTAATGCTGGTGTGAAATATAAGAAAGATAAAATGAAACCCTCAGTAGAATATCTTCAAATGTGTTTTTTCTTATTGTTGCACGAACACTATTCCGATTAGATTTCCGCCTTACGAGTCTACTGCAGGATAACAGTCACTGCTGAAGACTTGGAGTTGAAACAAGCCCAGATCCCTAGCTGGCTATAGGTGTTAGATGACTTAATCAGGATCATAAAGACTTTACTTAAAGCTGTATGATGGGCAGCTTCTGCTCAGCCCTTCTCGTCTCTGCGCAACGTGCTGCATTTCATCAGCCGGCGGGTGGATCGGAATGGTGAAATATGGCTCCTGTGAAGGTAATGTGGCCTATCTCTGTCCAGACATGACACATTTATCACCTGCTGCAGTATTTACAACTGCTGGAGCCATGATGATGTGACCATACCACACCGTTGTTGTTTAACTGGACTAGGGGAACGCACTCGGCTGTACCAAATGGTACCCTGTTCTCTACTCTTAACAAGGGCTCATAGGGTGCCATTTGGTATCTAGCCCCTGTGTGTGTATCATGTCCAGGCCAGGGGCTGGCATCTTCCTAACAAAGGCTAAAAGGGACACTCCATCTAATGGAAAGTCATTCAAAAATATTTTTTTTCTGCTACAGATCTGAATAGACATGGCAATTTCCTGGTTTGTAAAATAATCTGAAAAGAAACGGCTTTTACTTGAATCAATTCAACCACAACTCTTTTTTTTTACAAAACACACAAGGCTTCAGTATAGAGAGGAGCTCTTGATACATCTGCCTCTGCATTTTGGACTTTAAACATTAAAAAAGACACACGGCTCCATAGTTTGAGGAACATGTTCGATTTGAATTGGAATCCAAATCGTATCTGCGGGAGCTAAGTTTCCACCGCCGAAAGCCTTTTGATAATATCTGCGGGAGCTAAGTTTCCACCGCCGAAAGCCTTTTGATAATATCTGATAAGTTTCCACCGCCGATTTTGATAATATCTGCGGGAGCTAAGTTTCCACCGCCTTTTGATAAGCCTTTTAATTTTCCACCGATTTTGATAATATCTGCGGGAGCTAAGTTTCCACCGCCCTTTTGATAAGCCTTTTGATAATATCTGCGGGAGCTAAGTTTCCACCGCCGAAAGCCTTTTGATAATATCTGCGGGAGCTAAGTTTCCACCGCCACCGAAAGCCTTTTGATAATATCTGGAGCTAAGGAGCTAAGTTTTCCACCGCCGAAAGCCTTTTGATAATATCTGCGGGAGCTAAGTTTCCACCGCCGAAAGCCTTTTGATAATATCTGCGGGAGCTAAGTTTCCACCGCCGAAAGCCTTTTGATAATAATAGAGAGCGTTTCATTTTACAGAGCTATTAGATGATAGTCGCTATATACACTCCGTGTCCTCACAGTAGGGGGTCTCCGTCTCACCATTCCTGTGACTAGATATTTTACTGGAACACAGAACATTGATGGAAATGCTCTTCAGGATTAGCCGGAACCTAAGGTTGTACTGGGAACCTTAGTTCATTCATTTCATTTAGATCTAACTGGTGTAATTTAGGAGCTCAATATTTTTTTTCAGTGAATAAAGCTGTCCAAAATAACTTCTTCTGCAGGAATTCACCAATTGCCTGTGTCAGAAAATCTATTTATTTGTCTGGTTAATTATGCGGTTCACTCGCTTCTACGCTATATCAAACACCCTCCTAATTTTGGGATAATAACCTTAATCCCATCAATTTGAGATGCAATAAAAACAGCGAAAGTTTATTAGACTTGATCCAGTATTTCCTATGGGACAATGGCTGAAGAAGCAGTCTTCACTTCACCATTGCCACACTCCCTGTAATCCAGGAGCACTGGATCACAAACTGTCATAACACCAGATCTAGACTGGATGTGGAGCCCAAGGTTTCACACCACCGCCCGGGGACAGTGGACATGGCAACACAGCTCATTACTCTACAGCCTGATGGGTTCCACAACTGTATTTTCATCAGATTTATAATTCAACATGAATCGCTAGTTAATATTATGCAAAAATGTGACAAATGTTAGGGAACAGATTAGGTAGTTGAGACAGTACACTGTAGCTCACTACCACTTCCACACTCCATCCCTCAGGAGACAGCAGCAACGTTGTCCAAATGCTGAGCCTGGTTGATTAACACAGGTGCTGTATATTAGTGTGATCGTCAGTAAGTGTCCAGCTGGCAAGCCATAAGGCTCAATGCTGGTTGGTTTGGTGGCCATAAGGCTCAATGCTGGTTGGTTTGGTGGCCATAAGGCTCAATGCTGGTTGGTTTGACGGTTGGTGGTGGCCATGAGGCTGCTGGTTGGTTGGTTTGGTGGCCATGAGGCTGCTGGTTGGTTGGTTTGGCGGCCATGAGGCTGCTAGTTGGTTGGTTTGGTGGCCATGAGGCTGCTGTTTGGTTGGTTTGGTTGCCATGAGGCTGCTGGTTGGTTTGGTGGCCATAAGGCCTTTTGTTTGATTTTTAATCTTTGGTTAAGGCATGACTGTTTGTAGTTCTCCTTGTTGTATATATTTGTTTTCATCCTCATCACAACATAATAATCTGCTTGGGCTCCCCGACCCAAAGGAGTCAAGACAGAGCTGGCCTTGGACCTAAGGTAAGATTGCTGTCTCCCTAGGGACATGTACATTCAACACCTAGGCAAATACATTGATTTAGGTTACAGACCAGTTAACTACGCCTACAATCCTTAAACTTAGCAAGTGCAACAATATTAGCAGGCTAGTTATAGGTTTATTAACAAAATGTCATTTGGAGACTACTGTAGAGTACACTAGCCTAAGGGGAGGGAATCATAATATAAATGTTTGACCAGGTCTGTGCAGAGCATGCATATTCTGCATATGTATTTGCAGTATATATCAACTGATTAGCCAGCTGATAAACTAGTTGAGTGACTTACCACAATTACTTTTATTCAACAATTAGACACAACAGGTTAATCTGGTGACAGGTGTACATAGACAAACAACAACTGTATTTCTTGTAACTGATAAGAGGTAGGATGTTTAACTAAGTACCTCAAAAGCCTGTTTGGTGCATGTTCTTAATAAGATAAATGAGTTAAATGCTTTCTAAGCCTGTATTCACAGCAGGGTAAAACATGGACTTATCAAGGCCTTCCATACATTAGGAAAGGTGGTCATTAATCAATACAATCCAATTTGCACTTTCTAAATTATGCATGCTCCTGTTTGGTTTTATGTGGCCAATATGAGCTCAGAATACCATAAGGTTATTATTGTGGATTTTTTTATCCACAAATGCCATTCTAAAACCGATAACTATTGTCTTGCTTCTGCTGGAACAAAACTATTATATAAACATACAGTCACTGGTGAAAATATACACACCCCTTACACAGTCTTCACATTTATCCTCCTTAATAAAATTGTATCTAAAGAGATTACATTGGATTTTCTTCCTAATGATCTACATAACCTACTCCAAATGTTCTAATAAAAATAAAAATGATATAACATTTTCCAAATTCATAAAACAATACTAAATTAAGTTGTATTGGTTGCGTATTTCATCATACCCCAGAGTTAATGTTTGATGGAAGCACCTTTGTCAGCCATTACAGTTGTGAATCATGTTGAATACTTCAATGGGCATGAAACTTCCTTTGATGGGATAAAGATGAGCCGAGTTGGTCAAACATGGCTTGCCAGTGATGTGATAAAATATTGTGTAAAATAATGAATTTGAAGAATTGATCTGCACTGTATGTTTGTTAGCTAGCTAGCCAGTCAGTTTTAAGAGGAATGATACCATGTTTGTTAGCTAGCTAGCCAGTTAGTTTTAAGAGGAATGATTCCATGTGTGTTAGCTAGCTAGTGTTGATGTTCAAATACAGGAGGGCGAGACCAAATCATGGACGCTGGACAGAGTGGAATCAGGTGTAGCAAAAAGGCAGTTTATTGAGTCAAAGATATCTTGTCCTACATCGTGCACGGACCTAAGCAATATGACTCTGTGAGGAGTCAGCTAAATTAGGCTGCCCAGCCAGAGTTTACAGCAGCATGTATACACAGAATAATGTAGGTGGAGTCTCGTCGTGTTGGTCTTCTGACTGGTCCTGAAGAGAGGCGAGCAGGAGCCCCATTGGTGCACAGCAGAGTCCTCTGCTCTTGGCACCCGACCAGTAGGGGGGGGTGGAGTGTGAGTGTACAGTGCTCATGAGATGTTTGTGTGTCAAGGAAGCGTGGATATAGGGACCGGCAATGTCTGCTTTAGGCTCAGGTGTTTCCTGTCTTTGCAGGAGTGCATGCAAGGGTCAATGTCAGTGGGATAGTTTGGCACTCTAAGCTCGTTAGTGTTGCAGGATGTTCTTTGTAGTTTACAGGGGAGTATATTTGCGTGATGTCAGCTGTGTGTCCTTCGGATAATCATGTTATTGCACGTAGGCTCTAAACTTGACTGAGGACACTGGGCCCAGAGTTATCTGAGGACATCCAGTTTAACCAGAGCGTTGGCCTGCTAGTAATGCTTGATATTAGATTATTTATATAACACTAGCCAGTCAGTTTTAAGAAGAATGATTCCATGTGTGTTAGCTAGCTAGCCAGTCAGTTTTAAGAGGAATGATTCCATGTGTGTTAGCTAGCTAGCCAGTCAGTGTTAAGAGGAATGATTCTATTTTTGTTAGCTAGCTAGCCAGTCAGTTTTAAGAGGAATGATTCCATGTTTGTTAGCTAGCTAGCCAGTCAGTTTTAAGAGGAATGATTCCATGTTTGTTAGCTAGCTAGCCAGTCAGTTTTAAGAGGAATGATTCCATGTGTGTTAGCTAGCTAGCCAGTCAGTTTTAAGAGGAATGATTCCATGTGTGTTAGCTAGCTAGCCAGTCAGTTTTAAGATGAATGATTCCATGTTTGTTAGCTAGCTAGCCAGTCAGTTTTAAAAAGAATGATTCTGTGTTTTTGTTAACTGCAACATTTCCATTTAAAAAAAAATGCAAATCAACGTGACCGACCGGCTCGAATACGTCTTATGTAGCAAAATTTGAAATTTTATTTTTGTATTTTTTACATTGGATAAAAGTAGAGACTCAGAGCTAGAAAATGGTAGATCATACACTGCATTTGAGGAACAATGGGAAAGTAATTGTGCTGTGGATGTTGATAAAATTGTAACCTCACTTTTGAGAAAATGGCCCTTGAATGTTTTGGTAGACCTACTGGAGATCTCCTGGTTGTCTACACCCATTCAGCATCGTTCACACCTTCTTAAGCCTTAGCCACACCCATCTCTTTAAGGATTCACATGTGAGGCCATGTACAGTACTAAACAACCAAAGATTTCAAGACTAAATACTGGTTTATACTACGGTGTGTTTGGTAAATTCAGTCAGGAGTGCCAGAGTGTGCTCAGTGTGTGCTCTGGGGGTTGGTAAACTCAGAGCGTTGTCAGATTGTCCGTTCGGAAACTCAGAGCGTTTCACTCTCGGAGCATTCAGAGAGCACACTGGATGCTCTGGCGGAGGAGTAGGGTTGACCCGAATGTTCTGACCAAACAACAGCAGTCAAGCACCCAAGCTATCTGGCTAACGTAACCTAGCTTGCTAGCTACTTCAAGACACAAATGAGAGAACAGCTCACTCTGACTATTTTACTTGCTTTAGAAGAGCTGGTAAGGCGGTTTTTATGTTATCCAGAGCGTTGGTGACTGTAATTGTGCTGCTGGCAACAATTTAATTACCCTTTTTTTCCAGTGTTTACTGACACCGGCCATATTCAACCGGTGTTGAGCTTTCACAAGTTAGTCAGTTATTCTGTGCTCTGGTACACACAGACATGGTTGGTTACTGCGCTCTGGTACACACAGACATGGTTGGTTACTGTGCTCTGGCACACACAGACATGGTTGGTTACTGTGCTCTGGCACACACAGACATGGTTGGTTACTGTGCTCTGGCACACACAGACATGGTTGGTTACTGTGCTCTGGCACACACAGACAGAGTGCTCTGAAATCGAAGTAGATAGCCAGAGCAAATTTACCAGCTACGTCTATCGACAGTTGCCGCGGTGACATTATTAACATCCTATTGAAATGGTTACCTGCACAGTGGAGTCTTTTGCTTAGACATGTAGCTATCTAGGTATTCAATGAACCTTAATCCCAACTCATAACCTTACTACCCTGCATGAATCTGCAGGTAGCTACAGTAACCAACCATGTTCAGTTTTAGCTACCTAGCTAACAGTCTATAAATAGCAATGCAAATGGCTCTGAGATACGAGTAATATTACTACACTGATCATACAAGTAACATTAGCTAGCCAGCCAGCCAGCTAACTTTAGCTAGATAGCTAACATTACGCTTTAGCTTGAAATGAAAATGACTTTCTGACAACATTAGAAACATGTCATATTTGAAAATGTAGCTAGCTAGACTAGCTACATTTCTGTCATGGATGCTATTGTTGCCCTTAGTTTCAAGATGAAATCCGGAGACAGGTTTTTTATACAATGGCCTTTTGTTTCTTCTATTTTCGACTCCCTCTGCATATTCGCAATCAAATGCCAGAATTGTCTCCATCTCCTGAGCTATCATTCTCTAATTCCACTGATTTAAAAACTCGGTCCTCCAGAAAGTGGAGAGCAACATTTTTGCAGTTGTACTACGTGATATCGTTCAAAAAAGCGCTAGAAACAATCAGAACATGACCTGCAGTCAGGCCATTCCCTATATTATAGTCCAGGTCTGTCCTAGTCTCCACTTCGCCCTCTAGTCCAGGTCTGTCCTAGCCTCCCCCTCTAGTCCAGGTCTGTCCTAGCCTCCCCCTCTAGTCCAGGTCTGTCCTAGCCTCCCCTTCTACTCCAGATCTGTCCTAGTCTCCACTTCACCCTCTAGTCCAGGTCTGTCCTAGCCTCCCCCTCTAGTCCAGATCTGTCCTAGTCTCCACTTCGCCCTCTAGTCCAGGTCTGTCCTAGCCTCCCCCTCTAGTCCGGGTCTGTCCTAGCCTCCCCCTCTAGTCCAGGTCTGTCCTAGCCACCTCTACATGATTTGGTTTAAATGAAGTTGATGTCAGCATGATTACTTCACACCACACCTCACTTTCCTATAATTGCCTTTAAGGCTAACACACTCACACACACATACACAGAGACACACATACTCTGTCTCTCCTCTCTCTTGCTCGCTCTCTTCTCCCTCCATCTCTTTTCCTCTTCTCTCTCTCTCCCTCTCTCCCTGTCTCTCATCCTTAACCCTGACAGTCAACAGAACACAGACCCACTCCAGCTGCTGTCTTGAATGATTCATACTAAACAGGTATGGTAGCTAAAACAAGCTCGTGCAAGATATCCGTCCATAAGCTAAGAACAAACCCAATTGCGTGTCAGTGATGTGAAAATTGCTTGCCATGCCTCATAAGGTATTTTGAAGGCAGTGAGGCAGGCTGAATAGCTATTTGTGTAACACTGCACTGAGCATGAATATACAGGGCAATGTGTCGTGAGAATGAGAGGACTGGCCACAGAGAGAGCTGAGCCTGAGTAGTTCACTGCACAGGCAGGAATGAACAATGAGCGGCAAGTAGAGTACACAGTAAGATAGACCATTGGGCTTAGTTGTACTGAAAGTGTCCAACCAATACACAGACTCCCTATGTTGTGTCCCAAAGCTGGTTGTACAGTGAGTATCGTACGCATTCAATCCTTTTACATTTTGTTGCATTATAACATGGGCTTGAAATAGATACACTTTTTTTTTATTATCATACCCTATAATGTCAAAGTGAAAATAAAAGTGTAAACATTTTAAAATCGTTGTAAAAATTAAATGACTAAAATATAGTGTTCATCCCCTTTCTTCGGACAAGGTCAAATTAGTTCAGGAGTAAAATTTGTCTCAACAAATCACATAATAAATTACATGGACTCTCTGTGTGTTAAATAGTAGGGGTTGACATGTTTTTTTTTATAAATATCCCTTCTTCTGTCCCCCATACTTGTAAAGTCCCTCAGTCAAGTATTGAATTACAAGCAGATACTACAAAAAATATTTTCGAAAGCCTCAAAGAAGGGCAGTGATTGGTAGATAGGTAACAATAACAAATCCGACATTTAATATGTTTAAGCATGGTCAAGTTCATAATAACGATGCTGTGGATGATTTATTAAACCACCCAGACACATCAAAGATACAGTCGCCCTTTTGATATGAGCTGCAGGATAGGAAGAAACTGCTCAGGGTTGTCACCATGAGGTCATTGGTGATTTTAAAAACAACTAACGTGTACAATGGCTGTGATGGGTGAAAACTGAGGATGTAGTTATTCTACAATAAAAGAAGTAGAAAAATGTACAGAATAAAACTATTGCAAAATATTCCCTAAAGTAATACTGGAACAAAATACTGCATCTTGGCTGCATCATGGTATGAGTATTATTGTATTTATTTAAGTCAGTTAAGAACAACCTCTCAGGGATAGGCGTCCCACTAGCGGGAAACTGGAGGGCGCGCAATTCAAATAAATAATCATAGAAATGATGGATATTAAACATTTAGGTACATACAAGGGTCTTATATTGGTTGAAAGCTTATTTTCTTGTTAAACTAACTTCACTGTCCGATTAACAGTAGCCATTACAGCAAAAGCATGCCATGCGATTGTTTGAGGACGGCGCCCCACATCAAAATATTTTTCCACCGGCACAGGTTTCATAAATTCACAAATAGCGATTAAATATTCACTTATTTTTTGAAAATCTTCTTCTGATTTGTCATCCAAAGGGTACCAGCTATAGCATGTAGTGTAATTTTGTTAGATAAAATCCTTCTTTATATCCCAAAAGGTCTGTTTGTCACACCCTGACCTGAGTATTCTTTGTTTTCTTTATTGTTTTGGTTAGGTCAGGGTTTGACATGGGTGATGTATGTGTTTTTTGTACTGTCTAGGGGTTTTGTAGGTTTTTGGGGTCGTTTACCATCTAGGTGTTTATGTATGTCTATGGTTGCCTAGATTGGTTCTCAATTAGAGGCACCTGTTTATCGTTGTCTCTAATTGGGAACCATATTTAGGCAGCCATCTTCTTTGGGTATTTCGTGGGTTATTGTCTATGTCTATGTCTAGTTGCCTGTGTCTGCACTAGTATTATTATAGCTTCACGTTCGGTTTGTTGTTTTATATAGTTTGTTAAGTGTTCTTCATCTTTATTAAAAAGTATGTATTCTAATCACGCTGCGCTTTGGTCTCCTCCGTACAATGAACGTGACAGTTTAGTTGGCGCCATCGATTTGAGTAATCCCCTCGTTCAATCCAAAAATCTACTCCTTTCAACAAGTCAAAATACGTTTCTACTCAATCCTCAGATACCCCAAAATGTAATCAAACTATAATATTTCTTACGTAAAGAAGTATGTTCAATAGGAAACCGATTTTAGCAGGTGCGTTCTGTCTTCATCACACGCGCATACACAAATTTCCAAGACTGTGCCCCTGTATTTCTTACTCGTTTTGAAAGTTACATGCCTGAAACCTTGAACATAGACTGCTGACACCCTGTGGAAGCCATAGGAATTGCACCTTGGGAGCTAGAATTCAGTATGCCCCTATACTTTCCATTGAAAGAGCATGGGCTCTCAAAAAAAATGTCTGGTTGGTTTTTCTTTGGATTTTCTCCTACCATATCTATCTATTGTGTTATATTATTCTACATTATGTTAACATTTCTACAAACTTCAAAGTGTTTTCTCCCCAATGGTACCAATTTTATGCATATCCTGTCTTCAGGGTCTGAGCAACAGGAAGTTTACTGTGGGCACGTTAGTCAGGCGGAAATTGAGAAAAATGTGGCCTAGCCCAAAGAAGATTTATTTTACCGGGGAACAGTGTGTTAACTGCCTTGTTCAGGGGCAGAACAACAGATTTTTACCTTGTCAGCTCAGGGATTCAATCCAGCAATCTTTTGGTTACTGGCCCAACGCTCTAACCACTAGGCTACCTGCCGTCCCAGACTGGTAAACACTAGGGAGTTTTTCAGGATAAAAAAAATGGGATGGAGCTAAGCACAGGCAAATCTGCTTTACACTGCGAGAGAAATGCACCTTTTAGCCTGACAATAACCTACAACACGAGGCCAAATCTACACCGGAGTTTCTTATCAAGAAGACAGTGATTGTACCAGAGTGGCAAAGTTACAGTTCTGACTTAAATATTCTTGGAAATCTATTGCAAAACTTGAAAATGACTTTCTAGCCATTATCCCCAACACCTTGTCAGAGCTTGAAGAATTTTGAAATGAATATGGGCAAATATTGAACAATACAGGTGTGCAAAGGTCTTAGAGATGACTTACCCAAGAAGACTCACAGCTGTATTATTTTATTTAACCTTTAACTAGTCAAGTCAGTTAAGAACAAATGATTATTTACGATAACAGCCTACCCCAGCCGAACCTGGACGACGCTGGGCCAATTGTACGCCGCCCTATGTGACTCCCAATCACGGCCAGCCGAAGGTGTTTCTAAAGTATTGGGAGCAATACTTATCTAATCAAGGTATATTTGTTTGTTTTTTTCAATATTATTTTATTTTTATATGATTTTTTTCCACTTTAATATTGGGTAGATAGTTGACCCAAAAAAATACAATTAAATCATTTTTAATTCTACTTTGTAACGCAAAAGAATGTACAAAATCCAAGTGGTGTGAATCCGTATGATTGGCACTTTGTGTAAACCATATGTAGGCTATGTATACTGCATCTACTATGTCTAATGACTGGATCGGAATCAGTGGAATGGTATTAAATACATCAAACACACGCTTTTCTATTTGCTCCGTTCAGGCCATAATTAAGAGCAGTTCTCCGCATCAGCAGCCTCCACTGGTGTACCCTACTCTCCAAGGGTGTACCCTACTCTCCAAGGGTGTACCCTACTCTCCAAGGGTGTACCCTACTCTCCAAGGGTGTACCCTACTCTCCAAGGGTGTACCCCACTCTCCAAGGGTGTACCCCACTCTCCAAGGGTGTACCCCACTCTCCAAGGGTGTACCCCACTCTCCAAGGGTGTACCCCACTCTCCAAGGGTGTACCCCACTCTCCAAGGGTGTACCCCACTCTCCAAGGGTGTACCCCACTCTCCAAGGGTGTACCCCACTCTCCAAGGGTGTACCCCACTCTCCAAGGGTGTACCCCACTCTCCAAGGGTGTACCCCACTCTCCAAGGGTGTACCCTACTCTCCAAGGGTGTACCCCACTCTCCAAGGGTGTACCCCACTCTCCAAGGGTGTACCCCACTCTCCAAGGGTGTACCCCACTCTCCAAGGGTGTACCCCACTCTCCAAGGGTGTACCCCACTCTCCAAGGGTGTACCCCACTCTCCAAGGGTGTCTCAGGTAAAGGTGAGATATGCAACAACAACAAAAACATTTCCAATTCACACATGCGTATTTATACACACTTGTGTGACATAGGACAAATAAGAGCACCCACCAAATTATTACTTTTATTACAAATATATATATATATATATTATAACCAAAGAGATCCTGTCAGTCTTGACAAGGAATACAATACTACTTTATCACTAGATTGAAATCTGCTAACAGTTCTGTCCTTTTGGAAATGCATTGGCTATTTGTTGGATTGAGTGTTTGCAGTTCAACTATGTTCATTTATTTATTCGTTTTGCAAAATTATAGCTTGTCCATGTTGGCATTCCAACATATTCCTGCTGACATTTATTGTGTTTTGTTTTCTCAAGGTGAGTTTTTGATAACAGTTATGGCAGAATTGCAAACATTGAGCACCACATAAATTCTATCAATATTATTCCTGAGACCAAAATTTCATTACTCTGAAGCTTTTATGCTAAGTAGGAAATCAGAACATGTCATACCCTCCATCTGAGCGACGATAATCATAATAGTCCCATCAATATCTTGTTTCATAACACATAGGCCAATTGTATTTGCTAGAAAGGGCAAGCTTTTGTAGACCAATCAGAGTTACATTACACTGGGTCTTGTAATACTTCCATCAAATAGACCGTTTACATTCCCCTAACATCCTCCATGTTAGGTTACATCAGTCAGCAATCAGTCTTCATCTGACAGCCCTGTGAAGGATCTGAAAGGGCCTCTTGAAAGGCAGTTTCAAATGGAAATGGAATTAGACTTTTCCGTGTTTTGCTCTATACAAAATGCGGGAGATTTTCTATTTATCGGTTCACAGAGTTTACAAGGAAGACGGAGATGTTTTCCTCATCTACTTTTATTTGCTTTCTCCTTGTCTGCTAATGAGATCAGGATAAAACAGGAGAGGAAGGGGGACAAAACAGGAGAGGAAGGGGGACAAAACAGGAGAGGAAGGGGGACAAAACAGGAGAGGAAGGGGGACAAAACAGGAGAGGAAGGGGGACAAAACAGGAGAGGGGGAAAAACAGGGGGAAGGGGGACAAAACAGGAGAGGAAGGGGGACAAAACAGGAGAGGAAGGGGGACAAAACAGGAGAGGAAGGGGGACAAAACAGGAGAGGAAGGGGGACAAAACAGGAGAGGAAGGGGGACAAAACAGGAGAGGAAGGGGAAGGGGGACAAAACAGGAGAGGAAGGGGGAAATTGCATTCCCTTGCAGTGCTGTCACAACAATTAGCATGAGCACTCCGGGTTTTGGCTTTCATTCCGCATGCTCCACTCACAATGCTCCAAATGCATCGAATTAAGCTGTGAGGCCATAGAGCAAAACAGGAGGAAATAAACAATGTTTCCAACAGATTCTGGATGACTTTTTCTTTTGGTTTTCAGAGAGCGAGGGCACTTTTTTTATTTGTTGTATTTTTTAAATTAATGTTTTAACCTGCATACAGTGTGTATATTAACGGTACCAAAATCATAATTCCTAAAGAGTCGAAAATAACAAATTTGAAATTCTTTCAGAAATTCATTCTAACCTTTGCTGATCAAAATGTAATTAGGAGAAAATATTTTTACAATTTTAAAGTATGGTTTGGGTCACAACAATCAAACCTCAGTATGTTTATTTTCACTGGAGTGTTGAGCAAATTTACACAACAAGTATTTACTAATGTTACATACCAGTCTTCAGAGAGAGTAACATGAGCCCCAGACAGGACCAGAGGCCATGAAAAACCTGTAGTAAATCCAACCGCAGATAGTCCTCAACAGCCCCAGCTCAGAGAAGGATACATATCCTGAACTGGAAACGAATACAGAATAACTCACAGCATAATGTTTTGGTAGTATTCTGTAACAAAGTTCAATCACTGAATCTCACTGAAATCACTGAAAGTCTGTCTACAGACTGTGTTAGTAGGCTATACGTTTGACCACGCACAGTAGACTTTGACGGCAAAAACAAGTATTGTTTTATTAGACAAAACACATTTCCAAAGGAAATACTGCAAAATGACATTTTTCCAATATGTAATCAGGTAATACAATATCTAACAATATCTAAAGTACTCGGTTTCTGTTTCAACAGTACAGTAAGTCTTGTACCATGAATGACTTGACATTTTAATGCATCGATTGATCTCATTGAAACATGCAGCTCTGAAAACAGAGGTGTCCTTGGTGTAGATGAGATCTGAGGCTGACTTATGACTTCAGTGTCCATAAATACATATAGGATCAAAACATTGCAGAAATCATTACCCACATCTCTAAAATCAGTTGGTTCGGTGAGCTGAATTAAGATGACCGAGTACTAGTGTATTTTTCTTCAATTTATGAAACATCACCATCCCCCACCATGTATCTGTTCTGAAGCAGACTCTAGTCTTCAGTCCACCATGCCCCGTGCTTCAACTAGCTTTTTCTGGAAACAATAACATTCTCTTCACAGAGCTGAGAAACTTTAACAATTATCTTCATGGCTTATAGTTACCAACCAGGACCATAAGAATGAAATACAGCCAAACAGGCAAAAGCCACATATCTTCCAATGCAAATAACCCAACAACCTGCCTCCCAAAATCAATACCTAGCTCTAAGTAAAATGTCCCAGGGATGAAATGTCCCCTGTTGACTGTGGCAGTCAGTCTTACACTTGGTTTCCTCCCTCACCGTGGCCTGCACCGTATGTCAATACGATTCCCTTCCACATCTCCTCCCCTGCCATCTCAGACTGGCTTATAAACTCTGATTGCATGTTGTACCCTTCGTCATCTGGCCCGTTACCTACCTACCCACACTACCTACACACCTACACTACCTACCTACCTATCTACACACCTACCTACCTACACACCTACACTACCTACCTACACTACCTACCTACACACCTACACTGCCTGCCTACCTGCCCACACTGCCTACACACCTGCACTGCCTGCCTACCCATCTACACACCTACCTGCCCTGCACACCCACACTGCCTGCCTGCACTGCCTGCCTGCCTGCCTGCCTGCCACCCACCTGCCTACCCACACTGCCTGCACACCCTGCACTGCCTGCCTGCCTGTCTGCCACCTGCCTGCCTGCACCCTGCACTGCCTGCCCACACTGCCTGCCTGCCTGCCTGCCTGCCTGCCTGCACACACCCACACTGCCTACACACCCACACTGCCTGCCTGCACACCTGCCCTACACACCTGCCCTGCCTGCCTGCCTACCTGCACACAGTACCTGCACTGCCTGCCCTGCCTGCACTACCTACACACAGTACCTACACTACCTACCTACCTACACTACCTACACACAGTACCTACACTACCTACCTACCTACACTACCTACACTACATTACCAAAAGTATATGGACACCTGCTCGTCGAACATCTCATTCCAAAATCATGGGCATTAATCTAGAATCCCTGTCTAAGCTAACATATGGAATTGTTTTAAAAAGGTCAAACCAAGGATTATTTTTTGTTATTTGATTTTTGTTAATTGATTTGGAATGTTAAAACCCCATAAGATATCAAAAATATACATTAAACAATTATTGGATGAAACATTGAATTTGGCATTACGGCTATTAGTCAATAGAAATGCATTGAATATCAGATTCACTACATGGAACAACAGATAGTCCTAAAAAAAACTAAAGGAAGTTTGTTCTGAAGTGCCTGTCCGATATCTGAGAGAGAGAAGAAAAATCAGGAAACTATTTATTTGCATTTTTGTACATGTATCTATCCCCTGGTTTTGGGCACTACATTACCTCCATATACAGTATACTTCCATACATTTTTTAAAAACTGGTAGTGGGGACCTTCAGACGAGTCTTTTGGGCATCCTAGAGCAAAACGGAGAACAAAACGTCTTTGTGAGAGTCATCTTTCAATAGAGTAATCATAATAGTTTTTAGGCCAAACTGTTCGGACGCTACAGACTGTGTTTCGTGAGAAGAGCACTCTTTGGGACGTCTCGTGGTCTGACAAACACTGCTTTAGCTCTGTCACCTTTCACCGCAGATGTGGAAGGGCGAAATAGGTGGATGTGGTGGATTGAGACGCAGGCCATGCAAAAAAAAACAGATGTATAGACACGTGGTACAGTATCTATCAGTGGAGGCTACTCAGAGGAGGAAGGGGAGGACCATCCTCCTCAGTGAAATTTCATAAAAATCTAAATAGTGAAACATTAAAAACATTAAAATACACTGTTTTGCAATGAAGGTCTACAGTAACTTCAACAGCACTGTCTGGGGTAGCACCATTGTGTAGCCGGAGGACAGCTAGCTTCCGTCTTCCTCTGGCTACGTTGACTTCAATACAAAACCTAGGAGGCTCGTAGGCCTCAACCCCTTCCACAGGCATACATGATAATTATGACCACTTCTGGAGGACGTCCTCCAACCAACCAAAACTTTTGCAGTATGAACTGACATGATGTCCATCCAATCATAGATTTAGGATCAGAGGATGATTGTGCCACAGAGCATTATGGGGGTTCTATTTGTTGAGAAGCTTGGTGACATTGTTGGACAGAGATTAAGATTAATTGATAGTTGAGCTTTTTCTTTTTTATATAGTTCAATTCAAATTAGTTTTTTAAATATACAGGAGATGGAGGAAAAAAAACTTTTTTTGTGTCCAGTTAGTGCAATTTATTTAAATGCACCTGGCGAACTTCAGTAGTTAACGCTGCCAAAAATGTTGTGGACTATTTTTTTTTCTCTGGGATACACGGTGAGAATTAAAAGTGAGGGTCGACCCCTGCCTGAGATCAGTTTCGTGAAGAAGGATGAAAAGGTGAGGGCGTTCAATACCAACTGGTATCAATAGTATAGCTGGTTAACAAGGAGCCTTTTCATCAAGGTGTTCAATACCAACTGGTATCAATAGTATAGCTGGTTAACAAGGAGCCTTTCATCAAGCAGCCTATATTGCTGGCCTTGCCTGCTTTTTGGAAAGTCTGAGCCTTGGTCGAAAGTGGGTACACTGACCCGAAGAACATCGATTGTTCAGCAGGCAGCCTATAAATGCCCACATCAGCTTCTGGTAAAAGCTGCATCGGTCATGACGAAGGTCTGCGTATTCAAAATGCGCAACACAACGAGAAAGTTAGGAGAAACAGGTATGTTCTCAAGCGGCGTATCAACACCACTGCGTTTTTGGGGCCTGAAAGAATTTGCGTTTAGAGGGCACGACTAGAGGGAAAGTTCGGCCGACAAGGGAAACTGCAATGAGCTTGCAGAGGTAATTGCACGTAACAATGGTTTACTTGCTGAACATATGGAACTTTCTACGGTCTTTTCTGGGATAATTCAGAATGATTTGATGGCTTCCATCGCATCATCCATTAAAAAAGATTAAAGAGAGAGGTTGATGCAGCGCATTTTTTTTTCTTGTGCGCTCAAGTAGGCTTTCCGCTTTTCTCCTGTATTTATTTAGCAAAGATAATAACACATAGTAATCACTCCTGAAAGACACAAGCAAAAACTCATGATATAAATGTTGCAGCAGCCTAGGTTTCACCTAAACATTAGAGATCTGAAAACTATACACGTTTTCAGTCTGATCAACTGTAGGCTACTAATAAGAGCAGATGCGTTCTATTGTCTATCAGTTGTTGTCTCTGTGTCTGGGTAGAGGAAATACCCCTTCCTAATCTAGTCTAAATATAATTCATATGAACAAGTATAAGGTAGCTGCAGTTTGACAGGTTTTTCGCCAGGAGTTTTTTTTCCTATTTTTTTCTTAAAACCATGTGACCTGATTAGGAAAAACTGGTCCCATCAGCCCATTAAAACCTTTTTACAGCTGATTAATCAATGCCATACCTTATAGGGTCCAGAGGTTTCCTGGTTAGGTTAACATATAAGGAAAACCTCCAGGACCCAGGGGGTACAAATTGCCCCACTGCTCTGGGACCTATGGTGCCACCAGTCTGACCACTCTGGCACCTATGGTGCCACCAGTCTGACCACATTGCCACCAGTCTGACCACTCTGGGAATGGCCACCAGTCTGACCACTCTGGGACCTATGGTGCCACCAGTCTGACCACATCTGGGACCTGCCACCAGTCTGACCACTCTGGGACCTATGGTGCCACCAGTCTGACCACTCTGGGACCTATGGTGCCACCAGTCTGACCACTCTGGCACCTGGTGCCACCAGTCTGACCACATTGCCACCAGTCTGACCACTCTGGGAATGGCCACCAGTCTGACCACTCTGGGACCTATGGTGCCACCAGTCTGACCACATTGCCACCAGTCTGACCACTCTGGGACCTGCCACCAGTCTGACCACTCTGGGACCTATGGTGCCACCAGTCTGACCACATTGCCACCAGTCTGACCACTCTGGGACCTGCCACCAGTCTGACCACTCTGGGACCTGCCACCAGTCTGACCACTCTGGGACCTGTGGTGCCACCAGTCTGACCACTCTGGGACCTATAGTGCCACCAGTCTGACCACTCTGGGACCTGCCACCAGTCTGACCACTCTGGGACCTGCCACCAGTCTGACCACTCTGGGACCTGTGGTGCCACCAGTCTGACCACTCTGGGACCTATAGTGCCACCAGTCTGACCACTCTGGGACCTGCCACCAGTCTGACCACTCTGGGACCTATAGTGCCACCAGTCTGACCACTCTGGGACCTGCCACCAGTCTGACCACTCTGGGACCTATGGTGTCACCAGTCTGACCACTCTGGGACCTGCCACCAGTCTGACCACTCTGGGACCTGTGGTGCCACCAGTCTGACCACTCTGTGACCTATGGTGTCACCAGTCTGTTGCAGTTGTCAGCTATCATCAGGTATGTGGATGATCAGGGCTTTATTCAGGAATGTTTCTTGGGCTACTTTGCATATCTCACCCATTTGACACATCAGTCTATTTAACTTCAGGACAAACTTGTCCAAACCTGCGATGGCACAGCTGTAATGGAATGTATCTGCTAGTTGTATTTAGAGCTAACTCCCCTCCTGTTCCCTGATTAAGAGGTGACGACTACTCCACTCCACTACCATTGTCAACTCTCTCCTGACATTAACTGAAGACACGTCTCATGTGCCAACTCATTCACTGGCACATTGAATGTTTCCTCTCCAAGCACTGTCAGTACCTCTATCAATCTACACTATGTAGAGTCAATCACATACACAAACACATTATTACACATCAATGACTTTACTCCTTGCTTGGACTAACTCATTCTTTGCTCTTTTGTCTGATTGTGTCTTGTGTTATTGTTTTTGTCTTCCATTAAAATCCCTTCCTGAACTGAAGTCAAGCCTCTGAACACCTCAACTCATGCCTCATACCCTCATTCAATCACTGTTGTGATCCTTTTCCAACAATGTGTAAGTAGCCCTCTCATTCCCAATCCTTATAATATTTTACTATGAATGGATTTATTAAAAAAATACTTTTTTGACCATTTTTGAAACACACTTTGACATCCGTGTGTTCAGCGCCTATACCGTGTGTCTCCCATCCTCACCAGCATCCACTGGTATCTATACATGTGGTACAGTATCTATACATGTGGTACAGTATCTATACATGTGGTACATTATGTATACATGTGGTACAGTATCTATACATTTGGTACAGTATCTATACATTTGGTACAGTATCTATACATTTGGTACAGTATCTATACATGTGGTACAGTATCTATACATGTGGTACAGTATCTATACATGTGGTACAGTATCTAATCATGTGGTACAGTATCTATATGTGTAGTACAGTATCTATACATGTGGTACAGTATCTATACATGTGGTACATTATGTATACATGTTTTACAGTACAGTATTTATTCATGTGGTACAGTATCTATACATGTGGTACAGAATATATTTATCTGGTACAGTATCTATACATGTGGTACAGTACAGTATCTAAACATGTAGTACAGTATCTATACATGTGGTACAGTATTTATACATGTAGTACAGTATCTATACATGTGGTACAGTATCTATACATGTGGTACAGTATTTATTCATGTGGTACAGTATCTATACATGTGGTACAGTATTTATTCATGTGGTACAGTATCTACATGTGGTACAGTATCTACATGTGGTACAGTATCTATACATGTGGTACAGTATCTATACATGTGGTACAGTACAGAATATATATATCTGGTACAGTATCTATACATGTGGTACAGTACAGTCTCTATACATGTGGTACAGTACAGTATCTAAACATGTAGTACAGTATCTATACATGTGGTACAGTATCTATACATGTGGTACAGTATCTATACATGTGGTACAGTATTTATACATGTGGTACAGTATCTATACATGTGGTACAGTATCTATACATGTGGTACAGTATCTATACATGTGGTACAGTATTTATACATGTGGTACAGTATCTATACATGTGGTACAGTATCTATACATGTAGTACAGTACAGTATCTATACATGTAGTACAGTATCTATACATGGGGTACAGTATCTATACATGGGGTACAGTATCTATACATGGGGTACAGTACAGTATATATACATGTGGTACAGTATCTATACATGGGTTACAGTACAGTGTATATATATATATATATCTGGTACAGTATCTATACTTGTGGTACAGTATCTATACATGTGGTACAGTATCTATACATGTGGTACAGTATTTATTCATGTGGTACAGTATCTATACATGTGGTACAGTATCTATACATGTGGTACAGTATCTATACATGTGGTACAGTATCTATACATGTGGTACAGTATCTATACATGTGGTACAGTATCTATACATGGGGTACAGTATCTATACATGGGGTACAGTATCTATACATGGGGTACAGTATATATACATGTGGTACAGTATCTATACATGTGGTACAGTACAGTATCTATACATGTGGTACAGTACAGTATCTATACATGTGGTACAGTATCTATACATGTGGTACAGTATCTATACATGTGGTACAGTATCTATACATGTGGTACAGTATCTATACATGTGGTACAGTATCTATACATGTGGTACAGTATCTATACATGTGGTACAGTACAGTATCTATACATGTGGTACAGTACAGTATCTATACATGTAGTACAGTATCTATACATGTGGTACAGTATCTATACATGTGGTACAGTACAGTATCTATACATGTGGTACAGTATCTATACATGTGGTACAGTATCTATACATGTGGTACAGTATCTATACATGGGGTACAGTATCTATACATGGGGTACAGTACAGTATATATACATGTGGTACAGTATCTATACATGGGTTACAGTACAGTGTATATATATATATATATATCTATATATATCTGGTACAGTATCTATACATGTGGTACAGTATCTATACATGTGGTACAGTATCTATACATGTGGTACAGAATATATATATATATATATCTGGTACAGTATCTATACATGTGGTACAGTACAGTATCTCTACATGTGGTACAGTATCTATACATGTGGTACAGTATCTATACATGTGGTACAGTATCTATACATGTGGTACAGTATCTATACATGTGGTACAGTCTCTATACATGTGGTACAGTACAGTATCTATTCATGTGGTACATTACAGTATCTAAACATGTAGTACAATACATTATGTATACATGTTTAACAGTACAGTATTTATTCATGTGGTATAGTATCTATACATGTGGTACAGTATCTATACATGTGGTACAGTACAGTATCTATACATGTGGTACAGTATCTATACATGTGGTACAGAATATATATATATATATCTGGTACAGTATCTATACATGTGGTACAGTACAGTATCTCTACATGTGGTACAGTATCTATACATGTGGTACAGTCTCTATACATGTGGTACAGTACAGTATCTATTCATGTGGTACATTACAGTATCTAAATATGTAGTACAATACATTATGTATACATGTTTAACAGTACAGTATCTATACATGTGGTACAGTATCTAAACATGTGGTACAGTATCTATACATGTGGTACAGTATCTAAAAATGTGGTACAGTATCTATACATGTGGTACAGTATCTATACATGTGGTACAGTATCTATACATGTGGTACAGTATCTATACATGTGGTACAGTATCTATACATGTGGTACAGTATCTATACATGTGGTACAGTATCTATACATGTGGTACAGTATCTATACATGTGGTACAGTATCTATACATGTGGTACAGTATCTATACATGTGGTACAGTATCTATACATGTGGTACAGTATCTATACATGTGGTACAGTATCTATACATGTGGTACAGTATCTATACATGTGGTACAGTATCTATACATGTGGTACAGTATCTATACATGTGGTACAGTATCTATACATGTGGTACAGTATCTATACATGTGGTACAGTATCTATACATGTGGTACAGTATCTATACATGTGGTACAGTATCTATACATGTGGTACAGTATCTATACATGTGGCACAGTATCTATACATGTGGTACAGTATCTATACATGTGGTACAGAATATATATATATATATCTGGTACAGTATCTATACATGTGGTACAGTACAGTATCTATTCATGTGGTACATTACAGTATCTAAACATGTAGTACAATACATTATGTATACATGTTTAACAGTACAGTATTTATTCATGTGGTACAGTATCTATACATGTGGTACAGTACAGTATCTATACATGTGGTACAGTATCTATACATGTGGTACAGAATATATATATATATCTGGTACAGTATCTATACATGTGGTACAGTACAGTATCTCTACATGTGGTACAGTATCTCTACATGTGGTACAGTATCTATACATGTGGTACAGTATCTATACATGTGGTACAGTATCTATACATGTGGTACAGTATCTATACATGTGGTACAGTATCTATACATGTGGTACAGTATCTATACATGTGGTACAGTATCTAAACATGTGGCACAGTATCTATACATGTGGCACAGTATCTATACATGTGGCACAGTATCTATACATGTGGTACAGTATCTATACATGTGGTACAGTATCTATACATGTGGTACAGTATCTATACATGTGGTACAGTATCTATACATGTGGTACAGTATCTATACATGTGGTACAGTATCTATACATGTGGTACAGTATCTATACATGTGGTACAGTACAGTATCTATACATGTGGTACAGTACAGTATCTATACATGTGGTACAGTATCTATACATGTGGTACAGTACAGTATCTATACATGTGGTACAGTATCTATACATGTGGTACAGTACAGTATCGATACATGTGGTACAGTATCTATACATGTGGTACAGTATCTATACATGTGGCACAGTATCTATACATGTGGCACAGTATCTATACATGTGGCACAGTATCTATACATGTGGTACAGTATCTATACATGTGGTACAGTATCTATACATGTTGTACAGTATCTATACATGTGGTACAGTATCTATACATGTGGTACAGTATCTATACATGTGGTACGGTACAGTATCTATACATGTGGTACGGTACAGTATCTATACATGTGGTACGGTACAGTATCTATACATGTGGTACGGTACAGTATCTATACATGTGGTACAGTATCTATACATGTGGTACAGTATCTATACATGTGGTACAGTATCTATACATGTGGTACAGTATCGATACATGTGGTACAGTATCGATACATGTGGTACAGTATCTATACATGTGGTACAGTACAGTATCTATACATGTGGTACAGTACAGTATCGATACATGTGGTACAGTATCTATACATGTGGTACAGTATCTATACATGTGGTACATTATGTATACATGTTTTACAGTACAGTATTTATTCATGTGGTACAGTATCTATGCATGTGGTACAGTACAGTATCTATGCATGTGGTACAGTATCTATACATGTGGTACAGTATCTATACATGTGGTACAGTATCTATACATGTGGTGCGGTACAGTATCTATACATGTGGTGCGGTACAGTATCTATACATGTGGTACGGTACAGTATCTATACATGTGGTACGGTACAGTATCTATACATGTGGTACGGTACAGTATCTATACATGTGGTACGGTACAGTATCTATACATGTGGTACGGTACAGTATCTATACATGTGGTACAGTATCTCAACATGTGGTACAGTATCTATACATGTGGTACAGTACAGTATCTATACATGTGGTACAGTACAGTATCTATACATGTGGTACAGTATCTATACATGTGGTACAGTATCTATACATGTGGTACAGTACAGCATCGATACATGTGGTACAGTATCTATACATGTGGTACAGTATCTATACATGAGGTACAGTATCTATACATGTGGTACAGTATCTATACATGAGGTACAGTATCTATACATGAGGTACAGTACAGTATCCATACATGTGGTACAGTATCTATACATGTGGTACAGTATCTATACATGTGGTACAGTACAGTATCCATACATGTGGTACAGTACAGTATCTATACATGTGGTACAGTATCTATACATGAGGTACAGTACAGTATCCATACATGTGGTACAGTATCTATACATGTGGTACAGTATCTATACATGAGGTACAGTATCTATACATGAGGTACAGTACAGTATCCATACATGTGGTACAGTATCTATACATGTGGTACAGTATCTATACATGAGGTACAGTACAGTATCCATACATGTGGTACAGTATCCATACATGTGGTACAGTATCTATACATGTGGTACAGTATCTATACATGTGGTACAGTATCTATATGTGGTACAGTATCTATATGTGGTACAGTATCTATACATGTGGTACAGTACAGTATCTATACATGTGGTACAGAATCTATATATCTGGTACAGTATCTATACATGAGGTACAGTATCTATACATGAGGTACAGTATCTATACATGAGGTACAGTACAGTATCTATACATGTGGTACAGTACAGTATCTATACATGTGGTACAGTACAGTATGTATTCATGTGGTACAGTCTCTATTCATGTGGTACAGTATCTATACATGTAGTACAGAACGGTATGTGTATATATATATATATATATATATATGTGTGTGTAACAGTAGTATGTATATATACATGTAGTACTGTATCTATAGATGTAGTACACTGTGAATACAACACATAGCCCTTAGCACAACAAATCATTGGTCTCACATGCCAATGCACTTGGGGCAAGTTCACAATAACACGGTCTCTGGTATGACAATCTAGAAATAACATATCCAAATAAAATGTGTTTTCACCCCTCCTCCCATTCCCTAATATAACTTGTTAAGGATGTTGTTATCTCATGTCTTTGACCTTCACGAAGAACCATAATTAGATCAATTTAAAAAAAACACTGTAATCTGTCCAAATGGCCTTTCAGATAGCAACGTTAAAACTCCTGCTGCAATTGGGACAGTACTCTAATAACCCTGTGGGTTAACAATCCTCCTGCCCATGCTAATGCTACCTATCAACCATAACGTGACCTGTCGTTAAAATAGATTTACAGTACACAGACACTAATCTCTATCCTTTCACTGTGTTGAGGATTCAGAGGGGCCCCTGTGCAAACTGTATCCTCCAGCTATGTTCTAGCATTAGTCTCTCCTCACCGTACCTGATGGGGGGTGCTGCTAGGCTGATCATTTTTTTGCCCGCCCTACAGATGGCTATAAGGGTCCACTAATACAGAAACGGGTAAAGGCCCAGTGCACTACTTTTCTGAAAAATTTTTTTTTTTCATTTTCGTAAAATATTTTTGTTTTTGTTACTGTACCACATATACAGATACAGTAGCACATGTTTAGATACAGTACTCTACCACTTGTATACAGTAGATATTGTACCCCGTGTATAGATACTGTACCACATGTATAGATACTGTGCTGTACTACATGTATAGATACTGTACTGTACCACATGTATAGATACTGTACCACATGTATAGATACTGTACCACGTGTATAGATACTGTGCTGTACTACATGTAGAGATACTGTACCACGTGTATAGATACTGTGCTGTACTACATGTATAGATACTGTACCACATGTATAGATACTGTACCACGTGTATAGATACTGTACCACGTGTATAGATACTGTACCACATGTTTAGATACTGTACTGTACCACATGTATAGATACTGTACCACATGTATAGATACTGTGCTGTACTACATGTATAGATACTGTACTGTACCACATGTATAGATACTGTACCACATGTATAGATACTGTACCACATGTATAGATACTGTACCACGTGTATAGATACTGTACCACGTATATAGATACTGTGCTGTACTACATGTATAGATACTGTGCTGTACCACATGTATAGATACTGTACCACATGTATAGATACTGTACCACGTGTATAGATACTGTGCTGTACTACATGTATAGATACTGTACCACATGTATAGATACTGTACCACATGTATAGATACTGTACCATGTGTATAGATACTGTACTGTACCACGTGTTTAGATACTGTACTGTACCACATGTATAGATACTGTACCACATGTATAGATACTGTACCACGTGTATAGATACTGTGCTGTACTACATGTATAGATACTGTGCTGTACTACATGTATAGATACTGTACTGTACCACATGTATAGATACTGTGCTGTACTACATGTATAGATACTGTACCACATGCATAGATACTGTACCACATGTTTAAATACTGTGCTGTACCACATGTATAGATACTGTACCACATGCATAGATACTGTGCTGTACTACATGTATAGATACTGTGCTGCACCACATGTATAGATACTGTGCTGCACCACATGTATAGATACTGTGCTGCACCACATGTATAGATACTGTGCTGTACCACATATAGACCACTCTGTCACCCTGTATACTGGGACACCACTGTGACGTGTGTGTGTGTGTGTGTGTGTGTGTGTGTGTGTGTGTGTGTCACAGACCGTATCTGAAGTGGGAACAGTAGAGTGTGTTGGGCCAGTGGTGAAAGGGGACACCTCCACCCCCCAGTTCATTTAGACACACGGTTTGATCAATGAACTGGCTCTGTATGGACTGGGCTGCTTTTTCTCGGCGTCACTGCACTCATTGTGTAAACTACTCCTCTCTACACCTCTCTATTGGGACCAGAGAGGACAGAGAGACACACAAGTTACTGAGTTCCAACTATGGCAGAGACAATGGCTGAGTTCTTTAGTCTATATTCATATTAGCTGACACCCTGGCGACTTCATCTGAAGAGGAAGAGGATCTTAAAATGGCATAAGTCTCTCACTCTCACACACACACACACACACACACATCCATTTAATCCTCTTGAATAGGGAGAGACGTATGATTTAGTTTGCATGTATTTTAATGCCAGGTGTCTGTAATCTATCTCCTGCATCCTGATTGCCCTGTCTCAAGAAATAAAATATATTTCTGACCCAGAGTCTGGGTACCTTCTAGACTGTTAATTAATCTGTTTCCATTAGCTTCATTCTACTGGAGGTGCCAATACAAAGTCACGATACAACAGCTAAATCAAACAATGCCATGGTAAACAACATAATTTCATCATAATAGGATTGCATGATTATAATCAATACACTGACTCAATTTGTGGCGGCAGGTAGCATAGTGGTTAGCGCGTTGGGCCAGTAACCAAAAAGGTTGATAGATTGAATAACCGAGCTGACAAGGTAAAAATCTGTCGTTCTGCCCCTGAACAAGGGCAGGTCTGGCGTGGGAGGGAGGGAGGGAGGGTGAGAGAGAGAGAGAGAAAGAGAGAGACTGGCTTACTTTAATGAGACATCCCCATTACACTAAAAACACCGCAAACACCCCACCCTCATAAAAACACATAGCGTACCTCCACACAATCCCATTACACAACACAATGCAATACACCCTCCAACACCACATTGCAACTTTACATTCAACCCCTCCTCTCCAGCCGTACAGACAGCCCCCCTAAGCCTCCACACCTCCTGAAACATCTCCACTCTTTTAAATAATTTAATAAAACTCAAATTCAACCCTGAAGACCACGCCCAGCCTCACACACAGTGTCCAACAGTAACGACATTACACTGACACACACAGGAAAACCTGATGAACAGTCTCAGTCATGCACAAACCAGACACCCCTCCCCTTGTCAACCCGAACCAACCAGCTGTTGATGGCAGGGCTCCACGTCATACCTTCCATTGGAGGTCCTCTGAACCTTTTGGCACTGCGAGCTTATAGAGCACCCTCCACCTATTCCCTGCCACTCTCTCAGCCCCCACAACCCCCTGCCACTGATGCCCCTTCTCTCCCGCTAAGCTCCTGAAAGGCTTAACCTTGACACGGAGGGTGTACAGCGCCTTAACCCCCACATCCGCAAGCTCGGAGTGTTGTGACAACATTCTTTTTTTTTACCCCCTGGTTTTCCACCCCCCGGCAGCAATAAATCAGCTAGTCTCTTGATTCCTGCTGTCATTAAACGTCCCTGCAGGGTGGCTGAATGAACGGACGTCAAAGGGACCCCAGTGGGTTGTGGAAGATGGGAGAGAGAGGGAGCGAGAGAGAGAGAGAGCTAAACTCTGCCAATGACACTCAAAAGATAGGCACCTGTTTCTGTGTGTCCGATGCTCAGGATTATATTAATCTACCTGGATGGGTCCTTGAGCATGGCTCAATATCTGGATTTCTCCTTGAGCATGGCTCAATATCTAGATGGATCCTTGATCCTGGCTCAATATCTGGATGTTTCTTTGAGCATGGCTCAATATCTGGATGTCTCCTTGAGCGTCCTTGAGCATGGCTCAATATTTGGATGTCTCCTTGAGCATGGCTCAATATCTAGATGGATCATTGAGAATTGCTCAATATCTAGATGGATCCTTGATCCTGGCTCAATATCTGGATGTTTATTTGAGCATGGCTCAATATCTGGATGTCTCCTTGAGTGTCCTTGAGCATGGCTCAATATTTGGATGTCTCCTTGAGCATGGCTCAATATCTAGATGGATCATTGAGAATTGCTCAATATCTAGATGGATCCTTGATCCTGGCTCAATATCTGGATGTTTATTTGAGCATGGCTCAATATCTGGATGTCTCCTTGAGTGTCCTTGAGCATGGCTCAATATTTGGATGTCTCCTTGAGCATGGCTCAATATCTAGATGGATCATTGAGCATTGCTCAATATTTAGATGGTTCCTTGAGCATGGTCCAATATCTGAATGGTTCCTTGAACATGGCTCAATTTATGGATTGTTCCTTGATCATGGCTCAATATCTGGATGTCTCCTTGAGCATGGTCCAATATCTGGATGTCTCCTTGAGCATGGTCCAATATCTGGATTGGTCCTTGAGCATGGCTCAATATCTGGATGGTTCCTTGAGCATGGCTCAATATCTAAATGGTTCCTTGAGCATGGCTCAATTTCTGGAATGGTTCCTTGAGCATGGCTCAATGTATGGATTGTTCCTTGAGCATGGTTCAATGTCTGAATGGATCCTTGAGCATGGCTCAATATCTGATTGGTCCCTTGAGCATGGCTCAATATCTGGATGGTTCCTTGAGCATGGCTCAATATCTGCTGCAGAGAACTAGGACACAGGGAGGGACTCTATGTAAACAGATTACTTCAACAAGGGCTTCCCGAGTGGCACAGCGATCTAAGATACTGCATCTCAGCGCTAGAGATGTCACTACAGACCCTGGTTCGATTCCAGGCTTTATCACAATCGGCTGTGATTGGGAGTCCCATAGGGCGGCGCACAATTGACCCAGTATCGTCCGTTTAGGGTTTGGCCGGGGTAGGCCGTCATTGTAAATAAGAATTTGTTCTTAACTGACTTGCCTAGTTAAATAAAGGTTAAATAAAAAATCTGATAAAAACAATTCACTGGAGATATGATTTAGAGTTTGTCTTGTTATATACATGATAATTATAGGGTTCAAACGTTTTCCTTAAACAGGGAAAAAACTCAGAAGTGGCAGACTACGGTAGACATGTAAAACATGGAAGTTAACAGTGATCTATTGCCTTTTATAACAACAGACATAAACATCTCAAACAAAGACGCATCATGAGGTGTGAAAAGCAGATGAGGCTCTATCCTAGAGAATATCCTTAGAATGCTATGGTCTCTTCTATGTGGCCAGATCTTCTCATTTCACTATAGTCTCCCTGGTTATTACCACTCAGCAAACTGGGACTCTTGCTCCAACAACAGACAGGCAAAATCTAAATTAAGACCAGGAGCTGAAACGTGTTCACACAATTACACAATTACACAAACACACCCCTACACACAACTGTGAACCACAGCTGCTTCCTGATCTCCCCTTAACTGTTTAAGTGACAGTACACACAATACACACGCTCAGTCGATGTAAAAGAGAGTTTATCAGTTTAATTTAAAGGTAACTGAGATCAAGACGTGCACTATAAGTCAACATACAATAACACATGGACTACTGTAGATTTAAAGAGGAGGGAAATTATATCTGTGTTGCTTTTCATACCTTCAGACTAGCATTTAAATGTACTTGAGTGCCGCACGGCACTCGAGAGAGTGAAGCCTTATGGATATAAAATTAAACTCTGAACGCTTTTCAAATGTGGAGATGAAATCTTTTGGTTGCTGAGTTCCGTTCCGACCACACAACAGATACAATAGCTAAAGGTTCTTTGTTAGAGGATATCCCCCGTGGGTTGGCAGACTGCACATGGCCCCAAGGATCTCCCCTAACACTGAAGTAGAATTTAACAAGGCACCTTTAAACACACACACACACACACACATTTATACAGTTCATACATTAAAGAGCCTCTTACCCAAGGCCACAACACTTTTTGGGTATGGAGGATTTAAGTTAACCATATGTATCCAAGATTAATTCAGATATGCTGAATTGGACCTTGTGGGCTACTGACATCAAGTTATCTGTTATCAAGTCATCTGTTATAGTGACCTATTTAATGACACACCGGTAGTCATGAGTCATGACCGCAGTCAAATGCCACGTGACCGTTTCAAATCAAATTTTATTTGTCACATACATGTTTAGCAGATGTTATTTGTCACATACACATGTTTAGCAGATGTTATTGCAGGTGCAGGGAAATTATCGTGTTTCTAGCACCAACAGTGCATTAATGACGAACAATTTCACAACAATACACCCAATACACACACATCTAAAGTAAAGGAATGGAAATAAGTATATATAAATATATATAAATATAAATATTTAGGTGAGCAATGTCAGAGCGTTAGACTAACATACAGTAGAATAGCATAGAATACAGTATATACATATGAGATGAGTAATAAGTGACTAGTGTTCCATTATTAAAGTGGCCAGTGATTTCAAGTCTATGTATATAGGGCAGCAACATCTAATGTGCTAGTGGTGGCTATTTAACAGTCTGATGGCCTTGAGATAGAAGCTGTTTTTCAGTCTCTCGGTCCCAGCTTTGATGCACCTGTACTGACCTCGCCTTCTGGATGATAGCGGGATGAACAGGCAGTGGCTCGGGTGGTTGTTGTCCTTGATTATCTTTTTGGCCTTCCCGTGACATCGGGTGGTGTAGGTGTCTTGGAGGGCAGGTAGTTTGCCCCCGGTGATGTGTTGGGCAGACCTCAATACCCTCTGGAGAGCCCTGCGGTTGAGGACAGTGCAATTGCAATACCAGACAGTGATACAGGCTGACAGGATGCTCTCGATTGTGCATCTGTAAAAGTTTGAGGGTTTTAGGGGCCAAGACACATTTCTTCAGACTCCTGGGGTTGAAGAGGCGCTGTCGCAACTTATTCACCACACTGTCTGTGTGGGAGGACCATTTCAGTTTGTCAGTGATGTGTATGCCGAGGAACTTGAAGCTTTCCACCTTCTCCACTGTGGTCACGTCGATGAGGATGGGGGTTGTTCCCTCCCCTCCAAGTCATTGTGTTGGTAGAACTTCGGTACCGTTTTTCTCAAATTTGCTTTGATAAAATCCACAGCGACAATAAATGTGGCCCCAGTTTGCATAAAGTCCAGTGTAGTTCTTTTAGGGCTGTCGTTTTATCGGCTTGAGGGGGAATATAAACGGCTATGACTATAACCAAAGAGAAATCTCTTGGGAGGTAATAAAGTCGCCACTTGATTGTGAGGTATTCTAGGTTGGGTGAACAAAAGGACTTCAGTTCCTGTATGTTATCACAATCACACCATGAGTTGTTAATCATGAAGCATACACCCCTGCCCTTCTTCTGCCCGGAGAGATATTTATTCCTGTCTGCACGATGAACTAAGAACCCAACTGGCTGTACGGACTCCGACAGTATATCCCGAGAGAGCCATGTTTCCGTGTAATATACTCGGAAGTGGTGGGTGGTTTGCGCGTCTCCTGAGTTGGAGTAGAAGTCCACTCCGAGTACCTCTCCTCCGCTGGCGGTATTTTGGGTCAGCCTCTGGAATCAATTGCCCTGGGGGGTACGAACAAAGGATCCGATTCCGGAATGTCGTAATGCTGGTGAGTTACTGCCGCTCTCATATCCAAAAGTTCTTCCCGGCTGTATGTAATAACACAAAAAAATGTCTGGGCTAATAATGTAAAAAATAACACATGAAAAAACGAAATAAGAGCTAGAAGCACAGCAGCCCGATCTGTCGGCACCATTTTCGATCTTTAGTCACGGTAACTAGACTTCTCTGAGATCTGATGCTGCTGATATAACGACACAGGGTGAGACCCAGATGCAGACACTGGAGGCAGATGGTTTGAGACTCTGATATGTATTAAACAATAAGGGGGCAAACAAAAGTTCATAAACCAGGTCCAAATGGTACCGGGTTGCAGTCAGGCTCGAGGCCACGGCAGGCTGAATGGTCAAGCAGGCAGGCTTGTGCCAGGGCAGGCTGAATGGTCAGGCAGGCAGGCTTGTGTCAGGGCAGGCAAGAGGTCAGAGCCGAGAGGACTAGAAAAAAACCTGAGACTAGGACAAAACAGAAGCTTGGGAAAAACATGCTGCTAAGCTTGACAAGACAACTGGCAAAAGACAAACACAGGAATAAATACGCTGGGAATAATGGGGAAGATGGGTGACACCTGGAGGGGGTGGAGATAATCACAAAGACAGGTGAAACAGATCAGGGTGTGACAGCTGATGGTCATTAGTAGCCTACCAAACTTGCTAACTGCCTGGTACTCAGCACTCTCTTGTCCCTGTAATCACTCTGACATCAATACAAATATTTAAGAAAATCTCATCAAACACTGCATGAGAGCCCATGAGCTCATGATAAGCAACATTTCTATAGGCTATGCAATTGCGTGAAAAAAATGAGTTTGATGGCCTCTATTATAAAAGAGGGGGATCCCATCAGCTTTCTATAGGCTAGGCCTACTATATTTATTTCTCAAATGTCCTAATATTGAGCACATTGCTTCGCCTTTACAACAAAAGTATAGCCTACCCGGCTGGATTGAAAATGAACCACGGGAAAAGCAGGCATAGATTACGTGTATATATTTTTGGAAATGATAATGGACCATTCTAAATCCAAACTAATTTCACACATATATTATGTAATATATGTAAAGACAACATGAATAATAATAAGATTAATAATATTAGCCTATCACTTGTGAATGGTGCCCACTGTGCAAGGCAAGAAACAGTGTATGCATTTGTTTTTCCTGACTCTTTCAAATCATAGTCGCACACCCCATGTAGCCTAGCCCAATAGGCCTATATGTTTTGATAAGTGGGCAAATAACTTATAATAGCAGATTCAACCTCTGTACAACCGGTGTATAGCCTAACTGGCATACATGGGCGGTACGTGAGTTTCAAGTTTAGGGAAGAACGTTTTCACCATAAAAATGTTTTATTTACATAATCACATTAGCGTTTCCCGCTAACTGATTTCATTTTGTAGCATTCGTGCTTATAGCCTACTGTCGTGGGCGCATTGCTGCACATATCATTGTGAAGAAATAGCCTAATAGTTCATTTTTTAAGCTAAATGTTCTGATCTGTTGCATAAGTTGTTGCATTCATTTGGGATCTATTGAATCCCACAACTGTCCCAGTGGATGTTTGGAATATTCTTTCTCTTGCACAAAATAGAATAGGTGGACTTTTGTACTATGGGGGGATAGTAGATTGACATAAGCTAGTGCTTTTGCTGTTCGTTAGGCTCATCTTGTTGCTTAAAGAAAAGTACATTTGGACAGTTCTAATATCTTCAACAAACGTTACGGCCACACAAGGGGCGGGGGCCGCCAGGAAATTTCAGGCCTGGTGAGAAAATTATCAAGCACTTGTCAAATTGTGAATGAGGGATTGATGAAGTGTGTGCACAATAAACAAATCAGAGCTCATTGCCTTTCATGCGTCTTTTTCAAATCATCATTCGAGTTGCATCATGCAGCCTTAGAATGTATTAAAATCTAAACATATAGCCCAACTAAAGTTGCATACATAACTAAATAACTCCTAAAGAAGGAGTACCTTCTGAATAATGGATTTATTGTGATGGTGTAGACAAAATGACATCGATTTATTAGACTTTTTAAAATGTAGATGTTCCAAAGGTCTAAATCAGTGGCTTGTAGGCTATGTGTGGAAGCCAGGAGATGCTAAGGGTGTTTATGTTAATTAGCAGTCAATTACCTTGAGGCCGGCAGATATTTGCTTGACAATCACCGGCTGACAGCCCTAGGTGAATGGGGCCCGATGATCTACCATGAAGGTGAATGGGGCCTGATGATGTTCCATGAAGGTGAATGGGGCCTGATGATGTTCCATGAAGGTGATTGGGGCCTGATAATGTTCCATGAAGGTGATTGGGGCCTGATAATGTTCCTTGAAGGTGAATGGGGCCTGATCATGTGCCATGAAAGTGAATGGGGCCTGATGACCTTCCATGAAGGTGAATGGGGCCTGATGTTCCATAAAGGTGAATGGGGACTGATAATGTTCCATGAAGGTGAATGAGGCCTGATGATGTTCCATGAAAGTGAATGGGGCCTGATGATGTTCCATGGAATTAAATGAGGCCCGATGATGTTCTATGGAGGTGAATGGGGCCTGAGGTCCTCTCCCTCCTAGCTGTAGCTAAGTGGCCATATGACTGGCTGAGGAGACAATATAGTAGCAGCAAAACCACAGGAGGAAAAAGTGGCATGGCTTTTATCCACAATACTCCTCCCGAAGAGCTTCATGCATATGAAGATACAGGGCAATTGGCAAATTGACTTTTTCCACATTATTGTTACGTTACAGCATTATTCTAAAATTGATCAAATAGTTTTTCCCCTCATCAATCTTCACACAATACCCATACTGGTCGCAATTGTAAATGAGAACTTGTTCTCAACTTGCCTACCTGGTTAAATAAAGGTGAAATAAATAAATAAAATAAAAATACTGACAAAGCAAAAACATGTTTTTAGAAATTTCGGCAAGTTTATTCAAAATAAAAATGGAAATATAGTATAGTATTTATACCCTTTACTTTACTGCACCTTTGGCAGCGATTACAGTCTTGAGTCTTCTTTGGTATGATGCTACAGCATTGGCACACCTGTATTTGGGGAGTTTCTCCCATTCTTCTCTGCAGATCCTCTCAAGCTCTGTCAGGTTGGATGGAGAGCGTTGCTGCACAGCTATTTTCAGGTCTCTCCAGAGATGTTCAATAGGGTTTAAGTCCGGGCTCTTGCTGGGTCACGCAAGGACATTCAAAGAATTGTCCCAAATCCACTCCTGCATTGTGTTGGCTGTGTGCTTAGGGTCGTTGTACTGTTGGAAGGTGAACCTTCGCCCCAGTCTGAGGTCCTGAACGCTCTGGAGCAGGTTTTCATCAATAATCTCTCTGTACTTTGCTCCGTTCATAATTCCCTCGATCCCACCTTGTTTCCCAGTCCCTGTCGCTGAAAAACATCCCCACAACATGATACTGCCACCACCATGCTTCACCGTAGGGATGGTGCCAGGTTTCCTCCAGACGTGATGCTTGACATTCAGGACAAAGAGTTCAATCTTGTTTTCATCAGAGCAGAGAATCTTGTTTCTCATGGTCTGAGAGTCTTTAGGTGCCTTTTGGAAAACTCCATATGGGCTGTCATGTGCCTTTTACTGAGGAGTGGCTTCCGTCTGGCCACTCTACCATAAAGGACTGATTGGTGGAGTGCTGAAGAGATGGTTGTCCTTCTGGAAGGTTCTCCCATCTCGAGAGAGGAATTCTGGAGTCTGTCAGAGTGACCATCAGGTTCTTCATAACCTCCCTGACCAAGGCCCTTCTCCTCCAATTGCTCAGTTTGGCTGGGCGGGCCACCTCTAGGAAGAGTCTTGGTGTTTCAAAACTTCTTCCATTTAAGAATGACGGAGGCCACAGTGTTTTTTCGGACCTTCAATGCTGTAGAAATTTGGTGGTACCCTTTCTCCAGATCTGTGCCTCGACACAATCCTTTCTCTGAGCTGTAAGGTCAATTCCTTCGACCTCATGGCTTGTTTTTTTTCTCATGCACTGTCAACTGTGGGACCTTATATAGACAGGTGTGTGCCTTTTCCAAATCATGTCCAATCAATTGAATTTACCACACGTGGACTCCATTCAAGTTGTAGAAACATCTCAAGGATGATCAATGGAAACAGGATGCACCTGAGCTCAATTTCAAGTCTCATAACAAAAGGTCTGAGTACTTATGCAAAGGAATTTCAGTTTTTATTTTTAATACATTTGCCAATATTTCTAAAAACCTGCTTTTGCTTTGTTATTATGGGGTATTGTGTGTAGATTGCTGAGGAAAATGTTTTTGTTCCCATCCATTTCAGAATAAGGCTGTAATGTAACAAAATGTGGAAAAAGTCAAGGGGTCTGAATACTTCCGAATGCACTAGTATTTTTGATAAAACAGACAGAGTAGCTAAGAATAAACATTTTTATCATGTAATCCATTTTATAAGATTCAGATAATACTATGTATTTAACATCTCTGGGACTTCCTATACACCCACAGTTATAGATACAGTGACTTCAGAAAGTATTCACACCCCTGGACTTTTTCCACATTTTGTTGAATTTAAAATGGATTAAATGTAGATGTTTGTGTCACTGGCCTACACACCATAACGTCAAAGTGGAATGACGCTTTTAGAGATTTTTACAAATTAATAAAAAATCTAAATGTCAAGAGTCAATAAGTATTCAACCCCTTTGTTATGGCAAGCCTAAATAAGTTCAGGAGTACAAATTTGCTTAAAAAGTCACATAATTTGCACAGACTAAGTCTGTGTGCAATAATAGTGTTTAACATGATTTTTGAATGACTACCTCATCTCTGTACCCCACACACACACACAACTAGTTGTAAGGTCCCTCAGTCAAGCAGTAAATATCAAACACAGATTCAAACACAAAGACCAGGGGTTTTTCCAATGCCCCGCAAAGAAGGGCACCTATTGGTAGATGGGTAAAAATAATAGCAGACATTTAATAACCTTTGAGCACGGTGAAGTTATTAATGACTCTATGGATGGTGTATCAATACACCCAGTCACAATAAAGATACAGGCGTCCTTCCTAACTAAGTTGCCGGAAAGGAAGGAAACCGCTCAAGGATTTCACCATGAGGCCATTGGAGACTAAAACGGTTAGAGTTTAATGGCTGTGAGAGGAGAAAACTGAGGCTGGATCACCAACATTGTTAACTTAATAACAGAGTGAAACGAAGGAAGCCTGTACAGAATAACAATATTACAACACATACATCCTGTTTGCAACAAGGCACTAAATTAAAACTGCAAACAAATTGCCAAAGAAATTAACTTCATGTCCTGAATACAAAGCCTTATGTTTGGGGCAAATCCAACACAACATCACTGAGTCTCCTTATTGTTAAGCATCGTGGTGGCTGCATCATGATATGGATATGCTTGACATTGGCAAGGACTACGGTGTAGAGCATCCCTTAGATGGCATAGCAGTTTGACGTCCTTTGTCCTCGTCTTGTCGTGTCTCGTGTATATTTATATTTACATATTTTCTTCGCATATCTTTTTTATATATATTTTTTTCTAAAAATCTCAACTTCAAAACACTCTCCTGCGACCTTCCTCACCAATTAAAAAATATATATATTATTCACCTCAAATCTGAAAACCACAATAGAAGCTAGCCAGAAGCTAGCCAGTTTACTGGCTAACGTTAGTATTCAGCTAACCACGGTTGGTGGTCATCAGCTATCCTTTAGCTCAAGAAAGCTATCGGCAGTTTTGTACTATGCGACTCAGAACAGAGCATACTGGAACTATTTTCTCTCCATATCCCCGGATTTCTACCGCAAGCTCTGGACATTTATATCTGGATCTTGCAGCTAGCTAGCTGCTATCCGAGTGACTATTGGCTTACGTCGGTCCCAGAGAAAACATAAATTATTCCGGAGATAGCCAGCTGAAGAGTTCCATCAGCCACTCCTGGGCTACAATCACCTATCCAGACCCGTTTTACTGCCGATGCGGACCCCCACCGGGCCTTCACAACTGGACTACTGACGTTATCTGCCCGAGGGAGTTATCCAACTGGCCCCTCCGTCGCGACGTTACCTGAACGCCCATCTACCGCCCACTAATCGTTAGCAGTCTTATTGGCTGCTATCTGAATAGGTCTATCGGACAATTTTCTTGGGTCACTATAACTATATCTATTTCGCCAATTGGATTGGTCCACTCTACCACCCGGAACCCCACTAATCTACCGACGGAAAAGCACGAGGGGGCTAAAAACAGACCTCCATTCTCTGCTAGCTTGCTACCGATGGCCCGGCTAGCTGTCTGAATCGCCGTGACCCCAACCAACCTCACTACTCACTGGACCCTTATGATCACTCGACTAAACATGCCTCTCCTTAATGTCAATATGCATTGTCCAATGCTGTTCTGGTTAGTGTTTATTGGCTTATTTCACTGTAGAGCCTCTAGCCCTGCTCATTATACCTTATCCGACCTTTGAGTTCCACCACCCACACATGCGATGACATCACCTGGTTTCAATGATGTTTCTAGAGACAAAATTTCTCTCATCATCACTCAATGCCTAGGTCTACCTCCACTGTATTCACATCCTACCATACCTTTGTCTGTACATTATACATTGAAGCTATTTTATCGCCCCCATAAACCTCCTTTTACTCTCTGTTCCAGACGTCCTAGATGACAAATTCTCATAGCTTTTAGCCACACCCTTATCCTACTCCTCCTCTGTTCCTCTGGTGATGTAGAGGTTAATCCAGGCCCTGCAGTGCCTAGCTCCACTCCTATTCCCCAGGCGCTCTCTTTTGATGACTTCTGTAACTGTAATAGCCTTGGTTTCATGTATGTTAACATTAGAAGCCTCCTCCCAAAGTTTATTTTATTCACTGCTTTAGCACACTCTGCCAACCCGGATATCCTATCCGTGTCTGAATCCTGGCTTAGGAAGACCACCAAAAACTCTAAAATCTCCATCCCTAAGTTAGCTACAACATTTTCAGACAAGATAGAACGGCCAAAGGGGGCGGTGTTGGGGGCGGTGTTGCAATCTACTGCAGAAATAGCCTGCAGAGTTCTGTCCTACTATCCAGGTCTGTACCCAAACAATTTGAACTTTTACTTTTAAAAATCCAACTCTCTAAAAACAAGTCTCTCACCGTTGCCGCCTGCTATAGACCACCCGCTGTCCCCAGCTGGGCTCTGGACACCATATGTGAACTGATTGCCCCCCATCTCTCTTCAGAACTCGTGCTGCTAGGTGACCTAAACTGGAACATGCTTAAGACCCCAGCCATCCTACAATCTAAGCTTGATGCCCTCAATCTCACACAAATTATCAATGAACCTACCAGGTACCACCCCAAAGCCGTAAACACGGGCACCCTCATAGATATCATCCTAACCAACTTGCCCTCTAAATACACCTCTGCTGTTTTCAACCAAGATATTAGCGATCACTGCCTCATTGCCTGCATCCGTAATGGGTCAGCGGTCAAGCGACCTCCACTCATCACTGTCAAACGCTCCCTAAAACACTTCAGTGAGCAGGCCTTTCTAATCGACCTGGCCCAGGTTCCTGGAAGGATATTGACCTCATCCTGTCAGTAGAGGATGCATGGTTATTTAAAAAAAAATGCCTTCCTCACCATCTTAAATAAGCATGCCCCATTCAAGAAATTTTGAACCAGGAACTGATATAGCCCTTGGTTCTCTCCAGACCTGACTGCCCTTAACCAACACAAATATCTATCCTACCCTGCCTTTCTAACCTCTATGGGGGTGCCACAGGGTTCAATTCTTGGGCCGACTCTCTTCTCTGCATACATCAATGATGTCGCTCTTGCTGCTGGTGAGTCTCTGATCCACCTCTACGCAGACAACACCATTCCGTATACTTCTGGCCCTTCTTTGGACACTGTGTTAACAACCCTCAGGGGAGCTTCAATGCCATACAACTCGCCTTCCGTGGCCTCCAATTGCTCTTAAATACAAGCAAAACTAAATGCTTGCTCTTCAACCGATTGCTGCCTGCACCTGCCCACCCGGCCAGCATCACTACTCTGGACGGTTCTGACTTAGAATATGTGGACAACTACAAATACCTAGGTGTCTGTTTAGACTGTAAACTCTCCTTCCAGACTCACATCAAACATCTCCAATCCAAAGTTAAATCTAGAATTGGCTTCCTATTTCGCAACAAAGCATCCTTCACTCATGCTGCCAAACATACCCTTGTGAAACTGACTATCCTAACGATCCTCGACTTTAGTGATGTCATTTACAAAATAGCCTCCAATACCCTACACAATAAATTGGATGCAGTCTATCACAGTGCCATCCATTTTGTCACCATTGCGACCTGTACGCTCTCGTTTTGTCACCATTGCGACCTCTACACTCTCGTTGGCTGGCCCTCGCTTCATACTCGTCGCCAAACCCACTGGCTCCAGGTGGAGCTACAAGACCCTGCTAGGTAAAGTCCCCCCTTATCTCAGCTCGCTGGTCACGATAACAGCACCTGTAGCACAGCAGGTATATCTCTCTGGTCATCCCCAAAACCAATTCTTCCTTTGGCCGCCTCTCCTTCCAGTTCTCTGCTGCCAATGACTGGAACGAACTACAAAAATCTCTGAAACTGGAAACACTTATCTCCCTCACTAGCTATAAGCACCAGCTGTCAGAGCAGCTCACAGATTACTGCACCTGTACATAGCCCATCTATAATTAAGCCCAAACAACTACCTCTTCCCCTACTGTATTTATTTATTGATTTTGCTCCTTTGCACCCCATTATTTCTATTTCTACTTTGCACATTCTTCCACTGCAAATCCATTGTTCCAGTGATTTACTTGCTATATTGTATTTACTTTGCCACCATGGCCTTTTATTTGCCTTTACCTCCCTTATCTCACCTCTTGCTCACATTGTATATAGACTTATTTTTCTACTGTCTTATTGACTGTATGTTTGTTTTACTCCATGTGTAACTCTGTGTTGTTGTTTGTGTCGCACTGCTTTGCTTTATCTTGGCCAGGTCTCAGTTGTAAATGAGAACTTGTTCTCAACTAGCCTAACCTGGTGAAATATAAATAAATAAATAAAGAGTTAAGCAAAATCCTAGAGGAAAACCTGGTTCAGTCTGCTTTCCAACAGACACTCGAAGACAAATTCACCTTTCAGCAGGACAATACCCTAAAACACAAGGCCAAATATACACTGCAGTCGCTTACCAAGAAGACAGTGAATGTTCCTACAGTTTTGACTTAAATTGGCTTGAAAATCTATGGCAAGACTTGAAAATGGCTGTCCAGCAATGATCAACAACCAATTTGACAGAGTGTGAAGAATAATGTGTAAATATTGTACAATCCAGGTGTGCAAAGCTCTTAGAGACTTACCCAGAATTACTAAGAATTACACAGCTGTAAAATCTGCCAAAGATCATTCTAACATGTATTGACTCAGGGGTGTGAATACTTATGTAAATTAGATATCTCATTTTCAATACATTTTCAATACATTTTCAAATATTTCTAAAAACATGTTTTCACTTTGTCAATTTGAGGTAATGTATGTAGATGGGTAAAAAAATAAAATTTTGAATTCAGGCTGTAACACACAAAGAAATGTTAAATTAAAGTAAATATGAAGTCATTAGGAGAGGACACTATGCTCATGGAGCTGGAGGAACGCGTTCAGGAACAAGTGAGGGAGCTTGACTGTATAAGCTCCGTCATGGATCGCATTGTGCAGAATATGGATCGCTGGGAGAGACAGGGAGTTTCTCTAGCGCCACCACCACCACAACCGGAATCTCCCTTGAACGTTTTTTCCTCTCCGGAACCGAAGATCCATTTATCCCTACCCACGGGATACAACGGAGATACTGCCGGCTGCCAGGGTTTCCTCCTTAAGCTGAACTTATATCTAGCCACGGCCTCCCCAGTACCATCTGACCATGAGAAGAGTTACGCCCTCGTCTCATGCCTCACCGGGAAAGCCCTGGAATGGGCCAGCGCTGTGTGTAGAAGGGAGGATGCGGCGTTGGACCATTTTGAGGAGTTCATCCGCCAATTCCGGATAGTATTCGATCATCCACCTGAAGGCAAAGCAGCGGGGGAGCTCCTCTATCATCTGAGGCAGGAGACGAGGAGTGCACAGGAGTTTGCTTTGGAGTTTAAGACCTTGGCTGCCGGCGCTGGATGGATTTTCCATTGGTTTTGTCTTGTCTTCCCACACACCTGTTTTCAATCCCATTCATTACCTGTTGTGTATTTAACCCTCTGTTTCCCCTTATGTCTTTGTCAGAGATTGTTTATTGTCAGTGTAGTGTTTTTTGTTGTATAGGTGCGCGACGGGTCTTCGTACCCATATTTGTTTATGTTCTTTTCCTGTTTAGTGTTATGGAGCATGTTACTGGGACATTATTAAAAGACTCCATTTTACACTCCGTTTGACTCTCCTGCGCCTGACTTCCCTGCCACCTATACACATATGCCTGACAAAGGGGTATGAATACTTCCTGAAGCCACTCTACTAATACATTACTATAAATAGAGTATGCAGTTGTTAATTTCCTTATTTTGATAAATAATCAGCCAAATGAGCATGTCCTTTTTGATAGAAAAGCTAGTTGAGAAAATCTGTGAAGGAAACTGCTCAATGCTTTTACAATCAAAGCATCATCAACTGCCAGTATTATGTGCAGACAGAGCATGTTCATTGGAATAATACTGTTGGCTGGGTACAGTAAAGTCACTAAAGAGAGGGAATAGTCACCCAGCAGCTTGTGCAAGTCTGTGTCTTTAACAGTGTTTTAAAGTACTGAGTAGTGTTGATTCTGAGGGAAGTGCTGGATAGAGACATGAGACTGGTTCCTTCCTGTGGCTCCAGCCCTGTGGCCCGTCACAAGGATGTCTTTACAGCTCACTTCACATCTCTTTTAAGAACCAGGTACGCGAAGCAGGCCCCATGCACTCGCCTCTCTCTCTCAGCTCCACCATCTGCTATGCTCCGGTTGCTGAGCCGAAGGGACAGGAAATCATTACCGTCAAAACATCTCCGGCAAAGGTCAGTCAAATCAGGAAAATGAAATTAGTCACCTTGAAGAGAAACAGACAGACAGAACTCCGGTCTGGCTGCTAGAACCAGTAGGGGAATCTGTCTGACGGAATCTGTCTGCCTGATACAAGTCTTTGTGTGTGTGTGTGTGTGTGTGTGTCTCTGTGTGTGTGTTTTTTATTTACTTGTAATTAAGATGGATAATTGGGTTCTTTCTCCTTTAATTAACTGAGAAGGAATGATGGAAATTCACTCAATGGCAAATAATGGGAACCTGGTAAAGGAGAAGAGAAGAGAGGGAACCTGGTGAAGAGAAGAGAAGAGAGGGAACCTGGTAAAGGAGAACAGGGGGAACCTGGTAAAGGAGAACAGGGGGAACCTGGTAAATGAGAAGAGAAGAGAGGGAACCTGGTAAAGGAGAAGAGAAGATAGGGGACCTGGTATAGGAGAAGAGAAGATAGGGGACCTGGTAGGAGAAGAAAAGGAAACCTGGTATAGAAGAGAGAAGAGAGGGAACCTGGTATAGGAGAAGAGAAGAACCTGGCAAAAGAGAAGAGGGGGAACCTGGTAAAGGAGAAGAGAAGAGAGGGAACCTGAAAGGAGAAGAGAAGAGAGGGAACCTGGTATAGGAGAAGAGAAGAGAGAGGAACCTGGTAAAGGAGAAGAGAAGAGAGGGAACCTGGTATAGGAGAAGAGAAGAGAGGGAACCTGGCAAAAGAGAAGAGGGGAACCTGGTATAGGAAAAGAAGAGAAGAGGGGGAACCTGGCAAAAGAGAAGAGCGGGAACCTGGTAAAGGAGAAGAGAGGAGAGGGGACCTGGTAAAGGATAAGAGAAGAGAGGGAACCTGGTATAGGAGAAGGGAAGAGAGGGAACCTGGTATAGGAGAAGAGAAGAGAGGGAACCTGGTAAAGGAGAAGAGAAGAGAGGGAACCTGGTATAGGAGAAGGGAAGAGAGGGCTCCTGGTATAGGAGAAGAGAAGGAAACCTGGTATAGGAGAAGAGAAGAGAGGGAACCTGGGAGAAGATAAGTGAGGGAACCTGGTAAGGAGAAGAGAAGAGAGGGAACCTGGTATAGGAGAAGATAAGAAGGGAACCTGGTATAGGAGAAGAGAAGAGGGAACCTGGTAAAGGAGAAGAGGGGGAACTGGTAAAGGAGAAGAGAAGAGAGGGAACCTGGTAAAGGTGAAGATAAGTGAGGGAACCTGGTATAGGAGAAGAGAAGAGAGGGAACCTGGTAAAGGAGAAGAGAAGAGAGGGAACCTGGTACAGAGAAGAGAAGAGAACCTGGTATAGGAGAAGAGAAGAGAACCTGGTATAGGAGAAGAGAAGAGAGGGAACCTGGTATAGGAGAAGAGAAGAGAGGGAACCTGGCAAAAGAGAAGAGAAGAGAGGGAACCTGGTATAGGAGAAGAGAAGAGAGGGAACCTGGCAAAAGAGAAGAGAAGAGAGGGAACCTGGTATTGGAGAAGAGAAGAGAAGGAACCTGGTATAGGAGAAGAGAAGAGAGGGAACCTGGTATAGGAGAAGAGAAGAGAGGGAACCTGGTATAGGAGAAGAGAAGAGAGGAACCTGGCAAAAGAGAAGAGGGGAACCTGGTATAGGAAAAGAGAAGAGAAGAGAAAAGAGAAGAGGGGGAACCTGGTAAAGGAGAAGAAGAACCTGGTAAAGGAGAAGAGAAGAGAGGGAACCTGGTATAGGAGAAGAGAAGAGAGGGAACCTGGTATAGGAGAAGAGAAGAGAGGGAACCTGGTAAAGGAGAAGAGAAGAGAGGGAACCTGGTATAGGAGAAGAGAAGAGAGGGAACCTGGCAAAAGAGAAGAGGGGGGAACCTGGTATAGGAAAAGAGAAGAGAAGAGGGAACCTGGTATAGGAGAAGAGAAGAGAGGGAACCTGGTATAGGAGAAGAGAAGAGAGGGAACCTGGTATAGGAGAAGAGAAGTGAGGGAACCTGGTATAGGAGAAGAGAAGAGAGGGAACCTTGTAAAGGAGAAGATAAGTGAGGGAACCTGGTATAGGAGAAGAGAAGAGAGGGAACCTGGTATAGGAGAAGATAAGTGAGGGAACCTGGTATAGGAGAAGAGAAGAGAGGGAACCTGGTAAAGGAGAAGAGGGGGAACCTGGTAAAGGAGAAGAGAAGAGAGGGAACCTGGTAAAGGTGAAGATAAGTGAGGGAACCTGGTATAGGAGAAGAGAAGAGAGGGAACCTGGTAAAGGAGAAGAGAAGAGAGGGAACCTGGTAAAGGAGAAGAGAAGAGAGGGAACCTGGTATAGGAGAAGAGAAGAGAGGGAACCTGGTATAGGAGACGAGAAGAGAGGGAACCTGGTATAGGAGAAGAGAAGAGAGGGAACCTGGCAAAGGAGAAGAGAAGAGAGGGAACCTGGTATAGGAGAAGAGAAGAGAGGGAACCTGGCAAAAGAGAAGAGAAGAGAGGAACCTGGTAAGAAGAGAAGAAGGAACCTGGTATAGGAGAAGAGGAGACCTGGTATAGGAGAAGAGAAGAGAGGGAACCTGGCAAAAGAGAAGAGGGGGAACTTGGTAAAGGAGAAGAGAGGGAACCTGGTAAAGGAGAAGAGAGGGAACCTGGTAAAGGAGAAGAGAGGGAACCTGGTAAAGGAGAAGAGAAGAGAGGGAACTTGGTAAAGGAGAAGAGAGGGAACCTGGTAAAGGAGAAGAGAGGGAACCTGGTATAGGAGAAGAGAGGAAACCTGGCAAAAGAGAAGAGGGGGAACTTGGTAAAGGAGAAGAGAGGGAACCTGGTAAAGGAGAAGAGAGGGAACCTGGTATAGGTGAAGAGAGGAAACCTGGCAAAGGAGAAGAGAAGAGAGGGAACCTGGTACAGGAGAAGAGAAGAGAGGGAACCTGGTAAAGGAGAAGAGAAGAGAGGGAACCTGGTATAGGAGAAGAGAAGAGAACCTGGCAAAAGAGGAGGGGGAACCTGGTAAAGGACAAGATAAGAGAGGGAACCTGGTAAAGGAGAAGAGAAGAGAAGAGGGGAACCTGGTATAGGAGAAGAGAAGAGAGGGAACCTGGTATAGGAGAAGAGAAGAGAGGGAACCTGGTATAGGAGAAGAGAAGAGGGAACCTGGTATAGGAGAAGAGAAGAGAGGGAACCTGTAAAGGAGAAGATAAGGAGGGAACCTGGTATAGGAGAAGAGAAGAGAGGGAACCTGGTATAGGAGAAGATAAGTGAGGGAACCTGGTATAGGAGAAGAGAAGAGAGGGAACCTGGTAAAGGAGAAGAGGGGGAACCTGGTAAAGGAGAAGAGAGAGAGGGAACCTGAAAGGTGAAGATAAGAGGGAACCTGGTATAGGAGAAGAGAAGAGAGGGAACCTGGTAAAGGAGAAGAGAAGAGAGGGAACCTGGTACAGGAGAAGAGAAGAGAGGGAACCTGGTACAGGAGAAGAGAAGAGAGGGAACCTGGTATAGGAGAAGAGAAGAGAGGGAACCTGGTATAGGAGAAGAGAAGAGGGAACCTTGTAAAGGAGAAGAGGGGGAACCTGGTATAGGAGAAGAGAAGAGAGGGAACCTGGTATAGGAGAAGAGAAGAGAGGGAACCTGGTATAGGAGAAGAGAAGAGAGGGAACCTGGTATAGGAGAAGAGAAGAGAGGGAACCTTGTAAAGGAGAAGAGAGGGAACCTGGTATAGGAGAAGAGAAGAGAGGAACCTGGTATAGGAGACGAGAAGAGAGGGAACCTGGTAAGGAGAAGAGAAGAGAGGGAACCTGGCAAAAGAGAAGAGAAGAGAGGGAACCTGGTATAGGAGAAGAGAAGAGAGGGAACCTGGCAAAAGAGAAGAGAAGAGAGGGAACCTGGTATTGGAGAAGAGAAGAGAAGGAACCTGGTAAAGAAGAGAAGAGGGAACCTGGTATAGGAGAAGAGAAGAGAGGGAACCTGGCAAAAGAGAAGAGGGGGAACTTGGTAAAGGAGAAGAGAACCTGGCAAAAGAGAAGAGAGGGAACCTGGTAAAGGAGAAGAGAAGAGAGGGAACCTGGTAAAGGAGAAGAGAAGAGGGAACCTGGTATTGGAGAAGAGAAGAGAGGGAACCTGGTAAAGGAGAAGAGAGGGAACCTGGTATAGGAGAAGAGAAGAGAGGGAACCTGGCAAAAGAGAAGAGGGGGAACCTGGTAAAAGACAAGAGAAGAGAGGGAACCTGGTAAAGGAGAAGAGAAGAGAGGGAACCTGGTACAGGAGAAGAGAAGAGAGGGAACCTGGTAAAGGAGAAGAGAAGAGAGGGAACCTGGTAAAGGAGAAGAGAAGAGAGGGAACCTGGTAAAGGAGAAGAGAAGAGAGGGAACCTGGTATAGGAGAAGAGAAGAGAGGGAACCTGGCAAAAGAGAAGAGGGGGAACCTGGTAAAGGAGAAGAGAAGAGAGGGAACCTGGTATAGGAGAAGAGAGAGAGGGAACCTGGTAAAGGAGAAGAGAAGAGAGGGAACCTGGTACAGGAGAAGAGAAGAGAGGGAACCTGGTATAGGAGAAGAGAAGAGGGGAACCTGGTATAGGAGAAGAGAAGAGAGGGAACCTGGCAAAAAGAGAAGAGAAGAGAGGGAACCTGGTAAAGGAGAAGAGAAGGAACCTGGTATAGGAGAAGAGAAGAGAGAACCTGGTATAGGAGACGAGAGAGGGAACCTGGCAAAAGAGAAGAGAAGAGAGGGAACCTGGTAAAGGAGAAGAGAAGAGAGGAACCTGGCAAAAGAGAAGAGAAGAGAGGGAACCTGGTAAAGGAGAAGAGAAGGAACCTGGTAAAGGAGAAGAGGGGAACCTGGTATAGGAGAAGAGAAGAGAGGGACCCTGGCAAAAGAGAAGAGGGGGAACCTGGTACAAAAGAGAAGAGGGGGAACCTGAAAGGAGAAGAGAAGAGAGGGAACCTGGTAAAGGAGAAGAGAAGAGAGGGAACCTGGTAAAAGAGAAGAGAAGAGAGGGAACCTGGTAAAGGAGAAGAGAAGGAACCTGGTAAAGGAGAAGAGAAGGAACCTGGTATTGGAGAAGAGAGGGAACCTGGTAAAGGAGAAGAGAAGAGAGGGAACCTGGCAAAAGAAAGAGAAGAGAGGGAACCTGGTAAAGGAGAAGAGAAGGAACCTGGTAAAGGAGAAGAGAGGGAACCTGGTAAAGGAGAAGAGAAGAGAGGGAACCTGGCAAAAGAGAAGAGAAGAGAGGGAACCTGGTAAAGGAGAAGAGAAGGAACCTGGTAAAGGAGAAGAGGGGAACCTGGTAAGGAGAAGAGAAGAGGGACCCTGGCAAAAGAGAAGAGGGGGAACCTGACAAAAGAGAAGAGGGGGAACCTGGTAAAGGAGAAGAGAAGAGAGGGAACCTGGTAAGGAGAAGAGAAGAGAGGGAACCTGGCAAAAGAGAAGAGAAGAGAGGGAACCTGGTAAAGGAGAAGAGAAGGAACCTGGTAAAGGAGAAGAGAGGGAACCTGGTAAAGGAGAAGAGAAGGAACCTGAAAGGAGAAGAGAAGGAACCTGGTATTGGAGAAGAGAAGAGAGAGAACCTGGTATAGGAGACGAGAAGAGAGGGAACCTGGCAAAAGAGAAGAGAAGAACCTGGTAAAGGAGAAGAGAAGAGAGGGAACCTGGCAAAAGGAAGAAAGAGAGGGAACCTGGTAAAGGAGAAGAGAAGGAACCTGGTAAAGGAGAAGAGGGGAACCTGGTAAGGAGAAGAGAAGAGAGGGACCCTGGCAAAAGAGAAGAGAGGGGGAACCTGGTAAAGAGAACCTGGTAAAGGAGAAGAGAAGAGAGGGAACCTGGTATAGGAGGAGAAGAGAGGGAACCTGGTAAAGGAGAGAGGGAACCTGGTATAGGAGAAGAGAAGAGAAGGGAACCTGGTATAGGAGAAGAGAAGAGAGGGAACCTGGTAAAGGAGAAGAGAAGAACCTGGTATAGGAGAAGAGAAGAGAGGGAACCTGGTAAAGGAGAAGAGAAGAGAGGGAACCTGGTATAGGAGAAGAGAAGAGAGGGAACCTGGCAAAAGAGAAGGGAACCTGGTATAGGAAAAGAGAGAGAAGAGAGGGAACCTGGTATAGGAGAAGAGAAGAGAGGAACCTGGTAAAGGAGAAGAGAAGATAGGGGACCTGGTATAGGAGAACCTGGTATAGGAGAAGAGAAGAGAGGGAACCTGGCAAAAGAGAAGAGGGGAACCTGGTAAAGGAGAAGAGAAGAGAGGGAACCTGGTATAGAAGAAGAGAAGAGAGGGAACCTGGTATAGGAGAAGAGAAGAGAGGGAACCTGGCAAAAGAGAAGAGGGGGAACCTGGTAAAGGAGAAGAGAAGAGAGGGAACCTGGTATAGGAGAAGAGAAGAGAGGGAACCTGGTATAGGAGAAGAGAAGAGAGGGAACCTGGTATAGGAGAAGAGAAGAGAGGGAACCTGGTATAGGAGAAGAGAAGAGAGGGAACCTGGTATAGGAGAAGAGAAGTGAGGGAACCTGGTATAGGAGAAGAGAAGAGAGGGAACCTTGTAAAGGAGAAGATAAGTGAGGGAACCTGGTAAAAGAGAAGAGAGGGAACGTGGTATAGGAGAAGATAAGGAGGGAACCTGGTATAGGAGAAGAGAAGAGAGGGAACCTGGTAAAGGAGAAGAGGGGGAACCTGGTAAAGGAGAAGAGAAGAGAGGGAACCTGGTAAAGGTGAAGATAAGTGAGGGAACCTGGTATAGGAGAACAGAAGAGAGGGAACCTGGTAAAGGAGAAGAGAAGAGAGGGAACCTGGTACAGGAGAAGAGAAGAGAGGGAACCTGGTATAGAAGAGAAGAGAAACCTGGAAGAGAGGAACCTGGTATAGAGACGAGAAGAGAGGGAACCTGGCAAAAGAGAAGAGAAGAGAGGGAACCTGGTAAAGCAGAAGAGAAGGAACCTGGTATAGGAGAAGAGAAGAGAGGGAACCTGGCAAAAGAGACAAGGGGGAACCTGGTAAAGGAAAAGAGAAGAGAGGGAACCTGGCAAAAGAGAAGAGGGGGAACTTGGTAAAGGAGAAGAGAGGGAACCTGGTATAGGTGAAGAGAGGAAACCTGGCAAAAGAGAAGAGAGGGAACCTGGTAAAGGAGAAGAGAAGAGAGGGAACCTGGTAAAGGAGAAGAGAAGAGAGGGAACCTGGTAAAGGAGAAGAGAAGAGAGGGAACCTGGTAAAGGAGAAGAGAAGAGAGGGAACCTGGTAAAGGAGAAGAGAGGGAACCTGGTATAGGAGAAGAGAAGAGAGGGAACCTGGCAAAAGAGAAGAGGGGGAACCTGGTAAAAGACAAGAGAAGAGAGGGAACCTGGTATAGGAGAAGAGAAGAGAGGGAACCTGGTAAAGGAGAAGAGAAGAGAGGGAACCTGGCAAAAGAGAAGAGGGGGAACCTGGTAAAGGAGAAGAGAGGGAACCTGGTAAAGGAGAAGAGAAGAGAGGGAACCTGGTATAGGAGAAGAGAAGAGAGGGAACCTGGCAAAAGAGAAGAGGGGGAACCTGGTAAAGGACAAGATAAGAGAGGGAACCTGGTATAGGAGAAGAGAAGAGAGGGAACCTGGTAAAGGAGAAGAGAAGAGAGGGAACCTGGTATAGGAGAAGAGAAGAGAGGGAACCTGGCAAAAGAGAAGAGGGGGAACCTGGTAAAGGAGAAGATAAGTGATGGAACCTGGCAAAAGAGAAGAGAAGAGAGTGAACCTGGTAAAGGAGAAGAGAAGGAACCTGGTATAGGAGAAGAGAAGAGAGAGAACCTGGTATAGGAGACGAGAAGAGAGGGAACCTGGCAAAAGAGAAGAGAAGAGAGGGAACCTGGTAAAGGAGAAGAGAAGAGAGGGAACCTGGCAAAAGAGAAGAGGGGGAACCTGGTAAAGGAGAAGAGGGAACCTGGTATAGGAGAAGAGAAGAGAGGGACCCTGGCAAAAGAGAAGAGGGGGAACCTGACAAAAGAGAAGAGGGGGAACCTGGTAAAGGAGAAGAGAAGAGAGGGAACCTGGTAAAGGAGAAGATAAGTGAGGGCTCCTGGTATAGGAGAAGGGAAGAGAGGGAACCTGGTATAGGAGAAGAGAAGAGAGGGAACCTGGTAAAGGAGAAGATAAGTGAGGGAACCTGGTATAGGAGAAGAGAAGAGGGGAACCTGGTAAAGGAGAAGATAAGTGAGGGAACCTGGTATAGGAGAAGAGAAGAGGGGGAACCTGGTAAAGGAGAAGAGAAGAGAGGGAACCTGGTATAGGAGAAGATAAGTGAGGGAACCTGGTATAGGAGAAGAGAAGTGAGGGAACCTGGTATAAGAGAAGAGAGGGAACCTGGTAAATGAGAAGATAAGTGAGGGAACCTGGTATAGGAGAAGAGAAGAGAGGGAACCTTGTAAAGGAGAAGATAAGTGAGGGAACCTGGTATAGGAAAAGATAAGAGAGGGAACCTGGTATAGGAGAAGATAAGTGAGGGAACCTGGTATAGGAGAAGAGAAGAGAGGGAACCTGGTAAAGGAGAAGAGAGGGAACCTGGTATAGGAGAAGATAAGTGAGGGAACCTGGTATAGGAGAAGAGAAGAGAGGGAACCTGGTAAAGGAGAAGAGGGGGAACCTGGTATAGGAGAAGATAAGGGAGGGAACCTGGTATAGGAGAAGAGAAGAGAGGGAACCTGGCAAAAGAGAAGAGGGGGAACCTGGTATAGGAGAAGAGAAGAGAGGGAACCTGGTAAAGGAGAAGAGAAGAGAGGGAACCTATCAAAAGAGAAGAGAAGAGAGGGAACCTGGTAAAGGAGAAGATAAGTGAGGGAATCTGGTATAGGAGAAGAGAAGAGTGGGAACCTGGTAAAGGAGAAGAGAAGAGAGGGAACCTGGTAAAGGAGAAGATAAGTGAGGGAATCTGGTATAGGAGAAGAGAAGAGTGGGAACCTGGTAAAGGAGAAGAGAAGAGAGGGAACCTGGTATAGGAGAAGATAAGTGAGGGAACCTGGTATAGGAGAAGAGAAGAGAGGGAACCTGGTATAGGAGAAGAGAAGTGAGGGAACCTGGTATAAGAGAAGAGAGGGAATCTGGTAAATGAGAAAATAAGTGAGGGAAGCTGGTATAGGAGAAGAGAAGAGAGGGAACCTTGTAAAGGAGAAGATAAGTGAGGGAACCTGGTATAGGAGAAGATAAGTGAGGGAACCTGGTATAGGAGAAGAGAAGAGAGGGAACCTGGAATAGGAGAAGATAAGTGAGGGAACCTGGTATAGGAGAAGAGAAGAGAGGGAACCTGGAATAGGAGAAGATAAGTGAGGGAACCTGGTATAGGAGAAGAGAAGAGAGGGAACCTGTCAAAAGAGAAGAGAAGAGAGGGAACCTGGTAAAGGAGAAGAGAAGGAACCTGGTAAAGGAGAAGAGGGGAACCTGGTATAGGAGAAGAGAAGAGAGGGACCCTGGCAAAAGAGAAGAGGGGGAACCTGGCAAAAGAGAAGAGGGGGAACCTGGTAAAGGAGAAGAGAAGAGAGGGAACCTGGTAAAGGAGAAGATAAGTGAGGGCTCCTGGTATAGGAGAAGGGAAGAGAGGGAACCTGGTATAGGAGAAGAGAAGAGAGGGAACCTGGTAAGAAGAGAGGGAACCTGGCAAAAGAGAAGAGGGGGAACCTGGTAAAGGAGAAGAGAGAGAGGGAACCTGGTAAAGGAGAAGAGAAGAGAGGAAACCTGGTAAAGGAGAAGAGAGGGAACCTGGTAAAGGAGAAGAGGGGAACCTGGTAAAGGAGAAGAGAAGAGAGGGAACCTGGTATAGGAGAAGATAAGTGAGGGAACCTGGTATAAGAGAAGTGAGGGAACCTGGTAAATGAGAAAATAAGTGAGGGAACCTGGTATAGGAGAAGAGAAGAGAGGGAACCTTGTAAAGGAGAAGATAAGTGAGGGAACCTGGTATAGGAGAAGATAAGAGAGGGAACCTGGTATAGGAGAAGATAAGTGAGGGAACCTGGTATAGGAGAAGAGAAGAGAGGGAACCTGGTAAAGGAGAAGAGAAGAGAGGGAACCTGGTATAGGAGAAGAGAAGTGAGGGAACCTGGTATAGGAGAAGAGAAGAGAGGTAACCTGGTAAAGGAGAAGAGGGGGAACCTGGTAAAGGAGAAGATAAGGGAGGGAACCTGGTAAAGGAGAAGAGAAAAGAGGGAACCTGTCAAAAGAGAAGAGAAGAGAGGGAACCTGGTAAAGGAGAAGAGAAGGAACCTGGTAAAGGAGAAGAGGGGAACCTGGTATAGGAGAAGAGAAGAGAGGGACCCTGGCAAAAGAGAAGAGGGGGAACCTGGCAAAAGAGAAGAGGGGGAACCTGGTAAATGAGAAGAGAGGAGAGGGGACCTGGTAAAGGAGAAGAGAAGAGAGGGAACCTGGTAAAGGAGAAGATAAGTGAGGGCTCCTGGTATAGGAGAAGGGAAGAGAGGGAACCTGGTATAGGAGAAGAGAAGAGAGGGAACCTGGTATAGGAGAAGATAAGTGAGGGAACCTTTTATAGGAAAAGAGAAGAGAGGGAACCTGGTAAAGGAGAAGAGAAGAGAGGGAACCTGGTAAAGGAGAAGAGAAGAGAGGGGACATGGTGAAGGAGAAGAGAAGAGAGGGAACCTGGTAAAGGAGAAGAGAAGAGAATAGAGGGAACCTGGTAAAGGAGAAGAAGAGAGATGGAACCTGGTAAAGGAGAAGAGAAGAGACGGAACCTGGTCATGGAGAAGATGGGGAACCTTGTAAAGGAGAAGAGAAGAGACTGAACCTAGTAAAGGAGAAGAGAAGAGAGGGAACCTGGCAAAGGAGAAATGAAGAGACGGAACCTGGTAAAGGAGAAGAGGGGGAACCTGGTAAAGGAGAAGAGCGGGAACCTGGTAAAGGAGAAGAGAAGAGAGGGAACCTGGTAAAGGAGAAGAGAAGATAGGGAACCTGGTAAAGGAGAAGAGAGGGAACCTGGTAAAGGAGAAGAGGGGAACCTGGTAAAGGAGAAGAGGGGTAACCCGGTGAAGGAGAAGAGAAGTGAGGGAACCTGGTAAAGGAGGAGAGACAAGGGGGAACCTGGTAAAGGAGAAGAGAAGAGGGGTACCTGGTAAAGGAGAAGAGAAGAGGGGGAACCTGGTTAAGGAGAAGAGGGGGAACCTGGTGAAGGATAAGAGAAGAGAGGGAACCTGGTAAAGGAGGAGAGACAGGGGGAACATGGTAAAGGAGAAGAGAAGAGGGGAACCTGGTAAAGGAGAAGAGAAGAGAGGGAACCTGGTAACCACAGAAGGGAAGGGGGGAACCTGGTAAAGGAGAGGAGAAGAGAGGGAACCTGGTAAAGGAGAAGAGAAGAGAGGGAACCTGGTAAAGGAGAAGGGAAGGGGGGAACCTGGTAAAGGAGAGGAGAAGAGAGGGAACTTGGTCTAACCACAGTACTAACCACAGTACTAACCACAGGTCTAACCACAGGTCTAACCACAGGTCTAACCACAGTACTAACCACAGGTCTAACCACAGGTCTAACCACAGGTCTAACCACAGGTCTAACCACAGTACTAACCACAGGTCTAACCACAGGTCTAACCACAGGTCTAACCACAGGTCTAACCACAGTACTAACCACAGGTCTAACCACAGTTCTAACCACAGTCCTAACCACAGGTCTAACCACAGGTCTAACCACAGTACTAACCACAGGTCTAACCACAGTACTAACCACAGTTCTAACCACAGGTCTAACCACAGTACTAACCACATGTCTAACCACAGGTCTAACCACGGGTCTAACCACAGTACTAACCACAGGTCTAACCACATTACTAACCACAGGTCTAACCACAGCACTAACCACAGGTCTAACCACAGTACTAACCACAGGTCTATCCACAGGTCTAACCACAGTACTAACCACAGGTCTAACCACAGTACTAACCACAGGTCTAACCACAGGTCTAACCACAGGTCTAACCACAGTACTAACCACAGGTCTAACCACAGGTCTAACCACAGTACTAACCACAGGTCTAACCACAGGTCTAACCACAGTAATAACCACAGGTCTAACCACAGGTCTAACCACAGTACTAACCACAGGTCTAACCACAGGTCTAACCACAGGTCTAACCACAGTACTAACCACAGGTCTAACCACAGTACTAACCACAGTCCTAACCACAGGTCTAACCACAGGTCTAACCACAGTACTAACCACAGGTCTAACCACAGTTCTAACCACAGTTCTAACCACAGTACTAACCACACGTCTAACCACAGTACTAACCACAGGTCTAACCACAGTACTAACCACAGGTCTAACCACAGTACTAACCACAGGTCTAACCACAGTACTAACCACAGGTCTAACCACAGTACTAACCACAGGTCTAACCAACCACAGTCTAACCACAGGTCTCTAACCACAGGTCTAACCACAGTACTAACCACAGGTCTAACCACAGGTCTAACCACAGTACTAACCACAGGTCTAACCACAGGTCTAACCACAGGTCCCACAGGTCTAACCACAGGTCTAACCACAGGTCTAACAGTACTAACCACAGTACTAACCACAGGTCTAACCACAGGTCTAACCACAGGTCTAGCCACAGTACTAACCACAGTACTACAACAGGTCTAACCACAGTACTAACCACAGGTCTAACCACAGTACCAACCACAGGTCTAACCACAGTACTAACCACAGGTCTAACCACAGGTCTAACCACAGGTCTAACCACAGGTCTAACCACAGTCCTAACCACAGGTCTAACCACAGGTCTAACCACAGTACTAACCACAGGTCTACAAGGCCACAGCAAGCACCATTCCCCCTATTGTAGAACACAGAGAGAGAAGCAGCATGTCAGACTCTCAACACATTCACCAGAGAGAAAGATAGATATGGTTGTTACTGGGAGCTCATTAACTAGTGTCACAGTCACAGGTTGCTTCCATTGTATTTATAGATTCAGAGAGAGTATATTAGCAATTGTCACAGGCTACACTTCACATCGTATGAATTATACACAGAATGGTGATACACGGGATGATTTGTCACACTGCTGCAGACTCAATTTCCTCGTACGGACCATCCTGGTCTCGCTAGCTTACGTTCCGCGTTGTTACACGGGCTGAAGTGAAGCGGAACGAAATGCGCAGAGGTCAAGGCGGTCTTGGATCGGGCTCAAATTAAATTGTATTCGTCAAGGTGATTCGTTAACAACAGGTGTAGATTAACAGTGAAATACTTACAGGCTCTTCTTCTCTTTCCCAACAACGCAGAGAGAAATGATAGAAAGAAACAAGGAATGAAAACACAATGAGTAACATGAACAAGGCAATATACACAGGGCACCAGTACTGAGTAATGATAACTAGGCTATATACACAGGGTACCAGTACTGAGTAACATGAACAAGGCAATATACACAGGGCACCAGTACTGAGTAATGATAACTAGGCTATATACACAGGGTACCAGTACTGAGTAATGATAACTAGGCTATATACACAGGGCACCAGTACTGAGAAATGATAACTAGGCTATATACACAGGGCACCAGTACTGAGTCAATGATAACTAGGCTATATACACAGGGTACCAGTACTGAGAAATGATAACTAGGCATATACACAGGGTACCAGTACTGAGTCAATGATAACTAGGCTAAATACACAGGGTACCAGTACTGAGTAATGATAACTAGGCTATATACACAGGGTACCAGTACTGAGTAATGATAACTAGGCTATATACACAGGGTACCAGTACTGAGTAATGATAACTAGGCTATATACAGTAGGGTACCAGTACTGAGTAATGATAAATGATAACTAGGCTATATACACAGGGTACCAGTACTGAGAAATGATAACTAGGCTATATACACAGGGTACCAGTACTGAGTAATGAGAACTAGGCTATATACACAGGGCACCAGTACTGAGTCAATGATAACTAGGCTATATACACAGGGTACCAGTACTGAGTAATGATAACTAGGCTATATACACAGGGCACCAGTACTGAGTAATGATAACTAGGCTATATACACAGGGTACCAGTACTGAGTAATGATAACTAGGCTATATACACAGGGTACCAGTACTGAGTAATGATAACTAGGCTATATACACAGGGTACCAGTACTGAGTAATGATAACTAGGCTATATACACAGAGTACCAGTACTGAGTAATGATAATGATAACTAGGCTATATACATAACTAGGGTACCAGTACTGAGTAATGATAACTAGGCTATATACACAGGGTACCAGTACTGAGTCAATGATAACTAGGCTATATACACAGGGTACCAGTACTGAGTAATGATAACTAGGCTATATACACAGGGTACCAGTACTGAGTAATGATAACTAGGCTATATACACAGGGTACCAGTACTGAGTAATGATAACTAGGCTATATACACAGGGTACCAGTACTGAGTCAATGATAACTAGGCTAAATACACAGGGTACCAGTACTGAGTAATGATAACTAGGCTATATACACAGGGTACCAGTACTGAGAAATGATAACTAGGCTATATACACAGGGTACCAGTACTGAGTAATGATAACTAGGCTATATACACAGGGTACCAGTACTGAGTAATGATAACTAGGCTATATACACAGGGTACCAGTACTGAGTAATGATAACTAGGCTATATACACAGGGTACCAGTACTGAGTAATGATAACTAGGCTATATACACAGGGTACCAGTACTGAGTAATGATAACTAGGCTATATACACAGGGTACCAGTACTGAGTAATGATAACTAGGCTATATACACAGGGTACCAGTACTGAGTAATGATAACTAGGCTATATACACAGGGTACCAGTACTGAGTAATGATAACTAGGCTATATACACAGGGTACCAGTACTGAGTCAATGATAACTAGGCTATATACACAGGGTACCAGTACTGAGTAATGATAACTAGGCTATATACACAGGGTACCAGCACTGAGTCAATGATAACTAGGTTATATACACAGGGTACCAGTACTGAGTAACATGAACTAGGCTATATACACAGGGTACCAGTACTGAGTCAATGATAACTAGGTTATATACACAGGGTACCAGTACTGAGTAACATGAACTAGGCTATATACACAGGGTACCAGCACTGAGTCAATGATAACTAGGTTATATACACAGGGTACCAGTACTGAGTAATGATAACTAGGCTATATACACAGGGTACCAGTACTGAGTAATGATAACTAGGCTATATACACAGGGTACCAGTACTGAGTAACATGAACTAGGCTATATACACAGGGTACCAGTACTGAGTCAATGATAACTAGGTTATATACACAGAGTACCAGTACTGAGTAATGATAACTAGGCTATATACACAGGGTACCAGTACTGAGTAACATGAACTAGGCTATATACACAGAGTACCAGTCCTGAGTAATGATAACTAGGCTATATACACAGGGTATCAGTACTGAGTAATGATAACTAGGCTATATACACAGAGTACCAGTACTGAGTAACATGAACTAGGCTATATACACAGAGTACCAGTCCTGAGTACTGATAACTAGGCTATATACACAGAGTACCAGTACTGAGTAATGATAACTAGGCTATATACACAGAGTACCAGTACTGAGTAACATGAACTAGGCTATATACACAGGGTACCAGTCCTGAGTACTGATAACTAGGCTATATACACAGGGCACCAGTACTGAGTAATTATAACTAGGCTATATACACAGAGTACCAGTACTGAGTACTGATAACTAGGCTATATACACAGAGTACCAGTACTGAGTAATGATAACTAGGCTATATACACAGAGTACCAGTACTGAGTAATGATAACTAGGCTATATACACAGAGTACCAGTACTGAGTAATGATAACTAGGCTATATACACAGAGTACCAGTACTGAGTAACATGAACTAGGCTATATACACAGGGTACCAGTACTGAGTAATGATAACTAGGCTATATACACAGGGTACCAGTACTGAGTAATGATAACTAGGCTATATACACAGGGTACCAGTACTGAGTAATGATAACTAGGCTATATACACAGGGTACCAGTACTGAGTCAATGCGCAGGGGTACGAGGTAATTGAGGTAGACATGTACATATAGGTAGGTATAAAGTGACTAGGCAACAGGATAGATAATAAGCAGTAGAGGCAGCGTATGTGATGAGTCCAAAGTGTTTGTGCAAAGGGGGGGGGGGTTCAATGCAGATTGTCCAGGTAGCTATTTGGTTAACTATTTAACTAACTATTTATCAGTCTTATGGTAGAATCTGTTCAAGGTCCTGTTGGTTCCAGACATGGTGCTCCGGCACCGCTTGCCGTGCAGTAGCAGAGAGAACGGTCTATGTCTAGGCTATGTGGCGTAGAGCAGGTTAGCTACCAGGGGGAGACTTGTCAATGTCTTGGCAAAAACAAAACAAAAATCGGTCTGCCACACCTAGCATATTATATGGGATAGATCTCATATATTTTACCATGCTGGTATTTTTTTTCAAATTGTTCCTCTGTAGATAATGGGATAAAGTAAAATAACAAATACTAGTTAACAGGACGTAAACAGGAAGTACACAGGAAGTACACAGGAAGTAAATAGGAAGTACACAGTACGATGCTTTTACCAATCTATTATGATTTAACCAAATGATACATCTGTCTAGTGTAAAACGCATTACTGTGAAATACATCAAAGTGTCCGTTTTCTGTTTGGTTTTCAAATCAAATCAAATCAAATGTTATTTGTCACATACACATGGTTAGCAGATGTTAATGCGAGTGTAGCGAAATGCTTGTGCTTCTAGTTCCGACAATGCAGTAATAACCAACAAGTAATCTAACTAACAATTCCAAAATTACTGTCTTATACACAGTGTAAGGGGATAAAGAATATGTACATAAGGACATATGAATGACTGATGGTACAGAGCAGCATAGGCAAGATACAGTAGATGGTATCGAGTACAGTATATACATATGAGATGAGTATGTAAACAAAGTGGCATAGTTAAAGTGGCTAGTGATACATGTATTACATAAGGATGCAGTCGATGATATAGAGTACAGTATCTACGTATGCATATGAGATGAATAATGTAGGGTAAGTAACATTATATAAGGTAGCATTGTTTAAAGTGGCTAGTGATATATTTACATCATTTCCCATCAATTCCCATTATTAAAGTGGCTGGAGTTGAGTCAGTGTCAGTGTGTTGGCAGCAGCCACTCAACGTTAGTGGTGGCTGTTTAACAGTCTGATGGCCTTGAGATAGAAGCTGTTTTTCAGTCTCTCGGTCCCAGCTTTGATGCACCTGTACTGACCTCACCTTCTGGATGACAGCGGGGTGAACAGGCAGTGGCTCGGGTGGTTGATGTCCTTGATGATCTTTATGGCCTTCCTGTAACATCGGGTGGTGTAGGTGTCCTGGAGGGCAGGTAGTTTGCCCCCGGTGATGCGTTATGCAGACCTCACTACCCTCTGGAGAGCCTTACGGTTGAGGGCGGAGCAGTTGCCGTACCAGGCAGTGATACAGCCCGCCAGGATGCTCTCGATTGTGCATCTGTAGAAGTTTGTGAGTGCTTTTGGTGACAAGCCAAATTTCTTCAGCCTCCTGAGGTTGAAGAGGCGCTGCTGCGCCTTCTTCACGATGCTGTCTGTGTGAGTGGACCAATTCAGTTTGTCTGTGATGTGTATGCCGAGGAACTTAAAACTTGCTACCCTCTCCACTACTGTTCCATCGATGTGGATAGGGGGGTGTTCCCTCTGCTGTTTCCTGAAGTCCACAATCATCTCCTTAGTTTTGTTGAGTGTGAGGTTATTTTCCTGACACCACACTCCGAGGGCCCTCACCTCCTCCCTGTAGGCCGTCTCGTCGTTGTTGGTAATCAAGCCTACCACTGTTGTGTCGTCCGCAAACTTGATGATTGAGTTGGAGGTGTGCGTGGCCACGCAGTCGTGGGTGAACAGGGAGTACAGGAGAGGGCTCAGAACGCACCCTTGTGGGGCCCCAGTGTTGAGGATCAGCGGGGAGGAGATGTTGTTGCCTACCCTCACCACCTGGGGGCGGCCAGTCAGGAAGTCCAGTACCCAGTTGCACAGGGCAGGGTCGAGACCCAGGGTCTCGAGCTTGATGACGAGCTTGGAGGGTACTATGGTGTTGAATGCCGAGCTGTAGTCGATGAACAGCATTCTCACATAGGTATTCCTCTTGTCCAGATGGGTTAGGGCAGTGTGCAGTGTGGTTGAGATTGCATCATCTGTGGACCTATTTGGGCGGTAAGCAAATTGGAGTGGGTCTAGGGTGTCAGGTAGGGTGGAGGTGATATGGTCCTTGACTAGTCTCTCAAAGCACTTCATGATGACGGAAGTGAGTGCTACGGGGCGGTAGTCATTTAGCTCAGTTACCTTAGCTTTCTTGGGAACAGGAACAATGGTGGCCCTCTTGAAGCATGTGGGAACAGCAGACTGGTATAGGGATTGATTGAATATGTCCGTAAACACACCGGCCAGCTGGTCTGCGCATGCTCTGAGGGCGCGGCTGGGGATGCCGTCTGGGCCTGCAGCCTTGCGAGGGTTAACACGTTTAAATGTCTTACTCACCTCGGCTGCAGTGAAGGAGAGACCGCATGTTTTCGTTGCAGGCCGTGTCAGTGGCACTGTATTGTCCTCAAAGCGGGCAAAAAAGTTATTTAGTCTGCCTGGGAGCAAGACATCCTGGTCCGTGACTGGGCTGGATTTCTTCCTGTAGTCCGTGATTCACTGTAGACCCTGTCACATGATGCAGGGTCATTTTCACGTTAAGCATCTCAGAGGACTGAACATTTAATGAAGAATGGTTAATAACAATATTTATGTATGATTATTCCCACACACACAAATTCTGCAGGAGTGTTACTCTGCAGACTCATCACGCTGCCGCCCGGTTAAACATTTACATGTTATGTGGGTTAAAACCATGTATACTTATTATGCAAATATATTTCCACATCTCGCAGGTACAGTAAAGCAAGCCGGCGAGAATAAATTGGTTTGAAGACATCAAGGGTCTCACACACCCACACACACACCGTGAAATGCTTACTTACAAGTATTTAACCAACATTGCAGTTAAGAAAATATTTACTAAATAAACTAAAGTAAAAAATATCTAATCAAACCGAAAAGTAACAAGACAATTACATAACAATAACAAGGCTGCAGTATTTACAAGGGTACACACACACCATCATTATACCTCATTTCCATTTAATGTGTTGGCATGAAAGCATTTTGATTTATCTCCTGCTCGCCGCCTCATCAACATTCCCAGCCGAGACAAATATTTCTAAACCCATAGTTTGGTGCTGGTGGAGGTGGAGATGGCGGTGGTGGAGGAGGAGGAGGAGTCTGCAGGTTTCAGACCGTTTTAAACCCAGCTCCAGCTCTTCCAGAAAACCCCCACCTCTGTACTCAACACTGCCCCAGCCGCAGAGACCTCCTCTCGGTTACAGAGAGCTGCAAGGTTCCTAGCAGAATTAATATTCAGTACAGTATGAGGCGTTGAGACGGTATTCACCTCGTAAAGGTCTCCTGAATGGATCCGTCTATAACAGGTACATTTATTTCAGTACCGTTGACAGTTTTTCACAGACTACTGGGTTCCCAGAGGTAGAGCCAGGTGAGGAATATTCACTAATGAGTCTGAATTTAATTGGAGAGTACTTACTACCGAACACAGTGGCGTCATGCCCATAGTGGGTTCAAAGGCACGTGCCCCTCACATTTCTCCATATACTGTATATATCTTTTTTTATGTTAATTAATTACTAAACTTGTCCATACATATTTTTTTAATGTTAATTAATTACTAAACTAAATTTTTTTAAGCCCATGTTTGATCATGATTATTTATAAAAAAATATCTGTCAGCTGTATTTTTGCAGAGGGGGCACACTGGACCCCCCCCCCTCCTCCATTCTCCCTAGCAAGTGGATCCTCCCGAGGAGATGCCTAGGCAGGGCGCTACTCTAGGGCATCCAGTATCATCAATGGAGGAGGTAACAGAGTTTAATTTGATTTTAGCAGCCAGTGATGGGCAGGACTCGCAGGAGGTATGTATTTAAATGAATTTGTAGCCCGTTGATTCCTTCTTGATGAATAAATAAAATGTAAATGTGTTGTTGTTTCTCCGTAATACTAACCACCAAGCAATGTTATGAAGTTGGCTTTAGCTAGCCAGCTAGATAGGTTGCCAATCTCCCAAACTCATAACTAGTTACCAATCCACCAATCAGTAACTAGCTACCAAGCCGCCAATCAGTAACTAGTTACCAATCCACCAATCAGTAACTAGCTACCAAGCCGCCAATCAGTAACTAGTTACCAAGCCACTAAATCAGTAACTAGCTAGCAAGCCACCAATCAGTGACAAGCTACCAAGCCATAGGAAAAAGCGGTCTCAGGACAGGGGCCACATCCCCCCCCCCTCCGGACCACCTCCCCTCCATCCTGGTGTACTTCGTGCCCCTCTAAAATAATCGGTGCATGACGCCCGTGACCAAACATGCTGGAACAGCAGTAAATAAACAGTGGATTTCTCTTCTCATTTCAAAATAATTTAACAAAGAAAAAATAATTTGAGAGTGTGTTCCTTCACTTTCAGAACATCTGTATCAGGCTATTTAAGGCAGAGCGGGGAGACACCATTCCATGAGGGACCCACTCAGAGTGCATTTCTAAATGGTTGATTCAGTTTAATGTTCCCTTCATTATGCTGGGCCGAAACCAGAGGAAGAGAGGAGCTAGAGCTGGAGGAGCCGGACTATTATTTACAGCTTATTAGCCAGATGCAGAGAGGTATTACTTAACACCATGCTGTGAAGCCCTGCCATCTTGACTGTGTCCCAATACCTCACAGGGTAATGCTGTCATCTATAGCACACCCCTCCCTCCCTCCCCCTCCCTGCCTCCTCCCTCCCTGCCTCCTCCCTCCCTCCCTCCCTGCTTTCTCCCTGCCTTCTCCCTGCCTCCCTCCCTGCCTCCCTCCCTCCTCCCTCCCTTCTCCCTGCCTCCCTCCCTCTTCCTCCCTCCTCCCTCCCTTCTCCCTGCCTGCCTCCCTCCCTCCTCCCTCCCTCCTCCCTGCCTCCTCCCTCCCTCCTCCCTCCCTCCCTGCCTCCCTCCCTCCTCCCCCTCCCTCCCTCCTCCCTGCCTCCTCCCTCCTCCCTGCCTCCTCCCTCCCTCCTTCCTTCCCGTCTCCCTCCTCCCTCCCTCCCTCCCTCCTCCCTCCCTCCTCCCTGCCTCCTCCCTCCCTCCTTCCTTCCCGTCTCCCTCCCTGCCTTCTCCCTGCCTCCCTCCCTCCTCCCTGCCTCCTCCCTCCCTCCCTCCCTGCCTCCTCCCTCCCTCCTTCCTTCCCGTCTCCCTCCCTGCCTTCTCACAGACACAGTGCCAGAGTCCTAACCATTCCCGAGGGACAGGGAGGAGGGATAATGACCAAGTTTAACTAAGTGTCCTCTGCAGTGACCCGGAGCAGCTGTTTGGCAAGCAATGTAATGTCCCCTTCGATACCTCCGGTACATACTAGAGCTGACCACACTAGAACTGACCAATTAGAGCTAATCGATAGAGCTGAACAATTAGAGCTGACTACTCCCAAGCTGACCAATTAGGGCTGACCAACTAGAGCTGATCAATTAGAGCTGACCAACTAGAGCTGACCAATTAAAGCTGACCAATTAGAGCTGACCAATTAGAGCTGACCAATTAGAGCTGACCAATTAGAGCTGACCACATTAGAGCTGACCAATTAGAGCTGACCAACTAGAGCTGACCAATTAGAGCTGATCACACTAGAGCTGACCAACTACAGCTGACCAACTAGAGCTGCCAACTAGAGCTGACCAACTAGAGCTTAGCAATTAGAGCTGACCAACTAGAGCTGACCAATTAGAGCTGACCAATTAGAGCTGACCAAATAGCGCTTACCAACTAGTGCTTACCAACTAGAACTGACCAATAAGAGCTGACCACACTAGAGCTGACCAATTAGAGCTGACCACACTAGAGCTGACCAACTAGAACTGATCACACTAGAGCTGACTACTCCCAAGCTGACCAATTAGAGCTGACCAACTGACCAACTAGAGCTGACCAACTAGAGCTGACCAATTAGAGCTGACCAACTAGAGCTGACCAATTAGAGCTGACCAACTAGAGCTGACCAACTAGAGCTGACCAATTAGAGCTGACCAACTAGAGCTGACCAACTAGAGCTGACCAACTAGAGCTGACCAATTGAGCTGACCAATTAGAGCTGACCAACTAGAGCTGACCAATTAGAGCTGACCAACTAGAGCTGACCAATTAGAGCTTTCCAATTAGAGCTGACCAATTGGAGCTGACAGAATGAAGCTGTTGTTGCGATTTTACCTTATTGTGGTCGGGGACAGAACGATGTCATTGTTCTCAGGATGTACAGCAGCCTGAGCCATGGAGTGATGTCACAATGGAGTGACATCACATCCCAGTAAATTCAGAGCAAGGAGCAAGGGGAAAGGAAGGTGTTTCAATTACACCGCTGATGATGCTATTCTGATTGTGCTTGGACAACCTCGGACACCATCGTCTAGATCAACACACAGGGACTATCTCACACAGATATGAATGTATTTTATTGGACTGCCAGGCTGATGCAGAGCGGTGGATGAATAAATTAGCCTGGCGGAAAGACAAGGGCAAGACTTACAATACAGTAGTCGGTGTACATACATAGCCGCAGGAAGCACCCCCTGATAAATCACAAATAGTTTTTTTTTTATACACATGTAAAAAAAATGTTAAAAAATAATCCCCTTCCACCAAATGAGTGCCCTAGGTCTTTATTACTCCCGTATGAGCGGAGAAAAATACTGGTCAGCAGACTGAGGAGAACCCCCCCCAACAAAACATTTCAACACCCCCACCCCAAATCATCTTCCCGCGGCCATGTGTACACAGCTAACATATTAACATAATATTTACTTGGCTCTCAGAGGAAAGAGAGGCCGTGTGTTTTTGAAAGGATGGTGGTGGTGAAGCGTCTGTTTGTCCTGACTGTCTGGGGACCTTGGCTGCACTAGCCTCAGGGCTAACGCCCGTAGTCCCCGGGCTAGGGGTCGGGCCGGGTCACTGCTCAGAGAACGTTATGGAACCGTATGATTCAGAACAGTAACTTCATAGACAAAATTATATTTCCTGTTTGAATTGTTTTGTCTCGTAGAGAGGGACATTTTTGTCTCAGGCTCTGTGTTGTTTAAAACAGAACCGAACTGATAAAAAAATACAGCAAAATTCACTATTGTCTTCAGCACGACTTAACCATGTCCTTATTTAGCAGTAGTTTAAGAAAAAAATATTTGTACAAAAGGGAACAAATCAATAGATGCATGTTTTTAACAAGGGCTACATGAGTGTGTGTGTGTGTGTGTGCATGTGTGTGTGTGTTAATATGCTAGTGGTCTGTAGAAACCTTGTCAGAGACATGGAGTGCTCAACCAGACAGTCCTCCTCCAGACAGTCCTCCACCTGGTAGTCCTCCTCCAGACAGTCCTCCTCCAGGCAGTCCTCCACCAGGCAGTCCTCCCCCAGACAGTCCTCCACCAGGCAGTCCTCCTCCAGGCAGTCCTAAACCAGACAGTCCTCCCCCAGACAGTCCTCCACCAGGCAGTCCTCCTCCAGGCAGTCCTCCTCCAGGCAGTCCTCCTCCAGGCAGTCCTCCTCCAGGCAGTCCTCCACCAGGCAGTCCTCCTCCAGACAGTCCTCCACCAGGCAGTCCTCCACCAGGCAGTCCTCCTCCAGGCAGTCCTCCTCCAGGCAGTCCTCCTCCAGGCAGTCCTCCTCCAGGCAGTCCTCCTCCAGGCAGTCCTCCTCCAGACGGTCCTCCACCAGGCAGTCCTCCACCAGGCAGTCCTCCACCAGGCGGTCCTCCTCCAGACGGTCCTCCACCAGGCAGTCCTCCACCAGGCAGTCCTCCTCCAGACGGTCCTCTCCAGACGGTCCCACCAGGCCTCCACAAGGTCCTCCTCCAGACGGTCCTCCACCAGGCGGTCCTCCACCAGGCAGTCCTCCACCAGGCAGTCCTCCTCCAGACGGTCCTCCACCAGGCGGTCCTCCACCAGGCAGTCCTCCACAAGGCAGTCCTCCACCAGACGGTCCTCCACCAGGCGGTCCTCCTCCAGGCAGTCCTCCACCAGGCGGTCCTCCTCCAGACGGTCCTCCACCAGGCAGTCCTCCACCAGGCGGTCCTCCACCAGGCGGTCCTCCACCAGGCAGTCCTCCACCAGGCGGTCCTCCTCCAGACGGTCCTCCACCAGGCAGTCCTCCACCAGGCAGTCCTCCACCAGGCAGTCCTCCAATGACAAATCAGCCACAATCCTCCTGTGTTTGTTTTTCTTTTAGTCTGTTTTGATTTCACCGCATAAAACACTGCTTACATAGGCATCCATGTAATCAAGGCCAGAATTGCCCAAGAGTGTCCCATCTGTCCAACCAGATGTATGAAGCATTGCATTCTGGGTAGAAACATGACGCAAGCCTGGGAGAATTAGAAAACATGCACTCAAATAAAGATACAGGAGATCTGTGGGGGAAAAAAATCATAAATATATAAATTCAGTCTGGTTCCAATGGCCACAAAACAGCCTTCAACAAACAGTTATGTCTCCAACAGATTGTCTGAATAGGTTGTAGTGAAAGCAAACTGAAAGGAGGTTACTTCTGGCACATGCCACCATGCCAATTCAAGACATTTCTATAGAAAATAACAGTTAAAATGCAATTCAATTGTTTTGCATACAGCACTTCAAGAAAATCAAATGACTGTTGTTCTTATTGTTTGCATCAAATCCATCTGAAATTCATCGGAATTTGAAATTAACACTTTTTCTTTCTTGATCTAATTTAAAGTTTAACGTTAAAAAAAAAATTGAATTTCAAGTGGAGAAGGGTTTGTGGACAATCGATGCATGCAATTAGACTCACAGCATCTACCAATTAGACTTTGTGCTAATGTAGCAGAATGGATTTTTATAACAGGATGGGAAAGAGCAATACTGTCCGGCTAAACGTCTAGCCTGCCTGTCACAGTACGAGGAAATCTAGAACACTAAAACCACCAATAGCATTCCAGGGGCTAAACGTCTAGCCTGCCTGTCACAGTACGAGGAAATCTAGAACACTAAAACCACCAATAGCATTCCAGGGGCTAAACGTCTAGCCTGCCTGTCACAGTACGAGGAAATCTAGAACACTAAAACCACCAATAGCATTCCAGGGGCTAAACGTCTAGCCTGCCTGTCACAGTACGAGGAAATCTAGAACACTAAAACCACCAATAGCATTCCAGGGGCTAAACGTCTAGCCTGCCTGTCACAGTACGAGGAAATCTAGAACACTAAAACCACCAATAGCATTCCATGGGCTAAACGTCTAGCCTGCCTGTCACAGTACGAGGAAATCTAGAACACTAAAACCACCAATAGCATTCCAGGAGCTAAACGTCTAGCCTGCCTGTCACAGTACGAGGAAATCTAGAACACTAAAACCACCAATAGCATTCCAGGGGCTAAACGTCTAGCCTGCCTGTCACAGTACGAGGAAATCTAGAACACTAAAACCACCAATAGCATTCCAGGGGCTAAACGTCTAGCCTGCCTGTCACAGTACGAGGAAATCTAGAACACTAAAACCACCAATAGCATTCCTGGGGCTAAACGTCTAGCCTGCCTGTCACAGTACGAGGAAATCTAGAACACTAAAACCACCAATAGCATTCCAGGAAGTGTTTTGTTTCAGCTTCATCCACCAGTACCAGCAGGAGCTTGATCTGCTAGTATCCCTGTCACCTTATTCTGCTTAAACTGAGACAAATACCACACCAGCTATGATAATGATGGATTCAAGATGTCCTTTTAATCGTCCTCTCTATCACACAACAGCCACACATACAGACAAGCACACAGACACACTCTCCCTCCTTTTCTCTCTCTCTCTCTCTCTCTCCCTCCTTTTCTCTCTCTCTCTCTCTCCCTCCTTTTCTCTCTCTCTCTCTCTCCCTCCTTTTCTCTCTCCCTCCCTCCCTCCCTCACCCTAGGTGTCATTAACCATATCACTGTTTTCTATCATTCCATTAGGAGTCTGGACAGACTGTTTGAATAGGGTCTCTTCTTTCCAGACAGCGGGTCAACTCCACTCCATACATGACTGACACTTCAGTGTGTCCTCATAGCGTCCTTCCCTAGTCTAGTCTGCATCTGGGAGACAGACAGACAGACAGACAGACAGACAGACAGACAGACAGACAGACAGACAGACAGACAGACAGACAGACAGACAGACAGACAGACAGACAGACAGACAGACAGACAGGTAATACAATAATTTGAAATACATGTAGATATATTTTCATCTTTGCTAAAATGCTTGTAATGCCTAAGAATATTCCAGAAATGCATGGCTAGGACATCTAGTCTACAGGGTGTCCAAAGTGCTTCCTGATTCAGCTTCTTAAATTACTCGTTATATATTGATCAATGGAGATACTTTTGCTGACCATCAAGCCAAAACCTTGGCAGTGATATAATAAAAAATCTGATTTCACCTCATTTTTGACACACTGTCATAAAGAGCACATGTTCCAACCTCATTAAAAAAAACATGTTTTCGCATCTCAAGAGATACAATTTAAATGACTATAGTAAGTGCCTCTCTTCAGTTTAATTAAATAATAATAATAATAATCTAGTTGCAGTGAGATCGGGGCACTAGGATGTTTGTACGATGATATTTTTCTTTATTGATTTAAAACAAAAACTAAACTGTACATCATATAACGTCCACAATATGTGACAGTGGAGGTCTAGGTCCATTGCTTAAGGGTTAGGGTTAGGGTTAACAATATGTCACAGTGGAGGTCTAGGTCCATTGCTTAAGGGTTAGGGTTAGGGTTAAACAATATGTCACAGTGGAGTTCTAGGTCCATTGCTTAAGGGTTAGGGTTAGGGTTAGGTTTAACAATATGTCACAGTGGAGGTCTAGGTCCATTGCTTAAGGGTTAGGGTTAGGGTTAGTTAGGGTTAACAATATGTCACAGTGGAGGTCTAGGTCCATTGCTTAAGGGTTAGGGTTAGGGTTAGGTTAGGGTTAACAATATGTCACAGTGGAGGTCTAGGTCCATTGCTTAAGGGTTAGGGTTAGGGTTAGGGTTAACAATATGTCACAGTGGAGGTCTAGGTCCATTGCTTAAGGGTTAGGGTTAGGGTTAACAATATGTCACAGTGGAGGTCTAGGTCCATTGCTTAAGGGTTAGGGTTAGGGTTAGGTTAGGGTTAACAATATGTCACAGTGGAGGTCTAGGTCCATTGCTTAAGGGTTAGGGTTAGGGTTAGGTTAGGGTTAACAATATGTCACAGTGGAGGTCTAGGTCCATTGCTTAAGGGTTAGGGTTAGGGTTAGGGTTAACAATATGTCACAGTGGAGGTCTAGGTCCATTGCTTAAGGGTTAGGGTTAGGGTTAGGGTTAGGGTTAACAATATGTCACAGTGGAGGTCTAGGTCCATTGCTTAAGGGTTAGGGTTAGGGTTAGGTTAGGGTTAACAATATGTCACAGTGGAGGTCTAGGTCCATTGCTTAAGGGTTAGGGTTAGGGTTAACAATATGTCACAGTGGAGGTCTAGGTCCATTGCTTAAGGGTTAGGGTTAGGGTTAGGTTTAACAATATGTCACAGTGGAGGTCTAGGTCCATTGCTTAAGGGTTAGGGTTAGGGTTAGGGTTAACAATATGTCACAGTGGAGGTCTAGGTCCATTGCTTAAGGGTTAGGGTTAGGGTTAGGGTTAACAATATGTCACAGTGGAGGTCTAGGTCCATTGCTTCCAAATGGTATTTTACAACTCTACAGTGGATGGTTAGCGGTGTTATTGTGCGTTCTTAACCAAGTGAGAGGTACGAATTTAACACATCTGGGAAAAATCCCCTTGAACAGGCCTCCAACTGGTACTAGTTAAATCAGCCTTGAATCCCCTTGAACGGCCTTTCCAACTGGTACTAGTTAAATCAGCCTTGAATCCGCTTGAACGGCCCTCCAACTGGTACTAGTTAAATCAGCCTTGAATACCCTTGAACGGCCCTCCAACTGGTACTAGCTAAATCAGCCTTGAATCCCCTTGAACGGCCCTCCAACTGGTACTAGTTAAATCAGCCTTGAATCCCCTTGAACGGCCCTCCAACTGGTACTAGTTAAATCAGCCTTGAATCCCTTGAACGGCCCTCCAACTGGTACTAGTTAAATCAGCCTTGAATCCCCTTGAACGGCCCTCCAACTGGTACTAGTTAAATCAGCCTTGAATCCCCTTAAACGGCCCTCCAACTGGTACTAGTTAAATCAGCCTTGAATCCCCTTGAACGGCCTTTCCAACTGGTACTAGTTAAATCAGCCTTGAATCCGCTTGAACGGCCCTCCAACTGGTACTAGTTAAATCAGCCTTGAATACCCTTGAACGGCCCTCCAACTGGTACTAGTTAAATCAGCCTTGAATCCCTTGAACGGCCCTCCAACTGGTACTAGTTAAATCAGCCTTGAAACCCCTTGAACGGCCCTTCAACTGGTACTAGTTAAATAGGCCTTGAATCCCCTTGAACGGCCCTCCAACTGGTACTAGTTAAATCAGCCTTGAATCCCCTTAAACGGCCCTCCAACTGGTACTAGTTAAATCAGCCTTGAATCCGCTTGAACGGCCCTCCAACTGGTACTAGTTAAATCAGCCTTGAATCCGCATGAACGGCCCTCCAACTGGTACTAGTTAAATCAGCCTTGAATCCCCTTGAACGGCCCTCCAACTGGTACTAGTTAAATCAGCCTTGAATCCCCTTGAAAGGCCCTCCAACTGGTACTAGTTAAATCAGCCTTGAAACCCCTTGAACGGCCCTCCAACTGGTACTAGTTAAATCAGCCTTGGATCCCCTTGAACGGCCCTCCAACTGGTACTAGTTAAATCAGCCTTGAATCCCCTTGAACGGCCCTCCAACTGGTACTAGTTAAATCAGCCTTGAATCCCCTTGAACGGCCCTCCAACTGGTACTAGTTAAATCAGCCTTGAAACCCCTTGAACTGCCCTCCAACTGGTACTAGTTAAATCAGCCTTGGATCCTCTTGAACGGCCCTCCAACTGGTACTAGTTAAATCAGCCTTGAATCCCCTTGAACGGCCCTCCAACTGGTACTAGCTAAATCAGCCTTGAATCCCCTTGTGACAGGGGGATGGAAGCTTGTGTGCAACATGGAGGGTCAATTGAATGCAAGCTTCACAAAAAAAAATAGTTGAAACGTTTCTAGGCTGTCAATCTATGGGGTAATAGGGTTGGTGTGTTATGTTTGACCCGCTCAGTTTTCCACCATAAAACACCACAAAATGGTCAGAAAGTGTAGAACCAGCTCACCTGTTTTTACACTATGATTTAATTATTAGATGGTCAAGGTTTCTTTTTAAAAAATAATTTAAGAAGGAATAGTTTCACCATAGTTAAACAAGAGTACAGTTCACTTAACAGGATTGACCTTAAAAATGAGGGACACGGTTTTCTTTGACCCTAAAATGAATCACTTAATCACATAAAATAAATAATAGACATCAGACATGACTTTTTCAAAGCAGAAAACTAGGGTGGGGAAGTGGAGAAAATGTTGGTTTTAAATGGGTTAAAATCACAGAGAGTGCACAGATGGACAAGTCTTTATTAAAAATGTATTGAATTTTCCTTGTGATCTATATTAAAGGGCAATTCATTAACAGGCTTTTAAAATGTAATATTTGTTCACAATTTCTACTTAAAATACCAAAACACTTGTTTTGTAGAATGACCTAGAACCTACAGATGAAACATTATGGAGTCTTTAAAGGAGGACTGTAACACCTACAGATTAAACATTATGGAGTCTTTAAAGGAGGACTGTAACACCTACAGATGAAACATTATGGAGTCTTTAAAGGAGGACTGTAACACCTACAGATTAAACATTATGGAGTCTTTAAAGGAGGACTGTAACACCTAGAGATGAAACATTATGGAGTCTTAAAGGAGGACTGTAACACCTACAGATGAAACATTATGGAGTCTTAAAGGAGGACTGTAACACCTACAGATGAAACATTATGGAGTCTTAAAGGAGGACTGTAACACCTACAGATGAAACATTATGGACTCTTAAAGGAGGACTGTAACACCTAGAGATGAAACATTATGGAGTCTTTAAAGGAGGACTGTAACACCTAGAGATGAAACATTATGGAGTCTTTAAAGGAGGACTGTAACACCTACAGATGAAACATTATGGACTCTTAAAGGAGGACTGTAACACCTACAGATGAAACATTATGGAGTCTTTAAAGGAGGACTGTAACACCTACAGATGAAACATTATGGAGTCTTTAAAGGAGGACTGTAACACCTACAGATGAAACATTATGGAGTCTTTAAAGGAGGACTGTAACACCTACAGATGAAACATTATGGAGTCTTAAAGGAGGACTGTAACACCTACAGATGAAACATTATGGAGTCTTTAAAGGAGGACTGTACACCTACAGATGAAACATTATGGAGTCTTAAAGGAGGACTGTAACACCTACAGATGAAACATTATGGAGTCTTTAATAGAGGACTATAACACCTACAGATGAAACATTATGGAGTCTTTAAAGGAGGACTGTAACACCTACAGATGAAACATTATGGAGTCTTTAAAGGAGGACTGTAGCACCTACAGATGAAACATTATGGAGTCTTAAAGGAGGACTGTAACACCTACAGATGAAACATTATGGAGTCTTAAAGGAGGACTGTAACACCTACAGATGAAACATTATGGAGTCTTTAAAGGAGGACTGTAACACCTACAGATGAAACATTATGGAGTCTTTAAAGGAGGACTGTAACACCTACAGATTACACATTATGGAGTCTTTAAAGGAGGACTGTAACACCTACAGATGAAACATTATGGAGTCTTTAAAGGAGGACTGTAACACCTACAGATGAAACATTATGGAGTCTTTAAAGGAGGACTGTAACACCTATAGATGAAACATTATGGAGTCTTTAAAGGAGGACTGTAACACCTACAGATGAAACATCATGGAGTCTTTAAAGGAGGACTGTAACACCTACAGATGAAACATTATGGAGTCTTTAAAGGAGGACTGTACACCTACAGATGAAACATTATGGACTCTTAAAGGAGGACTGTAACACCTACAGATGAAACATTATGGAGTCTTTAAAGGAGGACTGTAACACCTACAGATGAAACATTATGGAGTCTTTAAAGGAGGACTGTAACACCTACAGATGAAACATTATGGAGTCTTTAAAGGAGGACTGTAACACCTACAGATGAAACATTATGGAGTCTTTAAAGGAGGACTGTAACACCTACAGATGAAACATTATGGAGTCTTTAAAGGAGGACTGTAACACCTACTGATGAAACATTATGGAGTCTTTAAAGGAGGACTGTAACACCTACAGATTAAACATTATGGAGTCTTAAAGGAGGACTGTAACACCTACAGATGAAACATTATGGAGTCTTTAAAGGAGGACGGTAACACCTACAGATGAAACATTATGGAGTCTTAAAGGAGGACTGTAACACCTACAGATGAAACATTATGGACTCTTAAAGGAGGACTGTAACACCTACAGATGAAACATTATGGAGTCTTTAAAGGAGGACTGAGTAAGGCCAAAAAGTCACAAATATTCCAACTTCAATTCATGATTTCTCAATTATGCTTTAAGATACAAATATTTGTGGCATTCCCCTGGCCGTCGAGGGCCCAGCATTGCACACTACTGCCTTCCCCCCCGTCACGCGCATCAGCGATTTTTGGACTCACCTGGACTCTATCGCCTTTGTCATTACCTTCCCTATATCTGTCTGTTCCCCTCTCTGTTCCCTGCTTCAGCATTGATTGTCGTATGTCCTTGTTTACCCGTGTGCCCGATGCTGTGCCTGTCTTGTTACCTGTTTTTTTTCCCTGGTTAAATGTTGACTCCCCGTACCTGATTCTCATCTCCTGCGTCGGTCCTTACAATATGAAAACAATCCTCCCTCCAAAGGACCTTTCTATACATCAAATGTAGTCAAAATACAAAATAACATTTTTGTCTTTTTTTTTCTAGTTTTGTGAGGAATCACCTACTGTGGAGAAAGTCTGTATTCACGAGAGAGAGAGAGAGAGAGAGAGACAGACGAGAGAGAGAGAGAGAGAGAGAGAGAGAGACGGAGAGAGAGAGAGACGGAGAGAGAGAGAGAGAGAGAGAGAGAGAGACAGACGGGGAGAGAGAGAGAGAGAGACGGAGAGAGAGAGAGAGACGGAGAGAGAGAGAGAGCTGCTGCCCCGTGTCTCATGAAAAGCATTGATTTTATTTTTCACAACCTCAAGGTCAGTGTTGAGGAGCAACCTAAAGTATCACATCTCCACAGAGCTGCTCTCAGTCTGACCTTTTTTATTGAGAGGATAAATCTTACGTTTTTTAGTTTAACTTACACATCCCCCCCCCTTAGACTGAATGTGGGTTCATAAACACTTACACTACTGTAGTTATTGAGGGTGTCACGTTCTGACCTTAGTTCCTTTGTTATGTCTTTGTGTTAGTTTGGTCAGGGCGTGAGTTGTGGTGGGTAGTCTATGTTCTTTTTTCTATGTTGTGGTTTTCTGTTTGGCCTGGTATGGTTCTCAATCAGAGGCAGGCGTCGTTCGTTGTCTCTGATTGAGAATCAGACATAGGTAGCCTGTTTTCCCCCCATTTTAGTTGTGGGTGATTATTTTCTGTTTTAGTGTTTTTCGTCACCTTTCAGGACTGTTCGTTTGTCGTTTTGTTCAGTGTTCAGTTGTTTTTATTAAAAATATGAACACTTACCACGCTGCGCTTTGGTCCTCCACTCCTTCCACCAACAACAGCCGTTACAGAGAGTGATGAATTTACAGACTATTTCATACAGCAATATGAATGGTTAAATCTTGTACACTGCAGTCTTCCACACAACGGATCCTTCATACAAACTTTACAAGTGTATACGACACTGCCTAACATGACATAACCTTATACATTTATACATTATAAAAACATTGTTAGCGAAAGGTTGTCTGGCTATCGTTCATTTAATTCCTTGACCTCAGATGATCTTTGAATAAATAGTTCCCTATCTGACTTTCTCATCAGGCCAGGTCAATAAGCCAGATGTCTGCTATCTGTCCAATTATCACCTGTCTGTTAGATGGCCATTACCCTGTGGTGTCCACAAATAGACTGCTGGATGCCTGCTGGCCACAAATAGACTGCTGGATGCCTAGTGTCCACACATAGCCTGCTGAACGCCTGCTGGCCACACATAGCCTGCTGGACGCCTGGTGTCCACACATAGCCTGCTGGACGCCTAGTGTCCACACATAGCCTGCTGGACGCCTGCTGGCCACACATAGCCTGCTGGACGCCTAGTGTCCACACATAGCCTGCTGGACGCCTAGTGTCCACACATAGCCTGGTGAACGCCTGCTGGCCACACATAGCCTGCTGGACGCCTAGTGTCCACACATAGCCTGCTGAACGCCTGCTGGCCACACATAGCCTGCTGGACGCCTAGTGTCCACACATAGCCTGCTGGACGCCTAGTGTCCACACATAGCCTGCTGAACGCCTGCTGGCCACACATAGCCTGCTGGACGCCTAGTGTCCACACATAGCCTGCTGGACGCCTAGTGTCCACACATAGCCTGCTGGACGCCTAGTGTCCACACATAGCCTGCTGGACGCCTAGTGTCCAAACATAGCCTGCTGGATGCCTGCTGTCCACACATAGCCTGCCAGACTTGTGGAGGTCTACAATTTTTTTTCTGAGGTATTGGCTGATTTATTTTGATTTCCCCATGATGTCAAGCAAAGAGGCACTGAGTTTGAAGGTATGCCTTGAAATTCATCCACAGGTACACTTCCAATTGACTCAAATGATGTCAGAAGCTTCTAAAGCCAGGACATAATTTTCTGGAATTTTCCAAGCTGTTTAAAGGCACAGTCATCGTAGTGTATGTAAACTTCTGACCCACTGGAATTGTGATACAGTGAATTATAAGTGAAATAATCTGTCTGTAAACAATTGTTGGAAAAATACTTGTGTCATGCACACCTGACTTGCTAAAACTATAGTTTTTAACAAGACATTTGTGGAGTGGTTGAAAACGAGTTTTAATGACTCCAACCTAAGTGTCTGTAAACTTCCCACTTCACCTGTATGTACCAATCCATCACCACACATGAAGATCCCTCTCAGGAAATAGACTTATTTTGGAATTTAATTGAAATTGCTGCTACATAAACACAACGTCGGTAGACAACATGATATGATCCATCTGGTAACCCTGGAGAACAGCCTGTACATGTAAATAATGCAATGTACAGTACAACGATGTTGCTTGAAACTGAAAAAATGACAAGATGTGAGATGTCTAGTGACTTCTGTGAATATTTGTAGTTCCAATTGTAGTCTAGCTTATACTGAGGAGGAATTGTAGTCTACACATTATATGGCAGGGTAGCCTAGTGGTTAGAGAGGTGGACTAGTAACCGAAAGTGTTGCAAGTTCAAATCCCCGAGCTGACAAGGTACAAATCTGTCATTCTGCCCCTGAACAAGGTAGTTAACCCACTGTTCCTAGACCATCATTGAAAATAAGAATTTGTTCTTAACTGACTTGCCCAGTTAAATAAAGGTTAAAAAAAAAAAAAATTATACTGAGGAGGAATTATGATACAGTCAGCATCTCTCTGCCTGCCTCCTTGGTGTCTGTCATATTCACAGGTTGTTGTAAGTAATTTAGGATAATGAATTGTAGTTAGTAATTTAATATAACTAGTTGTATTTAGGTTTTTAATGGCTTGTATTTAGATATTGAATCTAATTGTAGTGTAATGTAACCCGATAGGTGGAAGGAGGGGAAGCAGGTCTTCAGGGAAAGGGGAATATTGAATTGATTCATGGGCTCTATATTGACATGCCAAGATACTGGCACACCACCTGGGGGATGGAGAACAGGGGTGGGAGGAAGGGGGATGGGGGAGGGAGAGGAGGGAGGATGGGGGACGGGAGGGGGAGGCAGGTGGATGGAGAATGGGGAGGGAGGATGAGGTAGAGGATAGGGAAGAATTGGGGAGGGAGGGCGGATGGGAGGGGAGGGTGAATGGGGAGGGAGGGGGATGGAGAATGGGGAGGGAGGAGGGGGATGGGGAGGGAGAGGAGGGAGGAAGGGGATGGGGGATGGAGAGGAGGGGGATGGGGGATGGAGAGGAGGGGGATGGGGGACGGGAGAGGGGGATGGGGGATGGAGAGGAGGGGGATGGGGGATGGAGAGGAGGGGGATGGGGGACGGGAGGGGGAGGGAGGTGGATGGAGAATGGGGGAGGGAGGATGAGGTAGAGGATAGGGAAGAATTGGGGGAGGGAGGGGGAGGGCGGATGGGAGGGGGGGGGTGAATGGGGAGGGAGGGGGATGGAGAATGGGGAGTGAGGAGGGGGGGTGGGGAGGGAGAGGAGGGAGGAAGGGGGATAGGGGATGGAGAGGAGGGGGATGGGGGATGGAGAGGAGGGGGGGGATGGGGGAGGGAGAGGAGGGAGGAGGGGGATGGGGGATGGGGGAGGAGAGGAGGGGGATGGGGGATGGAGAGGAGGGGGATGGGGGATGGAGAGGAGGGGGATGGGGGAGGGAGAGAAGGGAGGAGGGGGATGGGGGATGGAGAGGAGGGAGGATGGGGGACGGGAGGGGAGGTCTGGTGCAAGGCTGGTGACAGGTCTGGTGACAGGCTGGTGACAGGTCTGGTCGGGGACTACTGTATACAGACTGACATTAGTTAGGCTGCTCCTGGGGGACTATACAGACCTCCAGGACCCCCAACAGCCCAACTCCAGTCCTCCAGTACCCCCAACAGCCCAACTCCAGTCCTCCAGTACCCCCAACAGCCCAACTCCAGTCCTCCAGTACCCCCAACAGCCCAACTCCAGTCCTCCAGTACCCCCAACAGCCCAACTCCAGTCCTTCAGTACCCCCAAAGCCCAACTCCAGTCCTCCAGTACCCCCAAAAGCCCAACTCCAGTCCTCCAGTACCCCCAACAGCCCAACTCCAGTCCTTCAGTACCCCCCAACAGCCCAACTCAGTCCTCCAGTACCCCCAACAGCCCAACTGGAGGACTGGAGTTGGGAACCACTCTGCTATGCAAAATGAGTAGGCCTACATTTTGTGGCAAATGGTAAAATGTGTTGATTTACCACGGGCACAGAACCCCCCCAAAAAATATACAATTATTTCTAATGTTAATAATTTTGATAAACCAGGTCATGGTAAAGTTTCTTACATGATATGCTCACACTACACACACATCTCAAATGTTTCATCACACTGCCCTGTGTTTCCATTTGAAACAGGCCGTCTGGAATGCTGGAAAACTCAACAACCTGGCAGCTCCCTACTCTCCTTTTCATCTTAGTGAAATGGGATACAGCTCCTGCTCATCCTCCACTAGAACTAGCCAAGGATCTTTGGAAGGAACTGAGAAAGTCACAGAGGATTCACTGAAAGAGGAGAACAGTGCCATAAACCTGTGTTCTGCCTGCCATAACTCTTGGGATGGACAGCTTAGAACTATTTGTGGGCATGCTGGGTAGCCTATAATTGGTCTTCCCCACAGCAAAACATATCCTAACGGAGCACATGTAGGCCTAGGATGGCCACTGTATCATGTTATAGCAAAATGTGTACACTATTGCTTTTCAGTGATGATGATGATGGTTTTCTTGCTGCATTTGATATGCAAGGTTGTCTTGGTGAACATTCACTAGTCCCATTTTCAATATCATAACATGTTTCTCACTATTCTTTAAGATGATTTTTGATGTCCTGCTATTCATGTCATTGATTGATCAATAGGCGCATTATTAAACAATGCATTGTGACCGCCATCGTTTTACTTATGGGAAATGTAGTTCTACCGCAAGCAAATAGCTATCACATTGACACATTTGACTGCTTATAAAACTACAAAGACCACGATGCAACCCGTTTCCACTTTCAGAACGTATAATGCACTGAAATTCCATTTCCAATGTGATAACAAGAATTTGAGGGCAAGGAAAATTCCACTTCACAAAGAAAAGGAAATTAGACAGAAATGTGCAGGATAACCTGTACTTTGACAGTTATTCTGATATTACCATTCAAGAAGAAATGATTGCAGACACTGTCCAGACGAACACGTACAGGACAGGGGTACTGAGGAACGGCAGTTCATTCCAAAGTAAAGTAGTGTTGGATGTCGGGGAAGGAACTGGTGCTTCTTTGCCCAAGCCGGGACCAGGAAAGTTTACGAGGTGGAGGGTAGTTCAATCGCTGGTCAATCTGTGAAAATTGTTAAAAATATACTAAGATGGAAGACAGAATCGAAGTGATTAAAGTCACTCTGGAAACAATCGATTTTCCCGAGCAGGTGGACGTGCTGGATGTATGTGCTGCTCTACGAATCCATGCTGAATTCTGCCTTCCATGGAGGAATTGTACATTACACCCATCAATGGGTGGGGTAGCCTAGTGGTTAGAGCGTTGGACTAGTAACCAGAAGGTTGAAAGTTCAAACCCCTGAGTTGACAAGGTACAAATCTGTCATTCTGAACAGGCAGTTAACCCACTGTCCCTAGGCTGTCATTGAAAAGAAGCATTTGTTCTTAACTGACTTGCCTAGTTATACAAATGACTTGGTGGTGGAGGGCCGGCTGAGTTTCTGGTCCACTATGAAGGACCAGTATGGACATGTCATGCATGTCTGAATTCGCCAGGAAATGCATCATGAACAATGACATCACCGTGAACTTGGTGATGGTGGAGGATGTGTTCTCCCACCCCTCCAAGTTCGCAGAGTTGTATCTGTACTCGTTTACCACGGAGCAGCTGAAATCAGTGAAGGGGGCATTCAAGTGTTTCGGTTCGTCTGCTGTGAACGTGATCAAGCGTGTGGTTCACAGTAACCCTTCCTGGTAGTGAGGAAAAGCCCCTGGTCCACATCTCCTTTCAAACTGGACATCCACTGGAAGCACGTGGTGCTGTATCTGGATGAACCAGTCGATGTGAGGCAGGCTTCCACAGTGGTGGGCGGGGGAAACATGTCTCCCTCAGAGGACACTTCCAGACATATAACCAGCCACGTGGACTACACCTATAGGAGAACTCAAAAAACATTCCAAGACCTTCTCCATCCCAGATGGATATTCAGGAGAAGCTCAACTGGCATTAGCAGTGTCAGTATCAGGCTTACATTAGCGTACTGGTTTAGAGTACTGGTTTCGAGCACTGGTTTCGAGCACTGGCTTCGAGCACTGGCTTCGAGCACTGGCTTAGTGCACTGGCTTAGAGTACTGGTTTAGAGCACTGGCTTAGAGCACTGGTTTAGAGCACTGGCTTAGCGCACTGGCTTAGAGTACTGGTTTAGAGCACTGGCTTAGAGCACTGGTTTAGAGCACTGGCTTAGAGCACTGGCTTAGAGCACTGGCTTAGAGCACTGGCTTAGCGCACTGGCTTAGCAGCAAAAAGGGCAGAGGGACACTTGGTCATTAATTGTAGGCCTATGTTGTAAAGAAGGAAGGATGGAAACAATCTCACTATTGTTACTATAACGGCCGTTGGTGGAAGAAGGTGAGGACCAAAGCGCAGCACGTGTTCCTCATTTATTAAATAGAACTGAACACTAAATACAAAGTAACACAAAGAACAACCGAAACAGCTCCGTCAGGTACAAAACAGAAAGCAACTACCCACAAAACCCATGTGGGCAAGAGCTACCTAAGTATGGTTCCCAATCAGAGACAACGATAGACAGCTGTCCCTGATTGAGAACCATACCCAGCCAAAAACAAAGAAATACAAAAACATAGAAAAGGGAACATAGAATGCCCACCCTAGTCAGAGCGTGACAGTTACGGAATAATGCTGATGTCCTTGAACTTTTGGAGAGCCTAACTGTTGTTATAATTGATCTGAATTGATTACCTAAGTGGATGGAATTAAATGAACCAATTCAACCAAGAAGTTCTCTTAATTGAAATGGTTTGCTTTTTCTCATGTTTATATGAACCATTTGTTTTATTGCAATTTTAAATGTCTTAGAAAACATGTTTATTTATATATATATATATATATATATATATATATATATATATATATATATATATATATATTTATATTTATATTTATATATATATATATACTGTATATATACATACTACATGAACCATGCTCAATTTTTCAGTTTTTGATTTGTTAAAAAAGTTTGAAATATCCAATAAATGTTGTTCCACTTCATGATTGTGTCCCACTTGTTGTTGATTCTTTACAAAAAATACAGTTTTATATCTTTATGTTTGAAGCCTGAAATGTGGCAAAAGGTCGCAAAGTTCAAGGGGGCCGAATACTTTCGCAAGGCACTGTATGCTATTATATTACCCAAACAAGTCTGCTATGCTATTATATTACAAAAACAAGACTGCTGTGCTATTATATTACCCAAACAAGATAGCTATCCTATTATATTACCCAAACTAGACTGATGTATGCTATTACATTACAAAAACAAGACTGCTGTGCTATTATATTACCCAAACAAGACTGCTGTGCTATTATATTACCCAAACAAGATAGCTATCCTATTATATTACCCAAACTAGACTGATGTATGCTATTACATTACAAAAACAAGACTGCTGTGCTATTATATTACCCAAACAAGACTGTTATGGAGGTCAGGTGAGGACAAATGTCCAGATTTCTCTGATATTTCAGCTTTCATTCCACAGTGTGAGAGTCTAGCCAATTAGCTTACAGTAAGGCATTTCTGTTTTCATTCCACAGTATGAGAGTCTAGCCAATTAGCTTACAGTAAGGTATTTCTGTTTTCATTCCACAGTGTGAGAGTATAGCCAATTAGCTTACAGTAAGGGATTTCTGTTTTCATTCCACAGTATGAGAGTCTAGCCAATTAGCTTACAGTAAGGCATTTCTGTTTTCATTCCACAGTATGAGAGTCTAGCCAATTAGCTTACAGTAAGGCATTTCTGTTTTCATTCCACAGTATGAGAGTCTAGCCAATTAGCTTACAGTAAGGTATTTCTGTTTTCATTCCACAGTGTGAGAGTTAGCTTACAGTAAGGTGATCATGTGTGATAGGGTAATTCATGTATACTGAACAAAAATATAAATCGCAACATGTAAAAGTGTTGGTCTCATGTTTCATGCGCTGAAATAAAAGATCCCAGGGAATTCAATTGTAATTTCTCTACCAAAAGCAGCCTCCAACGTCGTCGTTTCAGAGAATTTGGCAGAACGTCCAACCGGCCTCAATACCGCAGACCACGTGTAACCACGCCAACCCAGGACCTCCACATCCGGTTTCTTTACCAGCGGGATCGTCTGAGACCAGCCACCTGGAAAGATGATGAAACTGAGAAGTATTTGTGTCTGTAATGAAGCCATTTTGTGGGGGGAAACAAATTCTGATTCGCTGGGCCCGCACTCCTGCCCAATCATGTGAAATCAGTAGATTAAGGCCTAATTAATTCGTTTCAATTGACTGATTTTCTTACATGAACTGTAACTCAATAATATCTTTGAAGTTGCTGCATGTTGTGTTTATATTTTTGTTCAGTATATACGGATAAGGGCATGACAAACGTGTTTTTGTCTTCATGATTCTGCAGTGTGGGACAGGAGGTGGGAGAGGAGGTGAGACAGGAGGTGGGAGAGGAGGTGAGACAGGAGTTAGGAGAGGAGGTGAGACAGGAGTTAGGAGAGGGGGTGAGACAGGAGTTAGGAGAGGAGGTGAGACAGGAGTTAGGAGAGGGGGTGAGACAGGAGTTAGGAGAGGGGGTGAGACAGGAGTTAGGAGAGGGGGTGAGACAGGAGTTAGGAGAGGAGGTGAGACAGGAGTTAGGAGAGGGGGTGAGACAGGAGTTAGGAGAGGGGGTGAGACAGGAATTAGGAGAGGGGGTGAGACAGGAGTTAGGAGAGGGGGTGAGACAGGAGTTAGGAGAGGAGGTGAGACAGGAGTTAGGAGAGGAGGTGAGACAGGAGTTAGGAGAGGGGGTGAGACAGGAGTTAGGAGAGGGGGTGAGACAGGAATTAGGAGAGGGGGTGAGACAGGAGGTGGGAGAGGAGGTGGGACAGGAGGTGGGAGAGGAGGTGGGACAGGAGTTAGGAGAGGGGGAGACAGGAGGTGAGACAGGAGGTGGGAGAGGAGGTGAGACAGGAGGTGGGAGGTGGGAGGAGGTGAGACAGGAGTTAGGAGAGGGGGTGAGACAGGAGTTAGGAGAGGGGACAGGAGTGAGACAGGAGTTAGGAGAGGGGGAGTGAGACAGGAGTTAGGAGAGGAGGTGGGAGACAGGAGTTAGGAGAGGGGGTGAGACAGGAGTTAGGAGAGGGGGTGAGACAGGAGCTGCATGGCATATAGGATGTTATTCAGTAGTCTTTCTTCTTCTCAATGTTCAATCTGACTTCACAGCAACATTTTGGCTCAAATTTGCCCTGCTGCCACATTTTGGTTCAAATTCACTTAGTTGCCACTGTGCCATAGGTGTCTCCTACCCTGCCCGTTCTCCGCCCAGTAGACAGACTAAATGCAGATGCGCAGATATTGGAAATGTCAAGTGCAGTATTAGCTTCCAGCCGCTCCTGAACTCTGTATCAAACCCTGGCATACACAGCCATTCTCTGCCCAATACTAAACCAATTGTAAACCAGCCTTGGCAGAGAAACTTTAAATGGGTTTATTTGTCTTGTATTGCACTACGATGGAGAGTAAGATCAATAGAGAATGTTTTTAATCTAACTCATTCTGGAGGCATTTTATGTGTGAGAAGAGAATCCATTATGTTAGAGCTCCTGGGTAGGCAACAACTATTCTGTCCAAAGGTTCAAAGTCCCGTATATCTCTTACAATGTCTTCCCAGTCTGAGAAACACAAGCATTCGTCTGACAGCAGGCGATGAGGAAAACAGCTGTTATGGGACAACAAATGTCATCAAATAAATTAACAAAATCCAAATACGCATCTGACATTCTGGTATATTCAGCATTATAACTTCACAGACGGATGAAGGAGCCCCCTAGGAGGAAGGAGCCCCCTAGGAGGAAGGAGCCCCCAAGGAGGAAGGAGCCCCCGAGGAGGAAGGAGCCCCTGAGGAGGAAGGAGCCCCGAGGAGGAAGGAGCCCCGAGGAGGAAGGAGCCCCGAGGAGGAAGGAGCCCCGAGGAGGAAGGAGGGCGCTAGGAGGAAGGAGGGCGCTAGGAGGAAGGAGCACCCGAGGAGGAATGAGCCCCGAGGAGGAAGGAGCCCCCGAGGAGGAAGGAGCCCCGAGGAGGAAGGAGCCCCGAGGAGGAAGGAGCCCCGCGGAGGAAGGAGGGCGCTAGGAGGAAGGAGCCCCGAGGAGGAAGGAGCCCCGAGGAGGAAGGAGCCCCCGAGGAGGAAGGAGCCCCCGAGGAGGAAGGAGGGCGCTAGGAGGAAGGAGCCCCGAGGAGGAAGGAGCCCCCTAGGAGGAAGGAGGGCGCTAGGAGGAAGGAGCCCCGAGGAGGAAGGAGCCCCGAGGAGGAAGGAGCCCCTGAGGAGGAAGTTAGCCCCGAGGAGGAAGGAGCCCCCGAGGAGGAAGGAGCCCCGAGGAGGAAGGAGCCCCGAGGAGGAAGGAGCCCCTAGGAGGAAGGAGGGCGCTAGGAGGAAGGAGCCCCTGAGGAGCAAGGAGCCCCTGAGGAGGAAGGAGCCCCGAGGAGGAAGAAGCCCCGAGGAGGAAGGAGCCCCGAGGAGGAAGGAGCCCCCTAGGAGGAAGGAGCCCCGGAGGAGGAAGGAGCCCACGCGGAGGAAGGAGGGCGCTAGGAGGAAGGAGCCCCCGAGGAGGAAGGAGCCCCGAGGAGGAAGGAGCCCCCGAGGAGGAAGGAGCCCCCGAGGAGGAAGGGGGGCGCTAGGAGGAAGGAGCCCCGAGGAGGAAGGAGCCCCCTAGGAGGAAGGAGGGTGCTAGGAGGAAGGAGCCCCGAGGAGGAAGGAGCCCCTGAGGAGGAAGGAGCCCCGAGGAGGAAGGAGCCCCGAGGAGGATGGAGCCCCGAGGAGGAAGGAGCCCCGCGGAGGAAGGAGGGAGCTAGGAGGAAGGAGCCCCGAGGAGGAAGGAGCCCCTAGGAGGAAGGAGGGCGCTAGGAGGAAGGAGCCCCGAGGAGGAAGGAGCCCCTGAGGAGGAAGGAGCCCCGAGGAGGAAGGAGCCCCGAGGAGGAAGGAGCCCCGAGGAGGAAGGAGCCCCGAGGAGGATGGAGCCCCGAGGAGGAAGGAGCCCCCGCGGAGGAAGGAGGGCGCTAGGAGGAAGGAGCCCCGAGGAGGAAGGAGCCCCTAGGAGGAAGGAGGGCGCTAGGAGGAAGGAGCCCCCGAGGAGGAAGGAGCCCCGAGGAGGAAGGAGCCCCCGAGGAGGAAGGAGCCCCCGAGGAGGAAGGGGGGCGCTAGGAGGAAGGAGCCCCGAGGAGGAAGGAGCCCCTAGGAGGAAGGAGGGTGCTAGGAGGAAGGAGCCCCGAGGAGGAAGGAGCCCCTGAGGAGGAAGGAGCCCCGAGGAGGAAGGAGCCCCGAGGAGGATGGAGCCCCGAGGAGGAAGGAGCCCCGCGGAGGAAGGAGGGAGCTAGGAGGAAGGAGCCCCGAGGAGGAAGGAGCCCCTAGGAGGAAGGAGGGCGCTAGGAGGAAGGAGCCCCGAGGAGGAAGGAGCCCCTGAGGAGGAAGGAGCCCCCGAGGAGGAAGGAGCCCCGAGGAGGAAGGAGCCCCGAGGAGGAAGGAGCCCCGAGGAGGATGGAGCCCCGAGGAGGAAGGAGCCCCGCGGAGGAAGGAGGGCGCTAGGAGGAAGGAGCCCCGAGGAGGAAGGAGCCCCCTAGGAGGAAGGAGGGCGCTAGGAGGAAGGAGCCCCGAGGAGGAAGGAGCCCCTGAGGAGGAAGGAGCCCCGAGGAGGAAGGAGCCCCCGAGGAGGAAGGAGCCCCTGAGGAGGAAGGAGCCCCGAGGAGGAAGGAGCCCCGAGGAGGAAGGAGCCCCGAGGAGGAAGGAGCCCCGAGGAGGAAGGAGCCCCCGAGGAGGAAGGAGGGCGCTAGGAGGAAGGAGGGCGCTAGGAGGAAGGAGCACCCGAGGAGGAATGAGCCCCCGAGGAGGAAGGAGCCCCGAGGAGGAAGGAGCCCCCGAGGAGGAAGGAGCCCCCGAGGAGGAAGGAGCCCCGAGGAGGAAGGAGGGCGCTAGGAGGAAGGAGCCCCGAGGAGGAAGGAGCCCCCTAGGAGGAAGGAGGGCGCTAGGAGGAAGGAGCCCCGAGGAGGAAGGAGCCCCTGAGGAGGAAGGAGCCCCGAGGAGGAAGGAGCCCCGAGGAGGAAGGAGCCCCGAGGAGGAAGGAGCCCCGAGGAGGAAGGAGGGCGCTAGGAGGAAGGAGCCCCGAGGAGCAAGGAGCCCCTGAGGAGGAAGGAGCCCCGAGGAGGAAGAAGCCCCGAGGAGGAAGGAGCCCCCGAGGAGGAAGGAGCCCCGAGGAGGAAGGAGCCCCAGAGGAGGAAGGAGCCCACGCGGAGGAAGGAGGGCGCTAGGAGGAAGGAGCCCCGAGGAGGAAGGAGCCCCGAGGAGGAAGGAGCCCCTGAGGAGGAAGGAGCCCCTGAGGAGGAAGGAGCCCCGAGGAGGAAGGAGCCCCGAGGAGGAAGGAGCCCCGAGGAGGAAGGAGCCCCCGAGGAGGAAGGGGGCGCTAGGAGGAAGGAGCCCCGAGGAGGAAGGAGCCCCTAGGAGGAAGGAGGGCGCTAGGAGGAAGGAGCCCCGAGGAGGAAGGAGCCCCTGAGGAGGAAGGAGCCCCGAGGAGGAAGGAGCCCCGAGGAGGATGGAGCCCCGAGGAGGAAGGAGCCCCGCGGAGGAAGGAGGGCGCTAGGAGGAAGGAGCCCCAGAGGAGGAAGGAGCCCCCTAGGAGGAAGGAGGGCACTAGGAGGAAGGAGCCCCGAGGAGGAAGGAGCCCCTGAGGAGGAAGGAGCCCCGAGGAGGAAGGAGCCCCGAGGAGGAAGGAGGGCGCTAAGAGGAAGGAGCCCCGAGGAGGAAGGAGCCCCGAGGAGGAAGGAGGGCGCTAGGAGGAAAAAGGGAACTAAGAGGAAGGAGGGTGTTAGGAAGCAGGAGCCCCGAGGAGGAAGGAGGGCGCTAGGAGGAAGAAGGGAACTAAGAGGAAGGAGGGTGTTAGGAAGCAGGAGGGCACTAGGAGGAAGGAGGGTGCTAGGAAGCAGGAGGGCACTAGGAGGAAGGAGGGTGCTAGGAGGAAGGAGGGTGCTAGGAGGAAGGAGGGTGCTAGGAAGCAGGAGGGCACTAGGAGGAAGGAGGGTGCTAGGAGTAAGGAGGTTGCTAGGAAGAAGGAGGGTGCTAGGAAAGTGTGAAATAGCTGAGTAAGAGTAGAAGAAGAAGCCTCAAACTGTAGGACATACTGTAGGACATACTGCAGGACATACTGCAGGACATACTGCAGGACATACTGTAGGACATACTGCAGGACATACTGTAGGACATACTATAGGACATACTGCAGGACATACTGCAGGACATACTGCAGGACATACTGCAGGACATACTGTAGGACATACTGCAGGACATACGGCAGGACATACTGTAGGACATACTGCAGGACATACTGTAGGACATACTGCAGGAAATACTGTAGGACATACTGTAGGACATACTGCAAGACATACTGCAGGACATACTGTAGGACATACTGTAGGACATACTGTAGGACATACTGCAGGAAATAATGTAGGACATACTACAGGACATACTGTAGGTCATACTGTAGGACATACTGTAGGACATACTGCAGGAAATACTGCAGGACATACTGCAGGACATACTGCAGGACATACTGTAGGACATACTGTAGGACATACTGCAGGACATACTGTAGGACATGCTGCAGGACATACTGTAGGACATACTGTAGGACATATTGCAAGACCTACTGCAGGACATACTGTAGGACATACTGTAGGACATACTGCAGGAAATAATGTAGGACATACTGCAGGACATACTGCAGGACATATTTTAAGACATACTGCAGGACATACTGTAGGACATACTGCAGGACATATTTTAAGACATACTGCAGGACATACTGTAGGACATACTGCAGGACATACTGTAGGACATACTGCAGGACAAACTGCAGGACATACTGTAGAACATACTGTAGAACATACTGTAGGACATACTGCAGGACATACTGTAGGACATACTGTAGGACATACTGCAGGACATACTGCAGGACATATTGTAGGATATACTGCAGGACATACTGTAGGATATACTGCAGGACATACTGCAGGACAAACTGTAGGACATACTGTAGGACATACTGCAGGACATACTGTAGGACATACTGCAGGACATACTGTAGGACATACTGCAGGACAAATTGCAGGACATACTGCAGGACATGTTTTCTTACCCTAATACTGTACAATTGTCTTGTTAACAATAAGGCTACGTTCCAATCACTCTTTTGTATACAAACATTGACGCACATAGAATTGCTGTTCAAATACTATTATGTGTTCCTATAAAAACTCAGCAAAAAAAGAAATGTCCTCTCACTGTCAATTGCGTTAACTTTCAGTAATCTTAACATGTGTAAATATTTGTATGAATTTAACAAGATTCAACAACTGAGACATAAACTGACAAAGTTCCACAGACATGTGACTAACAGAAATGGAAAAATGTATACCTGAACAAAGGGGAGGGGGGTCAAAATCAAAAGTAACAGTCAGTATCTGGTGTGGCCACCAGCTGCATTAAGTACTGCAGTGCATCTCCTCCTCATGGACTGCACCAGATTTGCTCACCCTCCGATCCAACAGGTCCCAGACGTGCTAAATGCGATTGAGATCCGGACTCTTCGCAGGCCATAGCAGAACACTGCCATTCCTGTATTGCAGGAAATCACGCACAGAACGATCAGAATGACTGGTGGCATTGTCATGCTGGAGGGTCAGGATGAGCCTGCAGGAAGGGTACCACATGAGGTAAGAGGATGTTTCCCTGTAACACACAGCGTTGAGATTGCCTGCAATGACAACAAGCTCAGTCCAATGATGCTGCGACATACTGCTCCAAACCTTGACAGACCCTCCACCTCTAAATCGATCCCACTGCAGAGTACAGGCCTTGGTGTAACGCTCATTCCTTCAGCGATAAACGAGAATCCGACCATCACCCCTGGTGAGACAAACCGCGACTTGTCAGTGAAGAGCACTTTTTGACAGTCCTGTCTGGTCCAGTGATGGTGGGTTTGTGCCAATAGGAGACGTTGTTGTCGGTGATGTCTGGTGAGGGCCTGCCTTACAACAGGCCTACAAGCCCTCAGGCCAGCCTCTCTCAGCCTATTGTGAAGTCTGAGCACTGATGGAGGGATTGTGCGTTCCTGGTGTAACTTGGGCAGTTGTTGTTGCCATCCTGTACCTGTCCCGCAGGTGTGATGTCTGCCACTGCGATGCTGTCCATCCTGTACCTCCTGTGATGTTCAGGTGTGTTGTTACACGTGGTCTGCCACTGCGAGGACGATCAGCTGTCCATCCTGTACCTGTCCTGCAGGTGTGATGTTCGGATGTACCGATCCTGTGCAGGTGTTGTTACACGTGGTCTGCCACTGCAAGGATGATAAGTTGTCAGTCCTGTCTCCCTGTAGCGCTGTCTTAGGCGTATCACAGTATGGACATTGCAATGTATTGCCCTGGCCACATCTGCAGTCCTCATGCCTCCTTGCAGCATGCCTAAGGCACGTTCACACAGGAGAGCAGGGGCCTTGTGCATCTTTCTTTTGGGGTTTTTCAGAGTCAGTAGAAAGGCCTCTTTAGTGTCCTAAGTTTCCATAACTGTGACCTTAATTACCTACCGGCTGTAAGCTATTAGTGTCTTAACGACCGTTCCACAGGTGCATGTTCATTAATTGTTTGTGGTTCATTGAACAAGCATGGGGAAACAGTGATTTTTACGAATTATCTTTGAAAAACAGGGTCCTGAAAAAGGGACGTTGCTTTTTTGGCAGAGTTTGTGTTTATCCCTGTATCAGGATTGTTTTATTTATTTTGTATTTGTTTAACCTTTATTTAACTAGGCAAGTCAGTTAAGAACAAATTCTTATTTACAATGACAGCCTACTGGGGAACAGTGGGTTAATTGCTTCGTTCAGGGTGACAGATTTCTACCTTGTCAGCTTGAGTATTCGATCCCTCGGGGATTCGATCCCCCAACACTCTAACCACTAGGCTACCTGCCGCCCCATTGTGACTGACTTCACATTCAAATGCTTAGCTGGAAATCCTGTGTCCTGTGTGTGTGTGTGTGTGTGTGTGTGTGTGTGTGTGTGTGTGTGTGTGTGTGTGTGTGTGTGTGTGTGTGTGTGTGTGTGTGTGTGTGTGTGTGTGTGTGTGTGTGTGTGTGTGTGTGTGTGTGTGTGTGTGTGTGTGTGTGCGTGTGTGTGTGTGTGCGTGCGTGTGTGTGTGTGTGTGTGTGTGTGTGTGTGTGTGTGTGTGTGCGTGTGTGCGTGCGTGCTGGCGTGCGTGTGTCAGAAATGCATCGAACTGAATTCAGTAGGCCTGACTGCATGGACGGACACAACAGCAACCAATCACAACAGTGAAAGAGTTGGTTGGTGCTGTTAAGTAAATCCCAAATCGCTTGCAGAGCAACAACACAAATCCGAACAGGACACCCAAATCTCAATCAGTGGATGAGTGAAGTACAAATCCACCACAAACTACGTGGGCCTGTATGGTTCTAATCCTTTTTCAATTTCCTTGGATTATGCTCCTGTGTACTTCTTCTCAGGTAATGTTTATTTTTATTTCTTTTACTTATTATATTTCAATTTGGGGGAGTCGCGTTTTGGGTTTTAAACACTGCAGTATCAGCAGAGGCCTGTAAAACACAGATTGACGAAGGGACTTTAGCCAGCTCTAGAGCGCATGGTGAAATTAACAATGGATGTCCTCTTAATTAGGATACATTTACCAGTTGAGTAGTAATATAACTATTACTGGGCTTTACGACATAAGGGTTTTATTTTTGGTATTATTGTGTCCTAACCATCCCACTGCTGACAACGATGTAGAAATTTTTTTCAAACTGGGCCTATTTTGTTCCAGTGCTTATAACAAACTTCCTGATTATTATTACGTCTAGTTTTGTTTTGTTTTTCAGGATTTAAAAAAAAGTAAGTCTGTCTCCCTCTCACACACACTGCCTTGCACTTACTTACCGACCGGATGAAGGTAACAGTACACTCCATTGAACCAAGGTAAAATCCAATACTCAGCCTGCCGTCTGTAAGACAGTGATGGGTGGAAAAACAGCTGTAGACGTACAATATATGTCAGAAAAGCACACTGCCACACTCAGATTAAGGCACACACACTAAACACACACACACACACACACACTAAACACACACACACACTAAACACACACACACACACACTAAACACACACACACACACACTAAACACACACACACTGACAGAGTAGGATGACAAATAATGGAGTGTGAGGCACATGAATGCCAGTCTGTGTGGATTGCAGGTGCCGGCTATCGAACCTCAACACAGATTTGAAGACGCATGGTTGTGCTGAAAGGGGACAGCAGACATACTGTACATGCTACGGAAGCTTTTCGATCACCAGAGGAAGGAGCCAGTGGATTACAATTGGTTTTTGCAATCCGTTCTACCACGATACATTTGATGTCTCATTGATGTACCATTTTTACCCCTCTGTCTGTGTGATATTTTATGGGTAATTGTTTAGTGACTGTTAGATAGAACAACCTTTGTCGATTGAGAGGTTATTGTTAGGGCTAGATAGTTCTAGACTATAACTACAGTAAGGGCCTTGTGTTATAGACTATAACTACAGTAAGGGCCTTGTGTTATAGACTATAACTATAGTAAGGACCTTGATTTATAGACTATAACTATAGTAAGGGCCTTGAGTTATAGACTATAAATATAGTAAGGACCTTGATTTATAGACTATAACTACAGTAAGGGCATTGTGTTATAGACTATAACTACAGTAAGGGCCTTGTGTTATAGACTATAACTACAGTAAGGGCCTTGAGTTATAGACTATAACTATAGTAAGGGCTTTGAGTTATAGTCTTTAAACAATGCTAACTAATATAATGTTTACATACCCTACATTATTCATCTCATATGTATACGTATATACTGTACTCTATATTATCTACTGCATCCTTATGTAATACATGTATCACTAGCCACTTTAAACTATGCCACTTTGTTTACATACTCATCTCATATGTATATACTGTTCTCGATACCATCTACTGTATCTTGCCTATGCCGCTCTGTACCATCACTCATTCATATATCTTTATGTACATATTCTTTATCCCCTTACACTTGTGTCTATAAGGTAGTAGTTTTGGAATTGTTAGCTAGATTACTTGTTGGTTATTACTGCATTGTCGGAACTAGAAGCACAAGCATTTCGCTACACTCGCATTAACATCTGCTAACCATGTGTATGTGACAAATAAAATTTGATTTGATTTGATTTGATTTATAACTACAGTAAGGGCTTTGAGTTATAGACTATAACTATAGTAAGGGCCTTGAGTTATAGACTATAAATATAGTAAGGACCTTGATTTATAGACTATAACTACAGTAAGGACCTTGAGTTATAGACTATAACTACAGTAAGGACCTTGAGTTATAGACTATAACTACAGTAAGGACCTTGAGTTATAGACTATAACTACAGTAAGGACCTTGAGTTATAGACTATAACTATGTTTGGGTGTTGATTTATACACAACAACAGTAAGGACCTTGATTTATAGACAAAAACAACAGTAAGGGCCTTGATTTATAGATGAAAACAACAGTAAGGGCCTTGATTTATAGACGAAAACAACAGTAAGGGCCTTGATTTATAGATGAAAACAACAGTAAGGGACTTGATTTATAGACAAAAACAACAGTATGGGCCTTGATTTATAGACGAAAACAACAGTAAGGGCCTTGATTTATAGACGAAAACAACAGTAAGGGCCTTGATTTATAGACGAAAACAACAGTAAGGGCCTTGATTTATAGACGAAAACAACAGTAAGGGCCTTGATTTATAGACGAAAACAACAGTAAGGGCCTTGATTTATAGACGAAAACAACAGTAAGGGCCTTGATTTGTAGACCGAAAACAACAGTAAGGGCCTTGATTTATAACCACAGAAAACAACAGTAAGGGCCTTGATTTGACTATAACCACAGTAAGGGCCGAAAACAAACAGTAAGGGACTTGATTTATAACCACAGTAAAACAACAGTAAGGGCCTTGATTTATAGACTAAAACAACAGTAAGGGCCTTGATTTAACCACAGTAAGGGCCGTGATTTACGAAAACAACAGTAAGGGCCTTGATTTATAGACGAAAACAACAGTAAGGGCCTTGATTTGTAGACGAAAACAACAGTAAGGGACTTGATTCATAGACAGTAAAACTATAACAGTAAGGGCCTTGATGTATAGACTATAACCACAGTAAGGGCCGTGATCTGTAGACTATAACCACAGTAAGGGCCGTGATTCGTAGACTATAACCACAGTAAGGGCCGTGATTCATAGACTATAACCACAGTAAGGGCCGTGATCGTAGACTATAACCACAGTAAGGGCCGTGATCTGTAGACTATAACCACAGTAAGGGCCGTGATCTGTAGACTATAACCACAGTAAGGGCTATAACCACAGTGATCTGTAGACTATAACCACAGTAAGGGCCGTGATTCTGTAGACTATAACCACAGTAAGGGCCGTGATTCATAGACTATAACCACAGTAAGGGCCGTGATTCGTAGACTATAACCACAGTAAGGGCCGTGATTCTGTAGACTATAACCACAGTAAGGGCCGTGATCTGTAGACTATAACCACAGTAAGGGCCGTGATCTGTAGACTATAACCACAGTAAGGGCCGTGATCTGTAGACTATAACCACAGTAAGGGCCGTGATCTGTAGACTATAACCACAGTAAGGGCCATGATCTGTAGACTATAACCACAGTAAGGGCCGTGATTCTATAACCACAGTAGACTATAACCACAGTAAGGGCCGTGATCTGTAGACTATAACCACAGTAAGGGCCGTGATCTGTAGACTATAACCACAGTAAGGGCCGTGATCTGTAGACTATAACCACAGTAAGGGCCGTGATCTGTAGACTATAACCACAGTAAGGGCCGTGATCTGTAGACTATAACCACAGTAAGGGCCGTGATCTGTAGACTATAACCACAGTAAGGGCCGTGATCTGTAGACTATAACCACAGTAAGGGCCGTGATCTGGTCACCTAGTTATGTAATACTGACCCTGGGGTATTGTTTTAAATAGACTGAAGTTTGTCCTTCTTTTCTTCGGAGTTATGGTGTTGCAATGGGAACATTTTTACCTGGTTAAAGAAATTCAGTGGATAGCATCTGTATTAAAATGTACTATACATCTGTTCTGCCATTGGTGTAGCTAAGTGGGCATAAAATAGGCATTACAGGAAAAGAGAATTGCATGAAACGGCCTGTGTTATTCCATTGCTGGTTATTGTGAAGGTATGAAACATGTTCCTATTAGATTAATTGCTTTTGCCCCCGGAGTCACTTGAGGAGCTGTCCACGTGCTGACATGAGCGCCGCTACAAATTTAAAGTGTGAGGAACTGTCCACGGTGCTGACGTGAATGGCCAGTTGATGCATCTACATAGCGCTACACTTTGTCTGGTCTTTTTCTCTTGATGTGAACGTGTAATGCATTTTTAAGCAGAGCACATAACACTGTAACACAATTGTAATAATTGTATTCAATTTTAGGATTAGGATGATGCTTAATTTGTATGTTTTATCAATTCACATGCCGACTCAAAAATAGCCCATGTGGCTGTCTTCCATCTATGTTTGCTCAAAAGGGCTCTGACAGGCTCAGATGCAATATTATCATGATTCCACAACCATCCTATGACTGTCACCTGTTAGAGATTTTCCACTGGTCAATCTGTGGTCTGTAGTGTTATCTTTTGGCATGAGATCATTTACAAAACTTAGTTGCGACATTTCACTTACTATATGACTATACAGAGGCTAAATGTATATATATATATACTCTTAACAAATGCATTGATTTTGATTAAACACGATGGTTCCACTATTCTGTTTAATGCTTAAACTATGTGTCTCGATAGGCATGATAACTCACTACATGTCATTATACTGTAGCACTACATGAGTATAGGTATTATAACCGCTCCGTCTGCAAGCCGATAGTCTCTACAGCCTTTGCATTTGTTTCGACCAACGAGTTTTTCAGACAAGGATTAAGTAGAATCCAAAGTAGTACTTGCATTTACCGTTGCGTGATATCGCATGTGTCTGTCTAGGTGTTTCACTAACTGAAGTGGCATCCGCGCCTTCGCTCACCCCATTCCGGGGAAGCCATGGAGTGAACTAGTCGTTTCGGAGCAAGTCTCTGCTCTCCGCGTGAACAACAATGTCCCGGTTTAAAAAAATATATACATCGGTGTGTTCCATGATCTTCACTATTCTCTGCAAAGTTACGAAATGAAGCTTTGAGAGATAAGGTAAGGTCTACCTACCTGTTTTGGTATGTTGGAGGGATGATCGCGTCTATTTAAGACACCTTTTGATTGTGTGCCTTCTGACAGCTGACAAGAAAAGTTTATAATTGTCTATGATTAAAACAGATCATAGATAATCAATTGTCTTACATAGTGCTTCAGCAATAAATAGGCTATGAAAGTACACTGGATTCAGCATTACTAAACTGCTTCTCTATACCGTTGATTTATTTATTCGTTCGCCGCATCGTGTGAAACTTGCCAAAGTGTTGTTGCATACTTGCTGTTCGGGAATATCTGACAGATAATTGAGTCAGTATGCCTCACTGTAGGGCTGAATGTCCAATACACACATACAGACACTACATACGCGTGCACACATGCATACTGACGCCACACACACAAACAAACAGACACACACACACACCACATAGGCCTAAACTGTCGCGACGGTCTATGTATCCTGTTTCCTAGTCACTTTACCTCTACCTATATGTACATAGCTACCTCAATTACCCTTCCGGCACATCGACTCGGTACTGGTACTTACTCGTTATTTTTATTCGTTATTCACTGAGTATTTATTCCTCATGCCATTATTTATATTTTGTGTTTTATCTTTATCTTTAAATCGGCATTATTGGAAAAGGACCCATGAGTAAGGATGTCACTGTTAGTCTACACCTGTTGTTTGCGAAGCATGTGACAAATATCATGTGATTTGATCAGAGGTCTGATGGCTGCACGGCACTGCTCATACAGTGGTGAGCTGTGTGTGTGGAGTATAGGTCTAATGCATGCAGACCTCTATAAGTAAACGCTATAGGGACTGCTTTCCTTTGCTACTCAATGGAGAACATTCAAATAGCTTTTAAATCCAGGACTAGGCTTAATATGTGTCCCGGAAACCGGTCCTAAGTGGCAAATCAGGTGCAGGGTCATTAATGAATATTCAGTGTTCTACTATTCTCCATCTGTGCTGTTTATGGTTTCATTCTCTCACCGGATCGTCGCCGCTTGAGGATTTACTGTCAGAATGGATCGAATGTTAATATCATCTGGGCCCTCCCCAAGGCTAATATCATGACCGTGTGAGAGATTGCTGCGGACTCAACCCCCTGTAGAAATCTAATGTTTCCACTTTTGCCAGTGTCGGGTAAATTGCAGTGGAAAGTCAGCGAACAGACTGAGTCTTACACAAGGTGTAATGACGTTGCTAAACTGTCCGCAACTTTACTGACTCATCAAGGCGGGCGACGGTGTGTGTGTGTGTGTGTGTGTGCTGTAATTTGAGCGCGTAATTCGTAATGTGGCCTATGGGGTGAAGTGCTTGCTTTTAACAGATCTCTATAGTCTACTCCTCTTGTCTTAATTTAACCGACCTCTATAGCCTACTCCACTTTTCAAACCTTCATTCGTTTAACCCGGGCAGATATGGGGGCTGACGAGCACCATATTTAGGCATGGTGTAGGCCTATGTGTTTAACAATTTGATATAGTTATTTCCTGTATCTCCCAGTCAATCACAAACATCACCACAATGTCCAATGCGCCTATTATGCGAGAAATGTTTACCTGACATTTAAACAATTAGGCTATATCATTAAACCAAACCAACTGAATTTAAGAGAGTTTAAAAAAAATAGGACAAATAGTAAAAAAATAAATATAAAAAAATTATCATAATTACAATTATCAAAATGAAATGCACACGTTAGGACCCTGCAGAACATACAAGTATTGAGGTAGAGGTAAGGGTTGCAATCACTAGCTCGCATTTAGAAGAGATTGCTTATCTCATATAGATCGCTCTGCTCTGTCCTTGTTAAAGTGGTGGCAGGCATAGGAAACTACGGTTCACAGTGATCTCTCATTTGTCCTCCAAGTTTAGCTACATCAACCCCATTGAGTCTCAGACTGGTCATAAAAGAGGACTCGCTGTGCTGGGGGGTGTATTGAGTTCTAGAAGAATATTTAGGCTGAGCGAGCGGTTTCACCTGATGGACTCCAAGTGCGTTATCTCTTACCCGCAATCTCCACTGAGCAGTTTGCAGCGATGCGCTGTTATGTGTAATGCGCGAGGGATGCGTGACGCGGGCACATTGGAGGATATTCTCGGCAGCGCAGTGATTCATGTCCCCTTTTATTGCCTGTAGTACATAGCGAGAGAGAGGGGGGGTAGATTCAGATATCCGCTCACCGGAATCAAACGTATTGACTGTGGATCTAAGAAATGATACAATTAAAAAGGGGAATTTCATGAAAGACAACGGAGTGTTCCCCAAAAGTTTTTCCTAGTGGAATTGTTTGTCTCCTGCAGACACGGTTCTAATACCGATAATGGAATGGCACATGGCGGAATGATGACCAGCTGGACATAGCCCAGTGTCAAAATACTCACATTTTTTTCTGTGGTTGTGCTGATCTAAGACCCACTAACAGCGATCAGTCCATTTGTATTTAAGTGGGAGAAAATCTCATGTGATCCCGTTTCTCTCCGGCAAAGAGATGTTGCACTTGCACAGCGATTCTAGGAAGATTTACGTGTGCGCGGGGGGACCATTCAATCGCTGCCTCAAGCTCCATTCAGCTTGTTTTTTTAAATATTTGGTCATCAATATTTAGCATCCCGTTTATGCCAAACTCGTCACAGTAAGATTAACACGCGCATTTTAAAGGAGTTCCCGAGGTCAGTGTTGAACTTGTTGAACACTTACAAAGACTGGACTGTGCACCGTGAATTGAGGGCAAACCTACACATGTAAGTATGTGAGAGAAATGAGAGAAATCTAAGTCTATTTTGCATTGTACATTTACCGTTGAAATCGTTCAAATTGTTGTCTTCGTTAAAACATTGTATGCTGTGTGAAGATAGCAGAAATGCTCATGTTTCTTGGGATTGTAGGTTAAGTTTTGTTGGCAAACCACCTACATCAAAGTGTCAAATATGTTATGTATTTCAACTTTGGAATAATTTGCCCTGGCAGACAACGCAGTAGCCTATACGAATGAAGTTGAACGCGTCCATACTCATTTAATGATTTTCATGTAACGAGAACATGAATTACTGGACTCCGGTGCACTGTTGGCAAAGTTTAGGCTAATAGTGATTTGTTGAAGCGCCCCCTTGTGGAATCAATTCCGAAATAATATATCATAAATGTATAGCCTACCAGATTATATATCATTCAATTGTATGAAATGCTGCTGAAAAGATACTATTCATTATGATGTCCTATTCAGCCCTGTCCTATCCATTCACCTGCTGTATTTTAATCCCGAGACATGCAAAGCGTGTGCGGGTAGTGGGGTACCAAAATAGAACGGTTCTTATTGATACGACAATTTATCCTTGCATCCTTTTTAAAGGGTTAATAGTGTGGTTGTATTGACTGTAGTACTGATACGCATAACGATACGTTTGAGTGGTTGTTGTAGTCAGGACACGTTTCTTTCCTCGAATTCAGGTTTATCCTCTGACTTGACTTTGATTAGATGTGGTTAAAAAAGCAATGGTGATGAGAGGAAGCAGGCTAAGAGTCAGGAATATCTATATTATACGGTTGAGATTGGTTCACATCATTGCATTATACTCCACATAAATATATTTTATGGCATACTAGTTCATTACCTTATGATGTTATAATGGGTTTACCTACATGGTTTCTGTGTTAAGATGTTTTAGTTTGTAGTTGTTGTTATTAGTAGTAGTAAAATCATTGTATGTCATTTGATTTTACATAACCTTTAAAACAAGTGCTTCAATGTTCACATGTGGACTTTCAGAGTTATTTTATTCATTTTAAGGTTTATATATAATACGCCTTTGGAAACTATTCAGACCCCTTGACTTTTTACACATTTTTTTTTAGGTTAAAGCCTTATTCTAAAATGTATTAATAAAAGAAATATTCACAGCAAATCTACACACATTACCCCATAATCACAAACCAAAAAACAGGTTTTTAGAAATGTTTGAAAATGTACTAAAGGCCCCAAGAACACAGTGGTCGCCATCATTTTTAAATGGAAGGAGTTTGGAACCATCTTCGTAGAGTTGGCGGCCCGGCCAAACTGAGCAATCGGGGGAGAATGGCCTTGGTCAGGGAGGTGACCAAGAACCTGATGGTCACTCTGACAGAGCTCTAGATTTCCTCTGTGGAGGTGGGAGAATCTTCCAGAAGGACAACCATCTCTGCAGCACTCCACCAACCAGGCCTTCATGGTAGATTGGCCAGACGGAAGCTACTCCTCGGTAAAATGCACATGACAGCCCAGTTGGAGTTTTCCAAAAGGCACCTAAAGATTCTCAGACAATGAAAAACAAGATTCTCTGGTCTGATGAAACTAAGATTGAACTCTTTGGACTGAATGCCAAACCTGGCACCAACCCTACTGTGAAGCATGGTGATGGCAGCATTATGCTGTGTGGATGATTTTCATTGGCAGGGACTGGGAGACTATCAGGATCGAGGCAAAGATGAAAGAAGCAAAGTACAGAGAGATCCTTGATGAAAACCTGTTCCAGAGCCTCAGACTGGGGCAAAGGTTCACCTTCCAACAGGACAATGACCATAAGCAAACAGCCAAGACAATGCAGGAGTGGCTTCAGGACAGGTCTCTGAATGTCCTTGATTGGTCCAGCCAGAACCCGGATTTTAACACGGTCTAACATCTCTGGAGAGACCTGAAAATAGCTGTGCAGCAACGCTCTCCATCCAACCTGACAGAGCTAGAGAGGATCTGCATTGAGGAATGGGAGAAACTCCCCAAATACAGGTGTGCCAAGCTTGTAGTGTCATAACTAAGAAGACTCAAGGCTGTAATCGCTGCCAATGGTGCTTCAACAAAGTGTTGAGTAAAGGGTCTGAATACTTATGGAAATGTAATGTTTCAGTTATCTAGATTTAATAAATTAGCAAAAATTGGGTAGAATTATGAGAAAAAAAACGAATAATTTAATAAAATTTAGAATAAGGCTGTGACCTACCAAAATGTGGAAAAAGTCAAGGGGTCTGAATACTTTCCGAATGCCCTGTGTATGTATGTGTGTGTGTGTATATATATATATATATATATATATATCTGACAATGAATTATTCACCTTACAATGAATATTAAATAATATTATGTTCACCCTTAGATTATGATGTTGATCAAATTTGGTAACAGCGATAGTCCTAATTCAGTCCCACCCATATCTTTGCCATGTTGCCAGTAGTAACACTTGCTACGGTATTTACCTTACTATTTAGCTGTGGATGCTTTAATTTAAACATTGCTTGTTGATGGATTTTGATAAAGCTAATTATAACAGTATCAGCCATTATACACACATATTACGATTACAACACATGTTGTCTATTTCCAGTGGGTTACCTTGTTGAGCCTTTCCTATGGGCTGGAGGTGGACCTGTGGAGTAACCAGGCATGCCTACCATACTATCCTTGTTGAGCCTTTCCTATGGACAGGAGGTGGACCTGTGGAGTAGCCAGGCATGCCTACCATACTATCCTTGTTGAGCCTTTCCTATGGGCTGGAGGTGGACCTGTGGAGTAACCAGGCATGCCTACCATACTATCCTTGTTGAGCCTTTCCTATGGACTGGAGGTGGACCTGTGGAGTAACCAGGCATGCCTACCATACTATCCTTGTTGAGCCTTTCCTATGGGCTGGAGGTGGACCTGTGGAGTAACCAGGCATGCCTACCATATTATCCTTGTTGAGCCTTTCCTATGGACAGGAGGTGGACCTGTGGAGTAGCCAGGCATGCCTACCATACTATCCTTGTTGAGCCTTTCCTATGGGCTGGAGGTGGACCTGTGGAGTAACCAGGCATGCCTACCATACTATCCTTGTTGAGCCTTTCCTATGGGCTGGAGGTGGACCTGTGGAGTAACCAGGCATGCCTACCATACTATCCTTGTTGAGCCTTTCCTATGGACTGGAGGTGGACCTGTGGAGTAGCCAGGCATGCCTACCATACTATCCTTGTTGAGCCTTTCCTATAGGCTGGAGGTGGACCTGTGGAGTAACCAGGCATGCCACTGTGAAAGTTCAATAATGTGGTAGCAGAGCCTTTCAGGAATAGTGTCTTTAATAATACATAAGGTGTTCCTATGTTGTTATGAAGTGTGCTTGGTGGAGAAGGGAGGGAGGAAGGAAGGGAGGGAGGGACAGGAGAATGTGAGGGAGGGAGGGAGGGACAGGAGAATGTGAGAGAGTGAGAGGTAGGGAGGAAGAGGAGAATGTGAGGGAGGGAGGGAGGGACAGGAGAATGTGAGAGAGTGAGAGGTAGGGAGGAAGAGGAGAATGTGAGGGAGGGAGGGAGGGACAGGAGAATGTGAGAGAGTGAGAGGTAGGGAGGAAGAGGAGAATGTGAGGGAGGGAGGGACAGGAGAATGTGAGGGAGGGAGGGAGGGACAGGAGAATGTGAGAGAGTGAGAGGTAGGGAGGAAGAGGAGAATGTGAGGGAGGGAGGGACAGGAGAATGTGAGGGAGGGAGGGAGGGACAGGAGAATGTGAGAGAGTGAGAGGTAGGGAGGAAGAGGAGAATGTGAGGGAGGGAGGGAGGGAGGGGGGGGTCAAGGAGTGCTAGTGACGGTGTAGACCTCTCTTTTGCTGCAGTATGCTTCTATGTGTGGTGCTGCAGTAACAGACCACCCCCCCACCCCCCACCCCCCCACCGAGCTCCAAACACACATAGCTCAACACAGACGGCTTCGCAAGATTCACCCTGTCAAAAGTGCCACTCTCTCACACACAAAGTGCATGTGGCATTTTCCCCAGCTTGTAAGAGGGAGGATGGAGAAAGGAAGGAGAGTGTGAAAGGGGAGGGAGTACGAGAGAGAGTGGTGGGGAGGAGAGGAGAGGAGAGGAGAGAGAGAGAGAGAGAGAGAGAGAGAGAGAGAGAGAGAGAGCTGTAGGGGCAAGTCGAGCACGTTTTGGCAGCTGAGCTGAGGGATTGTCTTGCCTTCAGAGGTCCGGGACCTGTCTGGCTACAACAATCAGATTGTATTAGATGGGGAAGGGATGGCTGTCATGTTTCACCAATGTTCTGGGGAGCCAGGTGCCAAGACCAAACCCTCCGCTTTGATTTCTCCCTGCTCTCCTCCCTGACAGACAGCCATGCTGAATCACTGAAACAGTTGTTACTTCTTCATCCATTAGCTGGTCTACACCACATAATTATTAAAGAAAGATCATACACCTGTATGCTGATTGGCAGCACTGAAGACGCGCTGAAGACAGAGGCGAGGGAGTGCGGGGATCGGCTGGTGTTGTGGTGATGGCGTGCCACAGAGATATTATGTGCTAGGTCCGTCACACATTCTGGAGCATTGAACGTTTGGCTGTCATGTTTGCAGGGGGCGTTCTCCGGTTGTCTGCCATCATGTTTATTTATGAGGACTGTCACATTGGCAGTTTGTTAACAGGGAAGATTTAGCGATTCTGGGAAAGGAAGGCAGGCCCAGGAATCTAAGGAGAAAGAAGATCCCTCTGTGTATGACGCAAGGCTCCCGGTGATGCTGGCCAAGCTTTCTCTCTGTCTGTTTCTGTGTCTCTCACTCCCCCTCTCTTTTTTTCTCTCACTCTCTCTCCCTCTCTCTCTCTCTCCCTCTCTCTCTCTCACTCTCTCTCTCACTCTCTCTCTCTCTCCACATCTCTGTCTGTCTTTCTCCCACGTAAGCCAAGCACCTCACTGGCTTTGTTTAGCGAGAGACGTGTAGGGAGACGTGTAGAGAGACGTGTAGGGAGACGTGTAGAGAGACGTGTAGGGAGACGTGTAGAGAGACGTGTAGGGAGACGTGTAGAGAGACGTATAGGGAGACAGAGGGAGATGAGGAACATCTGAGAAGGCAAAAAGAAAAGGTGAAAAGTGAGGACGATGACAAGATGAAGAGGTCATGGAGGGAGATGAAGACGTTGGGTATTCATACACACGTGTCATTGAGAAGTTACTGCTGTAGTTGTAACCACTGCCGGGCCAAACATGCATGTCTTTCTCTAACTGACTTTTAAACACTCAGCCTTGCTCGAGTTGCCCCAGGGACGACATGGAAGCAGATGCAAGGAGGTGTTTCACAGCTTGAGAGATAGAGAGAGAGAGAGATAAATAGAGAGAGAGAGAGAGATAAATAGAGAGAGAGAGAAAGAGAGAGAGAGAGAGAGAGAGAGAGAGAGAGAGAGAAAGGGAGAAAGAGAGAGAAAGAGAGAGAAAGAGAGAGAAAGAGAGATAAAGAGAGAGATTGAGATAGAGAGATGAAGAGAGAGATAAAGAGAGTGATAAAGAGAGAGAGATAAAGAGAGAGAGAGATAAAGAGAGAGAGAGATACAGAGAGAGAGATTGAGAGAGGTAAAGAGAGAGAGAGATAAAGAGAGAGAGAGAGAAAAAAGAGAGAGAGAGCTCTCTAGCAGGTCATAAGGACCCTGTAAAACATTTATGGGTTTAAATATAAAACCAACCTCAGCATCATTGGTAGGATCCTACGTCCCAAAAATACACTCCTGTCCTTGTATGCCACATCAGCTAGTGAGCCAGGAGCCCAGTACTGTTCACCTAGGTTACCTTAGAGCAGGAATCACTGAAAATACAAGTCATTTATTACAGGGTTTCACAATCTCAGTCCAGGGGCCCGCCCTGTGTCCTGGGACCCCACCTGGGTGCACCCGGTGGGGGTACAGGACTGAGTTTGTGAAACCCTGATGCAATGTACTATAGAAGAGTCTGTATAAGCGAATCTATTCCTATTCCATGTGAAATAGTTGAGTAAATCTTTTGTTTATTTTACAGTTTTGTTTGTGTTCTTCATTATCAATAAATGGTATGGACTATTTACCATTGTAATATGTCATATATTCAGTACCTATTTTATCACACAATTAAGGACAACATATTCATCTTTGAACATCTTTTTTATTTATCGAAATACAGTTGTCTTTGTTTTTCCTCTAAAACCAATTTCCCCAAGAACAGTGAAATGCTTTTCTCTCAAGCTCCAAAACCAACAACACACTAATCAAGATCAATGTTGTACTAACAATAACAAGGTAGAACAAAAACACACAAAAAATACAAATGAAAAATAAGAAGAACACCAGAAGTAAGTAAGCTATATACAGGGTCTGTTCCAGGGTCAGTAGTTATATACAGGGTCTGTTCCAGGGTCAGTAGTTATATACAGGGTCTGTTCCAGGGTCAGTAGTTATATACAGGGTCTGTTCCAGGGTCAGTAGCTATATACAGGGTCTGTTCCAGGGTCAGTAGCTATATACAGGGTCTGTTCCAGGGTCAGTAGCTATATACAGGGTCTGTTCCAGGGTCAGTAGCTATATACAGGGTCTGTTCCAGGGTCAGTAGCTATATACAGGGTCTGTTCCAGGGTCAGTAGCTATATACAGGGTCTGTTCCAGGGTCAGTAGCTATATACAGGGTCTGTTCCAGGGTCAGTAGCTATATACAGGGTCTGTTCCAGGGTCAGTAGCTATATACAGGGTCTGTTCCAGGGTCAGTAGCTATATACAGGGTCTGTTCCAGGGTCCAGGGTCAGTAGCTATATACAGGGTCTGTTCCAGGGTCAGTAGCTATATACAGGGTCTGTTCCAGGGTCAGTAGCTATATACAGGGTCTGTTCCAGGGTCAGTAGTTATATACAGGGTCTGTTCCAGGGTCAGTAGCTATATAGGGTCAGGGTCTGTTCCAGGGTCAGTAGCTATATCCAGGGTCTGTTCCAGGGTCAGTAGCTATATACAGGGTCTGTTCCAGGGTCAGTAGCTATATACAGGGTCTGTTCCAGGGTCAGTAGCTATATACAGGGTCTGTTCCAGGGTCAGTAGCTATATACAGGGTCTGTTCCAGGGTCAGTAGCTATATACAGGGTCTGTTCCAGGGTCAGTAGCTATATCCAGGGTCTGTTCCAGGGTCAGTAGCTATATACAGGGTCTGTTCCAGGGTCAGTAGCTATATACAGGGTCTGTTCCAGGGTCAGTAGTTATATACAGGGTCTGTTCCAGGGTCAGTAGCTATATACAGGGTCTGTTCCAGGGTCAGTAGCTATATACAGGGTCTGTTCCAGGGTCAGTAGCTATATACAGGGTCTGTTCCAGGGTCAGTAGCTATATACAGGGTCTGTTCCAGGGTCAGTAGCTATATACAGGGTCTGTTCCAGGGTCAGTAGCTATATACAGGGTCTGTTCCAGGGTCAGTAGCTATATACAGGGTCTGTTCCAGGGTCAGTAGCTATATACAGGGTCTGTTCCAGGGTCAGTAGCTATATACAGGGTCTGTTCCAGGGTCAGTAGTATATACAGGGTCTGTTCCAGGGTCAGTAGCTATATACAGGGTCTGTTCCAGGGTCAGTAGCTATATACAGGGTCTGTTCCAGGGTCAGTAGCTATATACAGGGTCTGTTCCAGGGTCAGTAGCTATATACAGGGTCTGTTCCAGGGTCAGGGTCTGTTCCAGGGTCAGTATATATACAGGGTCTGTTCCAGGGTCAGTAGCTATATACAGGGTCTGTTCCAGGGTCAGTAGCTATATACAGGGTCTGTTCCAGGGTCAGTAGCTATATACAGGGTCTGTTCCAGGGTCAGTAGCTATATACAGGGTCTGTTCCAGGGTCAGTAGCTATATACAGGGTCTGTTCCAGGGTCAGTAGCTATATACAGGGTCTGTTCCAGGGTCAGTAGCTATATACAGGGTCTGTTCCAGGGTCAGTAGCTATATCCAGGGTCTGTTCCAGGGTCAGTAGCTATATACAGGGTCTGTTCCAGGGTCAGTAGCTATATACAGGGTCTGTTCCAGGGTCAGTAGCTATATCCAGGGTCTGTTCCAGGGTCAGTAGCTATATCCAGGGTCTGTTCCAGGGTCAGTAGCTATATCCAGGGTCTGTTCCAGGGTCAGTAGCTATATCCAGGGTCTGTTCCAGGGTCAGTAGCTATATACAGGGTCTGTTCCAGGGTCAGTAGCTATATACAGGGTCTGTTCCAGGGTCAGTAGCTATATACAGGGTCTGTTCCAGGGTCAGTAGCTATATACAGGGTCTGTTCCAGGGTCAGTAGCTATATACAGGGTCTGTTCCAGGGTCAGTAGCTATATACAGGGTCTGTTCCAGGGTCAGTAGCTATATACAGGGTCTGTTCCAGGGTCAGTAGCTATATACAGGGTCTGTTCCAGGGTCAGTAGCTATATCCAGGGTCTGTTCCAGGGTCAGTAGCTATATCCAGGGTCTGTTCCAGGGTCAGTAGCTATATACAGGGTCTGTTCCAGGGTCAGTAGCTATATACAGGGTCTGTTCCAGGGTCAGTAGCTATATACAGGGTCTGTTCCAGGGTCAGTAGCTATATACAGGGTCTGTTCCAGGGTCAGTAGCTATATACAGGGTCTGTTCCAGGGTCAGTAGCTATATCCAGGGTCTGTTCCAGGGTCAGTAGCTATATCCAGGGTCTGTTCCAGGGTCAGTAGCTATATACAGGGTCTGTTCCAGGGTCAGTAGCTATATCTGTTCAGGGTCTGTTCCAGGGTCAGTAGCTATATACAGGGTCTGTTCCAGGGTCAGTAGCTATATACAGGGTCTGTTCCAGGGTCAGTAGCTATATACAGGGTCTGTTCCAGGGTCAGTAGCTATATACAGGGTCTGTTCCAGGGTCAGTAGCTATATACAGGGTCTGTTCCAGGGTCAGTAGCTATATACAGGGTCTGTTCCAGGGTCAGTAGCTATATCAGGGTCTGTTCCAGGGTCAGTAGCTATATACAGGGTCTGTTCCAGGGTCAGTAGCTATATACAGGGTCTGTTCCAGGGTCAGTAGCTATATACAGGGTCTGTTCCAGGGTCAGTAGCTATATACAGGGTCTGTTCCAGGGTCAGTAGCTATATACAGGGTCTGTTCCAGGGTCAGTAGCTATATACAGGGTCTGTTCCAGGGTCAGTAGCTATATACAGGGTCTGTTCCAGGGTCAGTAGCTATATACAGGGTCTGTTCCAGGGTCAGTAGCTATATACAGGGTCTGTTCCAGGGTCAGTAGCTATATACAGGGTCTGTTCCAGGGTCAGTAGCTATATACAGGGTCTGTTCCAGGGTCAGTAGCTATATACAGGGTCTGTTCCAGGGTCAGTAGCTATATACAGGGTCTGTTCCAGGGTCAGTAGCTATATACAGGGTCTGTTCCAGGGTCAGTAGCTATATACAGGGTCTGTTCCAGGGTCAGTAGCTATATACAGGGTCTGTTCCAGGGTCAGTAGCTATATACAGGGTCTGTTCCAGGGTCAGTAGCTATATCCAGGGTCTGTTCCAGGGTCAGTAGCTATATCCAGGGTCTGTTCCAGGGTCAGTAGCTATATACAGGGTCTGTTCCAGGGTCAGTAGCTATATCCAGGGTCTGTTCCAGGGTCAGTAGCTATATACAGGGTCTGTTCCAGGGTCAGTAGCTATATACAGGGTCTGTTCAGGGTAGTTATATACAGGGTCTGTTCCAGGGTCAGTAGCTATATACAGGGTCAGTTCCAGGGTCAGTAGCTATATACAGGGTCTGTTCCAGGGTCAGTAGCTATATACAGGGTCTGTTCCAGGGTCAGTAGTTATATACAGGGTCAGTTCCAGGGTCAGTAGCTATGCACAGGGTCAGTAGCTATATACAGGGTCTGTAGCGATATACAGGGTCAGTCCCAGGGTCAGTTGCTATATAAAGGGTCTGTTCCAGGGTCAGTAGCTATATACAGGGTTCTTTCCAGGGTCAGTAGCTATATACAGGGTCTGTTCCAGGGTCAGTAGCTATATACAGGGTCTGTTCCAGGGTCAGTAGTATATACAGGGTCTGTTCCAGGGTCAGTAGTTATATTCAGGGTCTGTTCCAGGGTCAGTAGCTATATACAGGGTCTGTTCCAGGGTCAGTAGCTATATCCAGGGTCTGTTCCAGGGTCAGTAGCTATATACAGGGTCTGTTCCAGGGTCAGTAGCCATATACAGGGTCTGTTCCAGGGTCAGTAGCTATATACAGGGTCTGTTCCAGGGTCAGTAGCTATATATAGGGTCTGTTCCAGGGTCAGTAGCTATATACAGGGTCAGTAGTTATATCCAGGGTCTGTTCCAGGGTCAGTAGCTATATACAGGGTCTGTTCCAGGGTCAGTAGCTATATCAGGGTCTGTTCCAGGGTCAGTAGCTATATACAGGGTCAGTAGCTATATACAGGGTCTGTAGGGTCAGTAGCTATATACAGGGTCAGTCCCAGGGTCAGTTGCTATATAAAGGGTCTGTTCCAGGGTCAGTAGCTATATACAGGGTCTGTTCCAGGGTCAGTAGCTATATACAGGGTCTGTTCCAGGGTCAGTAGCTATATACAGGGTCTGTTCCAGGGTCAGTAGTTATATACAGGGTCAGTTCCAGGGTCAGTAGTTATATTCAGGGTCAGTTCCAGGGTCAGTAGCTATATACAGGGTATGTTCCAGGGTCAGTAGCTATATCCAGGGTCTGTTCCAGGGTCAGTAGCTATATAAGGGTCTGTTCCAGGGTCAGTAGCTATATACAGGGTCTGTTCCAGGGTCAGTAGCTATATACAGGGTCTGTTCCAGGGTCAGTAGCTATATCCAGGGTCTGTTCCAGGGTCAGTAGCTATATACAGGGTCAGTAGCTATATCCAGGGTCTGTTCCAGGGTCAGTAGCTATATACAGGGTCTGTTCCAGGGTCAGTAGCTATATCCAGGGTCTGTTCCAGGGTCAGTAGCTATATATAGGGTCATACAGGGTCTGTTCCAGGGTCAGTAGCTATATCCAGGGTCTGTTCCAGGGTCAGTAGCTATATACAGGGTCAGTAGCTATATACAGGGTCAGTAGTATATACAGGGTCAGTAGCTATATACAGGGTCTGTTCCAGGGTCAGTAGGGTCTATATACAGGGTAGCTATATCTGTTCCAGGGTCAGTAGCTATATACAGGGTCTGTTCCAGGGTCAGTAGCTATATACAGGGTCAGTAGCTATATACAGGGTCAGTAGCTATATACAGGGTCAGTTCCAGGATCAGTAGCTATATACAGGGTCTGTTCCAGGGTCAGTAGTTATATATAGGGTCAGTAGCTATATACAGGGTCAGTAGTTATATACAGGGTCAGTAGTTAAATACAGGGTCAGTAGTTATATACAGGGTCAGTAGCTATATACAGGGTCAGTAGTTATATACAGGGTCAGTAGTTATATACAGGGTCAGTAGTTATATACAGGGTCAGTAGCTATATACAGGGTCAGTAGCTATATACAGGGTCAGTAGTTATATACAGGGTCAGTAGCTATATACAGGGTCAGTTCCAGGGTCAGTAGCTATATACAGGGTCTGTTCCAGGGTCAGTAGTTATATACAGGGTCAGTAGCTATATACAGGGTCAGTAGTTATATATACAGGGTCAGTAGCTATATACAGGGTCAGTAGTTATATACAGGGTCAGTAGCTATATACAGGGTCAGTAGTTATATACAGGGTCAGTAGCTATATACAGGGTCAGTAGCTATATACAGTGTCAGTAGTTATATACAGGGTCAGTAGTTATATACAGGGTCAGTAGCTATATACAGGGTCAGGAGTTATATACAGGGTCAGTAGTTATATACAGGGTCAGTAGTTATATACAGGGTCAGTAGTTATATACAGGGTCAGTAGTTATATACAGGGTCAGTAGTTATATACAGGGTCAGGAGTTATATACAGGGTCAGTAGTTATATACAGGGTTATATACAGTGTTTGATGTGATTCTGGAAGGCGAGTTTACAGTCTAACCAGACATCTAGGTAGTTGTAGTTGTCCACAAATTCTAAGTCAGAACCGTCCAGAGTAGTGATGTTGGACAGGCGGGCAGGTGCAGGCAGCGATCGGTTGAAGAGCATGCATTTAGTTTTACCTGTATTTAAGAGCAATTGGAGGCCACGGAAGGAGAGTTGTATGGCATTGAAGCTCCCATGGAGGGTTCTTAACACAGTGTCCAAAGAAGGGCCAGAAGTAGGCAGAATGGTGTCGTCTGCGTAGAGGTGGATCAGGGACTCACCAGCAGCAAGAGCGACATCATTGATGTATACAGAGAAGAGAGTCGGCCCAAGAATTGAACCTTGTGGCACCCCCATAGAGACTGCCAGAGGCCCTGACAACAGACCCTCCGATTTGACACACTGAACTCTATCAAAGAAGTAGTTGGTGAACCAGGCGAGGTAATCATTTGAGAAACCAAGGCTATCGAGTCTGCCGATGAGGATGTGGTGATTGACAGAGTTGAAAGCCTTGGCCAGGTCAATGAATACGGCTGCACAGTATTGTTTCTTATCGATGGCGGTTAAGATATCGTTTAGGACCTTGAGCGTGGCTGAGGTGCACCCATGACCAGCTCTGAAAACAGATTGCATAGCGGAGAAGGTGTGGTGCGATTCGAAATGGTCGGTAATCTGTTTGTTGACTTGGCGTTTCGAAGACCTTAGAAAGGCAGGGTAGGATAGATATAGGTCTGTAGCAGTTTGGGTCAAGAGTGCCCCCCCCCTTTGAAGAGGGGGATGACCGCAGCTGCTTTCCAATCTTTGGGAATCTCAGACGACACGAAAGAGAGGTTGAACAGGCTAGTAATAGGGGTGGCAACAATTTCGGCAGATCATTTTTAGAAAGAAAGGGTCCAGATTGTCTAGCCCGGCTGATTTGTAGGGTTCCAGATTGTAGCTATTTCAGAACATCAGCTGACTGGATTTGGGAGAAGGATAAATGGGGAAGGCTGGGGCGAATTGCTGTGGGGGGTGCAGTGCTGTTGACCGGAGTAGGGGTAGCTAGGTGGAAAGCATGACCAGCCGTAGAAAAATGCTTATTGAAATTCTCAATTATAGTGGATTTATCGGTAGTGACAGTGTTTCCTATCCTCAGTGCAGTGGGCAGCTGGGAGGAGGTGTTCTTATTCTCCATGGACTTTACAGTGTCCCAGAACTTTTTTGAGTTTGTGTTGCAGGAAGCAAATGTCTGCTTGAAAAAGCTAGCCTTGGCTTTTCTAACTGCCTGTGTATATTGGTGTCTAGCTTCCCTGAAAAGTTGCATATCACGGAGGCTGTTCGATGCTAATGCAGAACGCCATAGGATGTCTTTGTGTTGGTTAAGGGCAATCAGGTCTGGAGAGGACAAAGGGCTATATCTGTTCCTGGTTCTAAATTTCTTGAAAGGGGCATGCTTATTTAAGATGGTGAGGAAGGCATTTAAAAAAAAATATCCAGGCATCCTCTACTGACGGGATGAGATCAATATCCTTCCAGGATACCCCGACCAGGTCTACTAGAAAGGCCTGCTCGCTGAAGTGTTTCAGGGAGCGTTTGACAGTGATGAGTGGAGGTCGTTTGACCGCTGACCCATTATGGATGCAGGCAATGAGGCAGTGATCGCTGAGATCTTGGTTGAAGACAGCAGAGGTGTATTTAGAGGGCAAGTTGGTTAGGATGATATCTATGAGGGTGCCCGTGTTTAAGGCTTTGGAGAGGTACCTGGTAGGTTCATTGATAATTTGTGTGAGATTGAGGGCATCAAGCTTAGATTGTAGGATGGATGGGGTGTTAAGCATGTTCCAGTTTAGGTCGCCTAGCAGCACGAGCTCTGAAGATAGATGGGGGGCAATCAGTTCACATATGGTGTCCAGAGCACAGCTGGGGGCAGAGGGTGGTCTATAGCAGGCGGCAACGGTGAGAGACTTGTTTTTAGAGAGCTCAGGGTCAGTAGCTATATACAGGGTCACTTCCAGGCCCAGTAGCTATATACAGGGTCAGTAGCTATATACAGGGTCAGTAGCTATATACAGGGTCAGTAGCTATATACAGGGTCAGTAGCTATATACAGGGTCAGTAGCTATATACAGGGTCAGTAGTTATATACAGGGTCAGTAGTTATATACAGGGTCAGTAGCTATATACAGGGTCAGTAGCTATATACAGGGTCACTTCCAGGCCCAGTAGCTATATACAGGGTCAGTAGTTATATACAGGGTCAGTAGCTATATACAGGGTCAGTAGCTATATACAGGGTCACTTCCAGGCCCAGTAGCTATATACAGGGTCAGTAGCTATATACAGGGTCAGTAGTTATATACAGGGTCAGTAGCTATATGCAGGGTCACTTCCAGGGTCAGTAGCTATATACAGGGTCAGTAGTTATATACAGGGTCAGTACCAGGGTCAGTACATGGTCATATACAGGGTCAGTCCCAGGGTCAGTAGCTATATACAGGGTCAGTTCCAGGGTCAGTGGCTATATACTGGGTCTGTTTCAATACCACATTTTCAATGTGCAGGGATACTGGAGTGTCCCACATTATCCTTGATCGATGGGAGGAAGAAGCCGACAACCTGCCCCAAATAGCCCAGTTCCCAATTAAAATGCACAGTACGCTCCTCTCCTCTGCCAGTGATACTGGGTTTTAAGTTGGGAATAATGAGAGGAAGGACCATTGTCTGAATTTCAGGAGTGATAATGACCTCTAATCTATCTCTGTCCACCTCTCCCCTTGTGTCTCTGTCCCCTCTGCCCTTATCTAGCCTGGGTATCTCTGTCCCATCTCCACTTATCTAGCCTGGTATCTCTGTCCCCTCTCCCCTTATCTAGCCTGGTATCTCTGTCCCCTCTCCCCTTATCTAGCCTGGGTATCTCCACTTATCTAGCCTGGTATCTCTGTCCCCTCTCCCCCTCTCCCTTATCTAGCCTGGTATCTTCCCCTCTCCCCTCTAGCCTGGTATCTCTGTCCCCTCTCCCCTTATCTAGCCTGGTATCTCTGTCCCCTCTTATCCCTGGTATCTAGCCTGGTATCTCTGTCCCCTCTCCCCTTATCTAGCCTGGTATCTCTGTCCCCTCTCCCCTCCCCTTATCTAGCCTGGGTTATCTAGCCTGTCCCCCCTCTCCCCTTATCTAGCCTGGTATCTCTGTACTCTCTCCCCTTATCTAGCCTGGTATATCTGTCCCCTCTCCCTGGTATTATCTAGCCTGGTATGTCTGTCCCCTCTCCCCTTATCTAGCCTGGTATATCTGTCCCCTCTCCCCTTATCTAACCTGGTATATCTGTCCCCTCATCTAACCTGGTATATCTGTCCCCTCTCCCCTTATCTAGCCTGGAATATCTGTCCCCTCTCCCTTATCTAGCCTGGTATCTGTCCCCTGTCTAGCCTGGTATCCCCTTATCTAGCCTGGTATCTCTGTCTCCCTCTCCCCTTATCTAGCCTGGTATCCCAGTCCCCTCCCCTTATCTAGCCTGGTATCTCTGTCCCTCTCCCTTATCTAGCCTGGTATCTGTCCCCTCTCCCTTATCTAGCCTGGTATCTGTCCCCTCTCCCTTATCTAGCCTGGTATATCTGTCCCCTCTTCCCTTATCTAGCCTGGTATACAGGTATCTCCCCTCTCCCCTTATCTAGTCCCCTCCCCTCCCCTAGCCTATCTAAACTGGTATATCTGTCCCCTCTCCTCTTATCTGGCCTGGTATATCTGTCCCCTCTCCCCTTATCTAAACTGGTATATCTGTCCCCTCTCCCTCTTATCTGGCCTGGTATATCTGTCCCCTCTTCCCTTATCTAGCCTGGTATATCTGTCCCCTCTCCCCTTATCTAGCCTGGTATATCTGTCCCCTCTCCCCTTATCTAGCCTGGTATACAGGTCTGTCCCCTCTCCCTTATCCCTGGTCTCCCCCTTATCTAGCCTGGTATATACAGGTATCTGTCCCCTCTCCCCTTATCTAGCCTGGTATATCTGTCCCCTCTCCCCTTATCTAGCCTGGTATATCTGTCCCCTCTCCCCTTATCTAGCCTGGTATATCTGTCCCCTCTTATCCCTGGTATACAGGTCTGTCCCCTCTCCCCTTCTAGCCTGGTCCCCTCTATCTAGCCTGGTATACTGTCCCCCTCTCCCCTTATCTAACCTGGTATATCTGTCCCCTCTCCCCTTATCTAGCCTGGTATACAGGTATCTGTCCCCTCTCCCCTTATCTAGCCTGGTATATCTGTCCCCTCTCCCCTTATCTAGCCTGGTATATCTGTCCCCTCTCCCTTATCTTATCTGGCCTGATATATCTGTCCCCTCCCCTTATCTAGCCTTATATCTATCTAGCCTGGTATATCTGTCCCCTCTCCCCTTATCTGGCCTGGTATATCTGTCCCCTCTCCCCTTATCTAGCCTGGTATATCTGTCCCCTCTCCCCCTCTTATCTGGCCTGGTATATCTGTCCCCTCTCCTGGTATATCTGTCCCTCTCTCCCTTATCTAGCCTGGTATATCTGTCCCCTCTCCCCTATCTAGCCTGGTATATCTGTCCCCTCTCCACCTTATCTAGCCTGGTATATCTGTCCCCTCTCCCTGTCCCTTATCTAGCCTGGTATATCTGTCCCCTCTCCCCTTATCTAGCCTGGTATATCTGTCCCCTCTCCCCTTATCTAGCCTGGTATATCTGTCCCCTCTACCCTTATCTAGCCTGGTATACAGGTATATGTCCCCTCTCCCCTTATCTAGCCTGGTATATCTGTCCCCTCTTCCCTTATCTAGCCTGGTATACAGGTATCTGTCCCATCTCCCCTTACCTAGCCTGGTATATCTGTCCCCTATCTCTGTTATACCTGTCCACATCTCCTCTGTTATACCTGCCCACGTCTCCTCTGTTTTACCTGTCCACATCTCCTCTGTTATACCTGTCCACATCTCCTCTGTTTTACCTGTCCTCATCTCCTCTGTTTTACCTGTCCACGTCTCCTCTGTTATACCTGTCCACGTCTCCTCTGTTTTACCTGTCCACATCTCCTCTGTTATACCTGTCCACATCTCCTCTGTTTTACCTGTCCTCATCTCCTCTGTTTTACCTATCCACGTCTCCTCTGTTATACCTGTCCACGTCTCCTCTGTTTTACCTGTCCACATCTCCTCTGTTTTACCTGTCCACTCTCCTCTGTTATACCTGTCCACATCTCCTCTGTTTTACCTGTCCACATCTCCTCTGTTTTACCTGTCCACATCTCCTGTTTTACCTGTCCACATCTCCTCTGTTTTACCTGTCCACATCTCCTCTGTTTTACCTGTCCACATCTCCTCTGTTTTACCTGTCCACATCTCCTCTGTTTCACCTGCTTACATTTCTTCCATTGGCCCCCTTCCCTCTCTCTCTTACCCCCTTCTCTCTCTCTCTTACCCCCTTCCCTCTTCCTCCCCCTCTCTCTCACCTTCTCGCTCCCTCCCCTTCTCTCTCTCTCCATCCCCATTTATCTCCATCCCCATCAGTCTCTCTCTCTCTCTCTCTCTCCCCATCCCTCTCTCTATCCCCATCTCTCTCTCTCCCCATCTCTCTCTCTCTCATCCCCATCCCCATCTCTCTCTCATCCCCATCTCATCCCCATCTCTCTCTCTATCCCCATCTCTCTCTCATCACCATCTCTCTCTCTCATCACCATCTCTCTCTCTTTCTCATCTCATTCAGAGTTGTGGCTATAATCAAGATCTCCACCCATAGCTGTGGATAATGGTCATTGTGATTGATATGATGGATTTAAATATAACAGAATTCTATTTTCACATTCATGACAATGGATGTGTTTCTATTGCTGCCTGTATGAGTAGAAGTACTACATAGGTTAGACAGGTACCGTCATCTGACTCAAATGATTGGAGAATGGCAATGTTTATTCAAATAAAATATGACAAAATATTGTACTTTTACAGTAGATATAAGATATTACTGTATTCCTTTGCAATAAGTTGTGAGCAAAAAAAATATATATATACACAGTGGGGCAAAAAAGTATTTAGTCAGCCACCAATTGTGCAAGTTCTCCCACTTAAAAAGATGAGAGAGGCCTGTAATTTTCATCATAGGTACACTTCAACTATGACAGACAAAAAAAATCCAGAAAATCACATTGTAGGATTTTTTATGAATTTATTTGCAAATTATGGTGGAAAATAAGTATTTGGTCACCTACAAACAAGCAAGATTTCTGGCTCTCACAGACCTGTAACTTCTTCTTTAAGAGGATCCTCTGTCCTCCACTCGTTACCTGTATTAATGGCACCTGTTTGAACTTGTTATCAGTATAAAAGTCACCTGTCCACAACCTCAAACAGTCACACTCCAAACTCCACTATGGCCAAGACAAAAGAGCTGTCAAAGGACACCAGAAACAAATTTGTATTTTGTTTCTCATTTTGTCTGTCATAGTTGAAGTGTACCTATGATGAAAATTACAGGCCTCTCTCATCTTTTTAAGTGGGAGAACTTGCACAATTGGTGGCTGATTAAATCCGTTTTTGCCCCACTGTATATATATATATTTATATTTTTAAAGCTGATGGCATTTCCTATTTCATGGCATCTGAGGCCTGTTCAGGCTAGGCTGTTTTTGTTTGTTGCCCATCTCAATGTTAGACAGAGAGGCATATACACAGGCTTAAGAAGACTAATTTAAGATTTAGCTGCTGGTACTCTTGGTCCTCCTGGGGAGAGGGGTGTAGAACCGGAACCCATGAAAAGTGATAGCCAAAGTGAGGTGAGGTGTGGGCTTAGCATGAAAGGCATCAGGATCCAATTCACCTTGATGGCCCAGGCCTTGGTTATCCAATCTCTCTCTGTAATGTACACATCACTATGCCCAACCTGGCACCCCCAGGATCTCTCAGCACCTACTAATGTCAAACTCTATCCATCTGCACACACACACACACACACACACACACACACACACACAAACACTCTCTTTCAAACTCTATCCTCCCGCCTGGCATTCACCCTCTAATTTTTTCCTCTGTCCTTGCTCCCTACAGAGCCTGGGTGGCGTTGCCGGGCCGGAACAGAAACATGATTGACAGCAAACAAAACTGAGCGGCCTGTCACTCATCTCTCCATCAGCGTGTCAAAAGGCTGCCTCCTCCAGGGGCTGTCACCTCTCTCCTCCTCCACACCTACTTCTCCTACCTCCATCCTCTTCTCTGCTGGAAGGGCCAGTAACCCCGTACCTCAGCGTGCCGTGATTCCCCCGTTCCAACCGGAGAGATAGAGGGCAGAGACCAGGACAGGAGTTGGGAGAGGACTCCAGAACAAAACAAGTGTTGCCCCCCTCCTCTCCACCTTGCCCTCCTCCTCATAAAGCTGTTAACAGCAGGCTGGCATGCTGCCACAGTTCCTTGGCTTCTCTCTCCGTAAAGGTTGGATTATTTCATAAACTCCAAAGCCCTTTTTCCTCTGTCTCTCTGTCTCTGTTTCAGGAGAGAGGAAGGACAGTGATTCCTCATTGAGAAAGAAACAGCCCTTTTCTAGAGACCTAGCGTGTCTGAGAGGAAGCAGCCATGCGTTTCCCTCTGTTGTTGACACTGCAGGCGCTGTGGGCCAGTGTGTGCCAGACCATGCAGCACTACCCTGCTGCCTGGGGACACTACGACGTGTGTAAATCTCAGGTGTACACGGATGAAGGACTCACCTGGGATTACATGGCCTGCCAACCTGAGGCCATGGACATGACCAAGTACCTGAAGGTTACGGTGGACCCACCCAACATCACCTGTGGAGACCCACCTGAGACATACTGCGCCCTGGTAAGTTCTGCTTCTCTTCCATAGACAGGCCCCTTCCTTTCCCCAAATGTAGTTCTGTAGCAGTGGATGCAGTAGGAAGGAAGTACGGGAGATATGACTGAAAGGAAGGATAGTACACACACACAGACAGACAGACAGACAGACAGACAGACAGACAGACAGACAGACAGACAGACAGACAGACAGACAGACAGACAGACAGGTAAATAGACAGAGAGAGAGAGACATACACACACACACGCACGCACGCACGCACACACACACACGCGTGAAGTGGCCTTTTTACACATGCAAATGTGTAATGAATTCTGAATCCCATATGTATTCTGCTGGTCTCACAACCTCTCAGTAATGGGAACGTACAGAATGTGATGGATTTTCATTTATTCTCCCCTCAAGAGCGAAACATTGTATCGTAGATGTAGATGTAGATCTCTCAGGGGCCACAACGCATTTAGATTCACCTCACTGGAGTTTATAACCACTTGGCAATGATGCCTTGACGTGTGATAAGATACACCTGAAATTAAAGCATGTCAAACATACAAATTAATTTTCTCAGTTGAAAATGTCGTCTTGGTGTTTATTGGGATGCAGTTTATGCACTCGTACGTCTGTCTCTACAGCACAGGCACTGATTGAGAGAGTCTTGGTGTTTATTGGGATGCAGTTTATGCACTCGTACGTCTGTCTCTACAGCACAGGCACTGATTGAGAGAGTCTTGGTGTTTATTGGGATGCAGTTTATGCACTCGTACGTCTGTCTCTACAGCACAGGCACTGATTGAGAGAGTCTTGGTGTTTATTGGGATGCAGTTTATGCACTCGTACGTCTGTCTCTACAGCACAGGCACTGATTGAGAGAGTCTTGGTGGAATAAAACACGGTGTCATTAGCATTGGAATATTAGCAGCAAGAGAACACCCCTTGTAAAGTTAGCATGTTGCTTTGAGGACTAAAGTGGTGTGCCTGTCTATTGTAGAAGGGTTGTGTAAAGGGTCAGGTTTTTCATTAGTGAAGGGCCTCCTCATTTGGGCTCTTTAGCTTTGAAAATCACAGCTAGCAGGCCACGTTTTAGCAACACACTGCATGTGAATCCATTTTGGTGTGTGTGTGTGTGTGTGTGTGTGTGTGTGTGTGTGTGTGTGTGTGTGTGTGTGTGTGTGTGTGTACCAACCCATCAAAGAACCTATCTGAACAGCACTGTTTAAAATGTCAAGATCTTTGGAGAGAGAGACAGAGAGAGAGAGAGAGAGAGAGAGAGAGAGAGAGAGAGAGAGAGAGAGAGAGAGAGAGAGAGAGAGAGAGAGAGAATGAGGGAATGAGAGAATGAGAGAAAGATAGACAGAGAGAATGAGACAGAGAGAGAGAGAGAGAGAGAGAGAGAGAGAGAGAGAGAGAGAGAATGAGAGAATGAGAGAATGAGAGAGAGAGAGAGAGAGAGAATGAGAGAATGAGAGAATGAGAGAATGAGAGAAAGATAGACAGAGAGAATGAGAGAATGAGAGGATGAGAGAATGAGAGAAAGAGAGACAGAGAGAATGAGAGACAGAGAGAAAGAGAGAATGAGAGAATGAGAGAATGAGAGAATGAGAGAAAGATAGACAGAGAGAATGAGAGAATGAGAGAATGAGAGAAAGAGAGACAGAGAGAATGAGAGAATGAGAGAATGAGAGAATGAGAGAATGAGAGAATGAGAGACAGAGAGAAAGAGAGACAGAGAGAATGAGACAGAGAGAGAGAGAGAGAGAGAGAGAGAGAGAGAGAGACACAGAGAGAGAGAAAGAGAGAGAGAGACCCAATGAGTGAAGAGCTAATATCTTGTATGCAGAGGCTTTGAAAAGTGAATTATTCAATATGTTTTGTAACTAATGTGTTTTATTCATAGGATACATTATTCAGCCAGACGGGAGGCACTTTTGAAAACGCTGACTCCATGACAGACTCCCAAGGTTGCTTTTAAAATGTCTGGGCTCTTTCATCTTGGGGTCAGCGTCAAAATTGGGTCATTTTCCACTGTTCTTTGAGGTATTGAGCACCCAGATTGATTCAATTTGACACCCAGTATGTAATCTGTGTTGGTCCAGACTTGGACAGAGGAGTCTTACTCTGTGTGTTTTGCGTGTGCTACGCTATGGCAGTCACCCTGCTTAATTTCATAACCAGTGGTTCAATAATATCATTCTATTCCTGGAACTTTTTTGAAACCAAGTTAATCATTATTAGCCTGCGTGCTTCTTGTAACAGTCCAATGATCTTTATATGACTGGAGTCTGTCAAATAAACAAGCTCATATCACTCATTAGCTGGTTCTACACTTAGCCTCTGGCCTACAGGGCACACGTCAACAAGGGTATTAACTACAGCCTTATCAAAATATGAATCATCTCTCTTCAGAGGCCATTCATTCTTTAATTGGTAGGGTCAATGTAAATCAATGTTTCAGCGATTACCGGTGAAATAGCTGCAACTGTGAATGCCGATACACTGCTTACGATGCCAATGGCAGTTTTCATTATGAGTATGATCACTGTGTATTCAGGCAATTACCATTTATCGTCAGGCTATCTGAGAATTCAATCGCTGTTAATTGATTTGGGCTCTTATCCAGCAGGCAGGAGCAGGGTCTAGGTCTCTAGTTCCAGGGCCACATGTCTGCTTCCTGCGTGATAACGGAGGTATCAGAAAACACATCATGGTCTGATGGTCTGCAGATACAGAGAAAGAGAGGGGGGAGACAGAGATAAAAGGGTGAGAGAGAGGAGGGTAGAGTGTGCAAAGCTGTCATCAATGCAAAGGATGGCTACTGTCGTGTCTTTTACTATGGATTAAATTAAATGGTATGCTATTTTATAAAAATCTATTCTCTGTAATTAATATTACCTGATTAAACTAATCATGTAAATGTAATTACCTAGGAAGTCGGGGCACCACGGAAGAATGTTTATAGAGCGGTTGCCTTCCGAATAAACTCTTAAAGATCTGGTGGTCTTTTAAATCAATAGCAGTCAATTATTAATCATCATCTTATTCAGTCTCATCTGAACGTCGTAAAATTCTTCACGAACCCTGGCTAACGAGATGAATCAGCAATACAACATTTGGTTTATTTATTCATTTACTAAATAATCACAGGTAATTATATATACACAGGATGGATCATACATTGATTACTAATTATGTAATAAAAGAAAATGGCCCTAGCGGACGGAACATGTATGACGGCTGGTTACACAAAGAAAGGGGGTTGGGTTTGAATGAAAGCGCGGGAAGACTGAGGAACAAAAGGATTGGGTCTCTATCGGACCTTATGAAGCTATGCCATCGTAAATACAGATTCTTACGCATTCTAAATAACCGCCCATTTGAAAAATGAAAATGCAAGAAATATATTTACTCTGAGCTGCGCTTTGATAGATTGGTTGAAGATGGAAGGCTGGGTTGCCCAGTAGTGTTCTCCCTTGTCCTTTGAAGAATATTTCTGGGCGGATACGTTGTAGTCTGTTGTCTTGTGGTAGAACGGATACGTTGCAGTGCCATCGTCGTGTGGTAGAACCGATACGTTGCAGTGCCATCGTCGTGTGGTAGAACGGATACGTTGTAGTACCATCGTCGTGTGGTAGAACGGATACGTTGCAGTGCCATCGTCGTGTGGTAGAACGGATACGTTGCAGTGCCATCGTCGTGTGGTAGAACGGATACGTTGCAGTGCCATCGGTGTGGTAGAACGGATACGTTGCAGTGCCATCGTCGTGTGGTAGAACGGCTCCGTTGCAGTGCCATCGTCGTGTGGTAGAACGGGTAACGTTGCAGTGCCATCGTCGTGTGGTAGAACGGATACGTTGTAGTATCCTGTCGATCTGAAGAGATTGTCCGTCCTTTCCTAGGCCACGTTTACAGCTGCTGCTGCTGCTAACTTGACGTCTAGGATGTATCACTAGTGAATAAGTTCAAGTTGCCATACTATAACCTCATGCTATATTCTGGTTGGTATTGTAGAAATTCATCCTTCCAGCGTGGCAATCGTCACCTCCACGTTGAAATTCGCCCTTTTAAACGTACGGACATCAGTCCTCACGTCATCAATGTTAATTCCATTAGGTTGTAGTCGTACAACCAGAGCTCACGCTGAGATTGGTTTAGTTCGCCGTGAAATGGGTCATGTAGAAAAAGGAGTTGGTTCATCATTTCCAACCAATGCCTATTCACGTGGGCGTGGCCACTGATTGAGCATATTTTACTTATGAAAACAATTCTCTCATTTTAAAAACTAAAATGACAGTTAATCTTTTCACAAATAGTTTCATATTTAAGCATTTAAATTGCACAAAAATTCCATGAGAACCTGAGTGAACTAATCCATTGCGGAGGCCTAGACTAAAAGCCAATTTATGCTTGATCCCGAAAATGTGGTGGGAGGATATATGGAGTGTGTGTGTGAAGCAATTGAGGAGCCTCCAGAGGCCAAATCGAGCCCCGTTCCGCATCACCATTGTGCCTCCCACATGTTTGAACAATGCGAAGGGCTCTGTATAGCTACACATTGATATTATTGGTTGACGGTAGGTGGGGGCGGTACATCCTGTATAAACACAAACTCACTTCCTTCACAACAGCTCTGCACTGCTCCCCTAAGTGCAATAAATATGAATGCCCTGACGTCTGCAGAGGCCATACCACCGTAAATGCTGCTCGGCCAATGCAGATGAGGGATTGACCATGGGCCCAGATGAACAATGCAACTTCTCTCTCCAGAATGCGCTCTCTCCCGCCAATTTGTGCTCATTCATTGTTTCATAACTTATTTGTGTGAATTGTTTGCATTTGATTGTTAGTGTCTATCATTTCACCATTACAGTGTAGGGTTGCCTAGTGGTTAGAGCGTTGGACTAGTAACCCAAAATATATATCACCAGTTGTACATTTACCGTTAATTCCTAATTCCTATAATTCCTATAATTCCTACAATGTTTTTTACTTTACTTATGGTAATTTCTGTTAATACATTCAATATTATTATTCCAGTCTTACCGTTCTCGTCATTGGAGTGGACACATTGTTTGCAAGGGGCACAACTTATGCTACACTTGTGAGAAACAAGTTTTAGTTAATTTAATTTCATTGACGAGTTTTGTCAATTTATTCATTGTATTTTGTTTGGAGCACTCCTGTCAATGTTGAGTAAGTACGTGGACCTATAGGCTACCTGGCCTGTGTGCAAATGTAGACATATAAATGTGCTCATTTGGGGATCTGATAGTTTTTCTGATTGGTTTAATGCACCACCACTAATGACGTTAATCGTCGATACAATGTGATACAATGTAGACAGCCTATGCGTAGCCAATGTAATTTATAGGATATTTATTTTTATCAGGATATTTCCTACCTGCAGGCTGCATTGTATTTATTTGTTGGCTTTATGTAGGCTATTTTTTACATATTTGGCAATGGCAATAGAAGTTACTTTTTAGGTTTATCATTTTATTTTAGATTTGGATAGAATTTCGATTAATCACATGCTAATGATTTTGAGATATGATGACTTTATTATAAATTAAATGAAAACTGTTCCGTGAAAATGTGCTTATGAAAACCATAACTGACACGCCGATCGCTAGAAATGGTAAGATAAATGGTCATTCAACATGAGAAAGGTTGTCGACTCCTGGTGTAGCCTATCACCTGCAATGCCAGGAGAGAAATGGCCAAATCTGTGAATGCTAGCAGGAGTGGGAGGAGAATATCTGGATCTCTGGCTCCCTCTTGAGGAATCTGTGTCTTAAAGCATTAGCATTAAAGCATTAGACAAGCTCAATGCATTTAGTTGATTTGATTAAAAACACATACAGTAGGGTGTGGTTTATATATGGAAAAATACACATTTAGACATTTTGAACAAACGATTGGTCGACAGAACAGATGACTTTTGGTCGACCAAGATTTTTTTTAGTCGAGGATAGCCCAAATAAAATGGGCCCTAACTTTAATTAAAACTAGCAGAGATACCACTCGCAAACATTTACATTTTTCATTTTTTAAATAAATTAATGTAGGAAAATTGTTATTGAAATCAAAATCAAAATACTACTACTCAGTCTTAAATGAGGCCTGGGTAAAGACAAAACGTCACAAATATTCCATCTTCAATTAATTATGTCTCAATTATGCTTTAATATACCATGTTAAATATATCTTAACAATCCTTCCTCTATGGAAAGCACCAAAATCATGGTCTTGTTCTATGTACAGGACATTTGGAAAGTTCTCAAACTCGTTGACTTGTTCCACATTTTGTTACGTTACAGACTTATTCTAAAATTGATTAAATAAAACAAATCCTTCAATCTACAAACAATAACCCATAATGACAAAGTATAAACAGGTTTTTAGAATTTTTTGCTAATTTATTTAAAATAAAAAACAGATATCGTATTTACATAAGTATTCAGACCCTTTGCTATGAGACTTGAAATTGACCTCAGATGCATCCTGTTTCCATTGATAATCCTTGAGATAATTCTACAACTTGATTGGAGTCCACCTGTGGTAAATTGGACATGATTTGGAAAGGCACACACCTGTCTATATAAGGACCCACAGTTGACGGTGCATGTCAGAGCAAAAACCAAGCCATGAGTTCGAAGGAATTGTCCGTAGAGATCCAAGACAGGATTGTGTTGAGGCTTAGATCTAGGGAAGGGTACCAAAAAATGTCTGCAACATTGAAGGTCTCCAAGAACACAGGGGCCCCCGTCATTCTTAACTTCTTGCGTAGAGCCATCCCGGATCCGGGATCGTGAATACAGCCTCAAGCTCATTACCATAACGTTAACTATTCATGAAAATCGCAAATGATATGAAATTAATATGCTAGCTCTCAAGCTTAGCCTTTTGTTAACAACACTGTCATCTCAGATTTTCAAAATATGCTTCTCAACCATAGCAAAACAAGCATTTGTGTGACAGCTAGCGCATCTAGCGTAGCATTTAGCATTAACATTAGCAGGCAACATTTTCACAAAAACCAGAAAATCATTCAAATAAAATCATTACCTTTGAAGAACTTCAGATGTTTTCAATGAGGAGACTCTCAGTTAGATAGCAAATGCACAGTTTTTCCTGAAAGATTATTTGTTTAGGAGAAATTGCTCCGTTTGGTGCGTCACGTTTGGCTACCAAAAAAAAAAGAAAATTCAGTCTTCAAAACGCCAAACTTTTTTCCAAATTAACTCCATAATATCGACTGAAACATGGTAAACGTTGTTTAGAATCAATCCTCAAGGTGTTTTTCACATATCTCTTCATGATATGTCGTTCGTTGAAAGCCTCCTCTCTCCTCTCAATCACTGGATGACTGCGTGCAGCTTGTAGATTACGCACCAATTTAGACAAAGGACACCGGGCGGACACCTGGTAAATGTAGTCTCTTATGGCCAATCTTCCAATGATATGCCTACAAATACGTCACAATGCTGCAGACACCTTGGAGAAACGATAGAAAGGGCAGGCTCATTCCCGGCGCATTCACAGCCATATAAGGAGACAATGGGAAACAGAGCTTCAAAAATTCTGCCCATTTCCTGGTTGAAGTTTCATCTTGGTTTCGCCTGTAGCATGAGTTCTGTGGCACTCACAGATAATATCTTTGCAGTTTTGGAAACCTTAGAGTGTTTTCTTTCCAAAGCTGCCAATTATATGCATAGTGGAGCATCTTTTCGTGACAACATATTGCGCTTAAAACGGGCACGTTTTTTTATCCATAAATTAAAAGAGCGCCCCCTATATCCAAGAAGTTAAATGGCTAGTCTCCCAGCCAAACTGAGCAATTGGGGGAGATGGGCCTGGGAGGGAGGTGACCAAGAACCCGATGGTCACTCTGACAAAGCTCCAGAGTTCCTCTGTGAAGATGGAAGAACCTTCCAGAAGGACAACCATCTCTGCAGCACTCCACCAATCAGGCCTTTATGGTAGAGCGGCCAGACGGAAGCCACTCCTCAGTAAAAGGTACATGACAGCCCATTTGTAATTTGCCAAAAGGCACCTAAATGTATCTCAGACCATGAGAAACAAGATTCTATGGTCTGATGAAACCAGGATTGAACTCTTTGGCCTGAATGCCAAGTGTCACGTCTAGAGGAAATCTGGCACCATCACTACGGTGAAGCATGGTGGTGGCAGCCTCATGCTGTGGGGATGTTTTTCAGCGGCATGAACCGGGAGACTAGTCAGGATCAAGGGAAACCTGCTCCAGAGCGCTCAGGATCTCAGACCGGGGTGAAGGTTCCCTTTCCAACAGGACAATGACCCTATGCACACAGCCAAGGCAGCGCAGGAGTGGCTTCGGGATAAGTCTCTGAATGGCCTTGAGTGGCCCAGGCAGAGCCCGAACTTGAACACTATAGAACAACTCTGGAGAGACCTGAAAATAGCTGTGCAGTGACGCTCCCCATCCAAGCTAACAGAGCTTGAGAGGATCGGCAGAGAAGAATGGGAGAAACTCCCCAAATACATTTGTGCAAAGCACAAGAAGACTCGAGGCTGTAATCGCTGAATACCTATGTGCATTTTATATTTCAGATATTTTATTTATAGAAATTAGCAAAAATGTCTGTCTTTTGCTTTGTCATTATGGGGTATTGTGTAGATTGATGAGGGGAGAAAAAAACTATTCAATCCATTTTAGAGTAAGGCTGTAATGTAACAAAATGTGGAAAAGTCAAGGGTTCTGAATACTATCTGAATGCACTGTAGTTTCTTGAGGAATCACCCAAATGCCCATCTCTAGCAGGGAGACAGCAGTCCCATCATCTACTTCGCAAGGCTTTTTATTTCTTCTAGCAATCCATTGAGCTGTGCTGGAGCAAGAAATTGACCCCTGGTGAACTATAACACACAGCCCTGCAGTGATATTACATTTCTTCGTCCCCGTACGTTATAGTTTATGAGTTGCCTGCGACAGTTCGAAAAAGGCAGGGAGTGTGCTGAAGTGCAGATGGCGTGCCAGTCACATCTCCGGATTTAAAAGAAGGAGATGAGTGTTCTGGAGTTTTAAAAAAATATTCAGATGGAACACACACAGATGGAACACTACACTACGTTTGTAAAATTTCCCAGGATTCTTAGAAATTCGAGTTGGATTCATCCTGATTTCCCACTTGTTCCCTCCTAATTCCTGGAATATTCCAACTGGGATATCCAGAGTCTGTTGTTTCTTCTAGTAAGTGAGGCTAACCATGAACAACCACTTTCTAGGTTAGTTGAGATATCAGTTATCGTTATTCTTTCTAGGTTAGTTGAGATATCAGTTAGCGTTATTCTTTCTAGGTTAGTTGAGATATCAGTTAGCGTTATTCTTTCTAGGTTAGTTGAGATATCAGTTAGCGTTATTCTTTCTAGGTTAGTTGAGATATCAGTTAGCGTTATTCTTTCTAGGTTAGTTGAGATATCAGTTAGCGTTATTCTTTCTAGGTTAGTTGAGATATCAGTTAGCGTTATTCTTTCTAGGTTAGTAGAGATATCAGTTAGCGTTATTCTTTCTAGGTTAGTTGAGATATCAGTTAGCGCTATTATTTCTAGGTTAGTTGAGATATCAGTTAGCGTTATTCTTTCTAGGTTAGTAGAGATATCAGTTAGCGTTATTCTTCCTTTGACTGTGACAATTGATCTTGATCTTATTTGTGTTGCTAACAGGAAAGGGTAAACACATGCTGCCTGAAGAGAATGTTCCTGCATGAATGTGTGTTTGTGTGTGTGGGTGTGTGTGTGTGCCCGCATGTGTGTGTGTGTCTGTCCCCACGTGTGTGTGTGTGCACGCATTTAGGTGTATGTTCCCTCCCTCACAACCAGGAAGTGCTGATGATGGCTGGAACCTGAATCCGGAGTGATGCGATGCATTTTCATAGCCAATCAAAACTAAATTAGGAAACAAAGACAGAGATGATTAAAACGTCCTTCGGCACAGCCACCATTTATAAGAGGTCATTAACCGTATTCCTAGGTGACAGACACAGACAGGGCTATCTCACTGTCGCAACATGTTCTTCATTATGGACATTATGCTACAGTATGTCTTCCCCTTTGTTTCTAATGTCAGTTAGGCAATCGATGGACACCAGAGCAAGGAAAGCTATCTTATATTATACAACATTGTGAGGATCCATCACTGAGATGTAAATTACATGGAGGATCATTCATTCATTCGTTGATTCATTGGTTTAGTCAGTCAGCCACTCTTACACCCGAGAGATTGTCGTCTGAAAATACCGTTGGCTTTATATAGACACAGACGATTGTTATCTTAACAAACCTTTCTCTAAGCTCTTCAGTCCTTAGGGGCTGTTCCACTACACCCTAACCCTCATCCTAACCTTAGCCCTCAGTGCTGTTCCACTACACCCTCATCCTAACCTTAGCCCTCGGGGCTGTTCCACTACACCCTAACCCTCATCCTAACCTTAGCCCCCGGGGCTGTTCCACTACACCCTAACCCTCATCCTAACCTTAGCCCCCGGGGCTGTTCCACTACACCCTAACCCTCATCCTAACCTTAGCCCTCAGTGCTGTTCCACTACACCCTCATCCTAACCTTAGCCCTCAGGGCTGTTCCACTACACCCTCATCCTAACCCTAGGCCTTAGGGCTGTTCCACTACACCCTAACCCTCATCCTAACCCTAGGCCTTAGGGCTGTTCCACTACACCCTAACCCTCATCCTAACCTTAGCCCTCAGGGCTGTTCCACTACACCCTAACCCTCATCCTAACCTTAGCCCCCGGGGCTGTTCCACTACACCCTAACCCTCATCCTAACCTTAGCCCCCGGGGCTGTTACACTACACCCTATCCCTCATCCTAACGTTAGCCCCTGGGGCGGTTCCACTACACCCTCATCCTAACCTTAGCCCCTGGGGCTGTTCCACTACACCCTAACCCTCATCCTAACCTTAGCCCTCAGGGCTGTTCCACTACACCCTCATCCTAACCTTAGCCCCTGGGGCTGTTCCACTACACCCTAACCCTCATCCTAACCTTAGCCCTCAGGGCTGTTCCACTACACCCTAACCCTCATCCTAACCTTAGCCCTCAGGGCTGTTCCACTACACCCTAACCCTCATCCTAACCTTAGCCCTCAGGGCTGTTCCACTACACCCTCATCCTAACCTTAGCCCTCAGGGCTGTTCCACTTCACCCTAACCCTCATCCTAACCTTAGCCCTCGGGGCTGTTCGACTACACCCTAACCCTCATCCTAACCTTAGCCCTCTGGGCTGTTCCACTTCACCCTAACCCTCATCCTAACCTTAGCCCTCAGGGCTGTTCCACTACACCCTAACACTCATCCTAACCTTAGCCCCTGGGGCTGTTCCACTACACCCTAACCCTCATCCTAACCTTAGCCTTCAGGGCTGTTCCACTACACCCTCATCCTAACCTTAGCCCCTGGGCTGTTCCACTTCACCCTAACCCTCATCCTAACCTTAGCCCTCAGGGCTGTTCCACTACACCCTAACCCTCATCCTAACCTTAGCCCCCGGGGCTGTTCCACTATACCCTAACCCTCATCCTAACCTTAGCCCTCAGGGCTGTTACACTACACCCTAAACCTCATCCTAACCTTAGCCCTCTGGGCTGTTCCACTACACCCTCATCCTAACCTTAGCCCTCTGGGCTGTTCCACTACACCCTAACCCTCATCCTAACCTTAGCCCTCAGGGCTGTTCTACTACACCCAAACCCTCATCCTTACCTTAGCCCCCGGGGCTGTTCCACTACACCCTCATCCTAACCTTAGCCCTCTGGGCTGTTCCACTACACCCTAACCCTCATCCTAACCTTAGCCCCCGGGCTGTTCCACTACACCCTAACCCTCATCCTAACCTTAGCCCTCTGGGCTGTTCCACTACCCCTAACCCTCATCCTAACCTTAGCCCCTGGGGCTGTTCCACTACACCCTCCTCCTAACCCTAGGCCTTAGGGGCTGTTCCACTACCCCCCTTGGTTACCTTGCTACCCCTCAACCTAACCCTAACTCTAGGGGGAGAGGAAAGAGATTACCGGGGACTACAATTTTGATATCAGACAAACATTGGCATTCATTTAAATCAAATAGTTTATTCATGCTATATTCATGAGGGGGAAGATTGTAAAACAAGACTTAGAAAGCAGCTTTTCAGAATGTGCTGACGTCCTTAAATGAAGCTGGACTCTGGAAAAATATTAGCATTTTAACAGTATTGAAAAACGTATCAGTCTGAACCAAATGATTGGCGCCTGTTGAAATACTTTTCATTATTATTAAGATTTTCACTGAACCAGTTCTGTATCAAAAGTCAATGTGAACAAAAAACGTGTGTTTCATTTCCCTGTTAAGAGTTGGTCGCTGGAAGTAATGGTTTGATTCAGGATCATGAGCTAGATTGCTCCCCCCCCGAAACAAGCTGACAAGTATGACGACGTCATGTAGTGAAGTCACTTAGAAAGCACAACAAAACGTGTTTTATTTTATTTATCATAAATCAACACAGTCAAGAACGTTTCTCCTTTGAAACAATTTAATAAGCCAACAGCAGATAATATTCATGGGGAGGCAGGGTAGCCTAGTGGTTAGAGCGTTGGACTAGTAACCGGAAGGTTGCAAGTTCAAACCCCTGAGCTGACAAGGTACAGATCTGTCGTTCTGCCCCTGAACAGGGCAGTTAACCCACTGTTCCTAGGCCGTCATTGAACATAAGAATTTGTTTTGTAACTGACTTGCCTAGTTTAATAAAGGTAAAATAAAAAAATCACATATGGTAATGGGCTATAGTGCATAACACAGAACCTCAAACCATAGACAAGGAAACCATGTATGGTTTTATCTGACGTTAAAGCAACAATACACCCTGCGCTAAACACCAGGAAATATCGCCTAAGATTAGGCAGGGACAATAATATTGAGAGTGTAATATTTGACCTGAAGAAAGACTGCAAGGTTAAACACAGCCAGTGATGTTGATCGTTGGAGTAGGCTGTCCACTTAATTTTTCAGCTGCAGGTGCAGGGAAGCTCGGCCATAAAGTTTGCATGAGGCACAAGGCGGAGGGCGTGACGGCTAGAGATGTTCATACCATTTAATTATTCCTCCAGACTCTCCCCATGCAGCTACTAGCCTCTTATCCATCCGCCCAGGGCAGGCAGGCTGTAGTGCAACAGAAGCCTATTATCAAGGTGATGGAGGACATCTTCTACATATCAAGTTTTAAATGGCATGTCGCAGCTTAGCCTGCCCAGCCATCCGTGGCCCAGGCACCTCTGTAGTCCGGGGGTCCTCCGTTACACAGAGGAGGAGAGGCGGTGTGAGACAATATGCGTCCCCAAATGGCATCACATTCCCCATAATAATGCATTACTTTTGGCCAGGTCCCAGGGTATAGGGTGCCATTGGGGATGTCGGCGTTGTGTGGTGGTGTGAGACTACTGTACTTAATGGGTACATACACATATTCCAAATGCACTCTGTGTACTGTAGATGGCCTTGGATACAAGGGTCTGCTAAGTGTTATGTTGCTGCTACAGTGATAGTACGACACAGGGCTGAGGGGAGAAACAGTCCAGGGGATTAGTTACTATACTGGTTGAAGTTATTAATCATCGTTGCATGTCTTTCCAGGTCAGACAAAACAGTGAATAAACTAGAGCAAACTGGAGAACGGCAGATACGGCCTCGTGTAACACAATCGCACACAAACACACACAGGGGCGGGTGCCACATCGTGGATTCTGCCAAAACAAGATACGATAGTTCCTTCTTTTTCCACTCCCATGATGCTCTCTGTCATCAGCATATTGTTGCCCTCTGACGTGATATTATAGAAATGTGCTCCAAATGGCACCCTGTTCCTTACATGACCAGGGCCCCTAAGGATCTGGTTAAAAGTAGTGCACTATGTAGGGATTAGGGTGCCATTTGGGATGCACAGGGGGTGATGAGGACAACAAAATGAAACAGCAGAAATGTTCCATTATCTCTGTCTTGTGTTTTCAACGTCAAATGATGCATTTGAGCAGGAGAGACAAGCTGTGTGATGTCATCCATAATGGCTTCCAGACTGTACACACGGAGAGTTCACGTGATAAGGAGAGGTTTGGTTTTCTGTCTCAGAATAAAACAAAAAAATCTTTAGCATCAGTGATTTCTGAAATAACAATTCTTCGTCAGATTGGAAATACGTTTATTTATGATGGATTAGTCTGGGAATAAGCATGGAGATTCCCAGCCATGGAGAGCCTTGACAAAGATCTTTTTTTTTTTACTCACCCAAGATACACCACAGCCTGTCATTTATAATGGGAGGCTTATGAAGCTGAGTGGGCAGAACAAGCAAGGAGGTGGGCAGAGCCAAGCACCAGCTAGTGAGAACCTATTGGCACGTTCTTGCTTGTATTTGCATATTTCCCTTTGGGAACGCCTACTCTGAGAAGTGCGTGTGTGCAATAACTCAAATCGCACTTTGCACTCTTTTTAAACACTGCATGTAAAAAAAAGTTTTTTAACTGATATCTGTTATCTCTACTAACCTAGAAAGAATAACGCTAACTGATATCTCAACTAACCTAGAAAGAATAACGCTAACTGATATCTCTACTAACCTAGAAAGAATAACGCTAACTGATATCTCTACTAACCTAGAAAGAATAACGCTAACTGATATCTCAACTAACCTAGAAAGAATAACGCTAACTGATATCTCTACTAACCTAGAAAGAATAACACTAACTGATATCTCTACTAACCAAGAAAGAATAATGCTAAATGATATCTATACTAACCTAGAAAGAATAATGCTAACTGATATCTCTACTAACCAAGAAAGAATAATGCTAAATGATATCTATACTAACCTAGAAAGAATAATGCTAACTGATATCTCTACTAACCAAGAAAGAATAATGCTAAATGATATCTCAACTAACCTAGAAAGAATAACGCTAAATATTTTCTCTACTAACCTAGAGTGGAAATGCTTCAGATTTATACACCTGGTGAACAACCTGGGTCCCTGTTCTATCTGTGGTGTTGCTATTGAGTAACTGAAAACCCACTAAGGTAATATGCTCAGCACTTTCCTCCCAATGGAATTATTTAGGAATAAAAGATTCCTGAATAATACCAGCTAACCAGAAGGAATAGAGGATTCCTGGATAATACCAGCTAACCAGAAGGAATAGAGGATTCCTGAATAATACCAGCTAACCATTAGGAATAAAGTATTCCTGAGTAACACCAGCTAACCATTAGGAATGAATGATTCCTGAATATCAGCGAACCTATTGGTTAATCTCTAAATTCTTTGACACAGGGATTTTTGATGTATTCCACATGACTAAGTTTCTCCTTTCTCCCTCACTAATGCAATGCCATCCCAAATCCCTCTTGTGGTAATAGGGCTTTTGTTACATTTCACAGTTCATCACACATGGAATTGTCTGAAACTGCCTCTGGTTATGACTTCTAAGAACAGTAGGAATACACTAGTGGGCCGTCTGAAGCCGGGCTCAGGGATCCATTGACTGTTAACTGCTGTTGCTGCCTCTGAGGCCGACGTCTCTACGTGACCAGGCACTGTTCTGTTCTGTTCTCTGTTCTGCTCTCTTCTCCTCTGTTCTCCTCGGTTCTGCTCTGTTCTGTTGTCCTCTGTTCTGCTCTGTTCTCTTCTGCTCTGTTCTGTTCTGTTGTCCTCTGTTCTGTTCTGTTGTCCTCTGTTCTCTTCTCCTAGGTTCTGTTCTGTTCTGTTCTGTTGTCCTCTGTTCTGCTCTGTTCTCTTCTCCTAGGTTCTGTTCTGTTCTGTTCTGTTCTGTTGTCCTCTGTTCTGCTCTGTTCTCTTCTGCTCTGTTCTGTTCTGTACAACGCAGATATAAAATATGTTCCCGGTGTGCATAAACTGTGCATAAACTGTGCATAAATCTATAAGGGTTAATAAAAAATATTTTACTGAAAATAAAATCATGACATTAGAAGGATGCATTCTATGGCACCTCAGAAAACACAACACAACAACAATTGATCAATACTTGAATTCTGTGAAGCATTTATTTGGGCTGCAATTTCTGAGACTGGTAACTCTAATGAACTAATCCTCTGCAGCAGAGGTAACTCTGGGTCTTCCTTTCCTGTGGCGGTCCTCATGAGAACCAGTTTCATCATGGCGTTTGAAGGTTTTTGCGACTGCACGTGAAGAAACGTTCAACGTATTTAAAATGTTCCGGATTGACTGACCTTCATGTGTTAAAGTAATGATGGACTGTCGTTTCTCTTTACTTATTTGAGCTTTACTTGCCATAATATGTACTTGGTCTTTTACCAAATAGAGCTGTCTTCTGTATACCACCTCTACCTTGTCACAACACAACTGATTGGCTCAAACGCATTAAGATGGAAAGAAATTCCACAAATGAACTTTTAACAAGGCACACCTGTTAATTGAAATGCATTCCAGGTGACACCCTCATGAATCTGGTTGAGAGAATGCCAAGAGTGTGCAAAGCTCTCATCAAGGCAGAGGTGGCTACTTTTAAAAATATAAAATATAAAATCCATTTGGTTAAAAAAAAAAAAAAAAAAAAATTTGGTTACTACATGATTCTATATGTGTTATTTCATAGTGTTGATGTCTTCACTATTATTCTACAATGTAGAAAATGTAAATATAAAAGAAACCCTGGAATGAGTTGTTGTGTCCAAACTTTTGACTGGTACTGTATCTACAATCCAGATATTCGAAAACAAAATAAGGATTTTATTGTAATTGTGAAATAATTTACTCATCCCTCGCATACACACACACACACACACAGACATATAGACAAACACACACACACACACACACACACACACACACACACACACACACACACACACACATATAGACAAACACACACACACACACACACACACACAAACACACAGACACACAGACATATAGACAAACACACACACACACACACACACACACACACACAGACATAAAGACAAACACACACACACACACAGACATATAGACAAACACATACACACACACACAGACATAAAGACAAACACACACACACACACACACACAGACAAACACACACACACACACACACACACACACAGACATATAGACAAACACATACACACACACACACACAGACATAAAGACAAACACACACACACACACACACACACACACACAGACATATAGACAAACACACACACACACACACAGACATACACACACACAGACATAAAGACAAACACACACACACACAGGCACACACACACACAGACATATAGACAAACACACACACACACACACACAGACATATAGACACACACACACACACACACACACACAAACACACACACACACACACAGACATAAAGACAAACACACAGACACACACACACACACACAGGCATATAGACAAACACATACACACACACACACACAGACATAAAGACAAACACACACACACACACACACACAGACATAAAGACAAACACACACACACAGACATATAGACAAACACACACACACACACACACACACACACACAGACATAAAGACAAACACACACACACGGAATGGCTAGGCTTATCAGAGCGGAAGTAACAAGATAACTTACTGATGGATATAAATATGAGATGGGCTAATACCATACCTCGGTTTATTAGTATGGGGATAGATGCTACTCAGCTAATGGGGTATGGAGGGAGATTAGTACAGGCACGTTAAGTGGAGGAGACAACTGGTCACATCCCTCATCTAGATCAATGGCAGGGGGCCACAGGGTGCTGTGAGATGACAGATGATGTACAATTCAAGGCTCTTATCGATTTTCAACAAGACGAGCAAAACTTAAAGGAGCTTACTGAGGAAAGAAGTCCCTTTGGAAAACGGTTGAAGAGTGTTTTTTCCTATCTTGTATTATTTGGGGTTGTTTTGTTCTGAGGTTGTTTACTCCTCTCGTAGCCAGCCTGTAGGCCCTTTCCTCTCGTTCTCCTCCTTCCCTTTACAATTGCTGATAGAGTAGTGAGAGAGCGGAAGGAAGGGTGAAGCTGACAGACGGGTCGTGGAGAGACAGGCCTTAAGGTGTCAGTCAGCATGCTTCAGTCTGGCTGGCTCCTAGCTGAACTTGGCTACCCAAACCCAACGAGTGTGCTCGCATACTCCCTTGAAAGACCTTTGCTTGAAAAACGAGAAAAGGGTGCCAATAGTACTGTTTTTCCGTTTTGAGATTCCATAGCCAGTATACACTTCCTCAAAATAGTCAGAATTAATCTATGATAACTCAAGAAATCTGTCATTAATTTGGACATTTTTGCCCAAGAGACCTGTCGCTCAATTTTACATTTAACTAAGATGTTTGGAACAGTATTTTTCAATTTAAGAAATGTCCATGAAAATGAGTCGTCCCTCATTGACTGACAACAAATATTTTATTGAAGAATCCCTACTCAAATCAAATCAAATTGTATTGGTCGCATGCACATGTTTAGCAGATGGTATTGTTGGTGTAGCAAAATGCTTGTACTGTTGACCAATCACCGACGAAGGGGCAGCTTCGAACTAGACTTCAGCTCCGAACTTCGGCTTGCACCCAGAAAAAAAATTGTGTGCCCGAACAGCCGAAAAACCTTCACCGCAGTCCAAAATGAACAAAAAAATGCCTTCATAATATACGGAATGCACAAACTCTTCACCTGGGAAGCATGCGGACGCCTTAGACAGACAGACCTTAGACGGGCCCTCACATCACCATGACAGATGGTGAAATACAATGATCTGTTGTCTGGCAAGGCATGGGCAAAACGCTGTATATTTTTGCTGAATATGATCAAATGTGTTCATTTCATTGATCTTCTATACACATATTTAATTAACCCTTAGGTTTATGCACACTGTAAACATATTTTTACGTTTATAATTAAAAAACCTAACATATTTCCTGTGTGGCTTTCCAGTAAGTTGCCTCGTAGGCATCTGTTCCTGGGAGGTCCTTGGTAATCAGTGCCTCTGTTTAGCTTAATTAAAGAGTAGAAAACCAGGTCAGCTATTTACTCTTAATTCTGACATAGATCGTATATATCATAGTTATCGCACTAGCGAGACAGAGACGGTCTCCCTCAATTTAGGAGTGACCTAGGAGCCTGCCTCTAATTAGTAGGAGAGAGAGAGAGATGGTCCTATAGACAGGAGAGGTGGTCCTATAGACAGGAGAGGTGGTCCTATAGACAGGAGAGGTGGTCCTATAGACAGGAGAGGTGGTCCTATAGACAGGAGAGGAGAGGCCTATAGTGGAGAGGTGGTCCTATAGACAGGAGAGGTGGTCCTATAGACAGGAGGAGGTCCTATAGACAGGAGAGGTGGTCCTATAGACAGGAGAGGTGGTCCTATAGAGAGGAGAGGCCTAGGAGAGATGGTCCTATAGAAAGGAGAGATGGTCCTATAGACAGGAGGAGAGGTGGTCCTATAGACAGGAGAGGTGGTCCTATAGACAGGAGAGGTGGTCCTATAGACAGGAGAGGTGGTCCTATAGACAGGAGAGGTGGTCCTATAGACAGGAGAGGTGGTCCTATAGACAGGAGAGGAGAGGGTCCTATAGACAGGAGAGAGGTGGTCCTATAGACAGGAGAGGAGAGGCCTATAGACAGGAGAGGTGGTCCTATAGACAGGAGAGGTGGTCCTATAGACAGGAGAGGAGGTCCTATAGACAGGAGAGGAGGTCCTATAGACAGGGAGAGGTGGTCCTATAGAGGAGAGGTGGTCCTATAGACAGGAGAGGAGAGGCCTATAGACAGGAGAGGTGGTCCTAGACAGGAGGTCCTATAGACAGGAGAGATGGTCCTATAGACAGGAGAGGTGGTCCTATAGACAGGAGAGGTGGTCCTATAGACAGGAGAGGTGGTCCTATAGACAGGAGAGGAGAGGTGGTCCTATAGACAGGAGAGGTGGTCCTATAGACAGGAGAGGTGGTCCTATAGACAGGAGAGGTGGTCCTATAGACAGGAGAGGTGGTCCTATAGACAGGAGAGGAGAGGTGGTCCTATAGACAGGAGAGGTGGTCCTATAGACAGGAGAGGTGGTCCTATAGACAGGAGAGGAGAGGTGGTCCTATAGACAGGAGAGGTGGTCCTATAGACAGGAGAGGTGGTCCTATAGACAGGAGAGGTGGTCCTATAGACAGGAGAGGTGGTCCTATAGACAGGAGAGGAGAGGCCTATAGACAGGAGAGGTGGTCCTATAGACAGGAGAGGTGGTCCTATAGACAGGAGAGGTGGTCCTATAGACAGGAGAGGAGAGGCCTATAGACAGGAGAGGTGGTCCTATAGACAGGAGAGGTGGTCCTATAGACAGGAGAGGTGGTCCTATAGACAGGAGAGGTGGTCCTATAGACAGGAGAGGTGGTCCTAGACAGGAGAGGTGGTCCTATAGACAGGAGAGGAGGTCCTATAGACAGGAGAGGAGAGGTGGTCCTATAGACAGGAGAGGTGGTCCTATAGACAGGAGAGGAGAGGTGGTCCTATAGACAGGAGAGGTGGTCCTATAGACAGGAGAGGTGGTCCTATAGACAGGAGAGGTGGTCCTATAGACAGGAGAGAGGTGGTCCTATAGACAGGAGAGGAGAGGTGGTCCTATAGACAGGAGAGGTGGTCCTATAGACAGGAGATGGTGGTCCTATAGACAGGAGAGGTGGTCCTATAGACAGGAGAGGTGGTCCTATAGACAGGAGAGGTGGTCCTATAGACAGGAGAGGTGGTCCTATAGACAGGAGAGGAGAGGGTCCTATAGACAGGAGAGGTGGTCCTATAGACAGGAGAGGTGGTCCTATAGACAGGAGAGGTGGTCCTATAGGCAGGAGAGGTGGTCCTATAGACAGGAGAGGTGGTCCTATAGGCAGGAGAGGTGGTCCTATAGGCAGGAGAGGTGGTCCTATAGACAGGAGAGGTGGTCCTATAGACAGGAGAGGTGAGGCCTATAGAGGAAACACTCGTCCCAGTGGTTGTAAGTGGAAGATACACCAATGGTAGTATGTGACAACTGTGTAAATCCAACCTGTGATTCTATTAAATGCAGCCCGCTCTTTCAAAGCCTGCTCTTTCTCCTTCGGGTTAGTGCTAGGGTTAGGGTCAGGTTTCATTTTACAGTTAGGATAAGGGTAAGGGTTTATTTTAGGGTTAGGATAAGGGTTAGGGAAAGGGTTTATTTTAGGGTTAGGATAAGGGTTAGGGTTAGGGTTTATTTTAGGGTTAGGGTTAAGGTTAGGGTTCATTTTAGGGTTAGAATAAGGGTTAGGGTTTATTTTAGGGTTAGGATAAGGGTTAGGGTTCATTTTAGGGTTAGAATAAGGGTTAGGGTTTATTTTAGGGTTAGGATAAGGGTTAGGGTAAGGTTAAGGGTTCATTTTAGGGTTAGGATAAGGGTTAGGGTAAGGGTTCATTTTAGGGTTAGGATAAGGGTTGAGGTTAGAGCTAGGGTTAGTAGATTTGTAGAGGATCTATATGGATGGATTATCCACATTAGGGTTAGCCATCGCTCTGGGACCCACTGAAAATTGTTCACTCTCTTTGAAGGCCCTCTTTTATTGCTGATAAATGTTTACTGAATGTTTCAGTCTCACGGTCTATGGTTCAGTCTATGGTTCATTCTAATCACCACAACGAAATGGTGTTGCTCTGAGAGACACAAACTCCATAGCAGTCTTGAAGTCTGATTCTGTGTCTTTCTTTACAAGTTTCCTCCAGAGTATTATCTCTGACTCACCGTCGACATTGGCCTTCTACACCAGTTGTGCAGTTGAGAAAGAGAGAGCGAGAGGGAGAGGGAGAAATGGTATGTGGTGCAACTGGCCAAAGTCCTCTATCTCTCTACACCTTGACTCATCTACAGAGATTTGTTTTTCATCTCATTTGGATGGGAAGGATCTTTCTTTCTCCCTCATCCCCTCCCTTTTGTCCTTTTTCTCAATCATCAGTTTCTCCAGTTCTCTCCCTGTCAAGACATTTCCCATTGTTTACTGTGCGGCATGGTGTTGTCTGAATGAGATGGTGCCGACAGATATGGCAGCTCTAGCTCCTAAGAAACGTTGCAGTATTTTGTTTTTTTTTGTGCGTTATTTCTTACGTTTTTTTGCCCAGAATTTTGTTTGCATTACTACATAGAGCCGGAAAGAACTTTTGGAAATGAGAGCGGCGGTAAGTCACCAGCATTAAGACCAGTAATGCTACTTACCCAAATTGGATCCTTCGTTCGTATCCCCCAGGGCAATTTAACCGATTCCAGAGGCTGCTCCAAAACGCTGTTTGCTGAGAAAAGTTATCCGGAGGGGACTTCTAGTCCGACTCAGGAGGGATGCACACCATCCACCGCTTCCGAGTATATTACTCGCTAATGTTCAGTCTCTGGATAATAAAGTTGACGGGCTCAGGGCGAGGATTTCCTTCCAGAGAGACATCAGGGATTTGTAACATACTCTGTTTCACGGAAATATGTCTCTCTCGGAAAATACTGTCCCCGTCCATACAGCCATCTGGGTTCTCAGTTCATTGCGTATACAGGAATACAAAATGTGAAGAAGAAAGGTGGGGGTGTATGTTTTATGATGAATTAATTGTGGTATTATTGTGATAACATACAGAAACTTATGTCCTTTTGTTCACCCGACCTAGAATACCAGTCAAATGCAGACCGTATTACCTCCCAAGAGAATTGTCTTTGGGTATAGTCACAGCCGTGTATATTCTCCATCAAGCCTATACCATGACATCCCTCAAAGAACTTCACTGGACTTTATGCAAACTGGAAACTACATGTCCTGAGGCCGCATTTATTGTATCTGGGGATTTTAACGAAACAAATCTGAGGAAAACGCTACAGAATATCTAACAACACGTTGAATGTAGTACTCGCTCTTGGAAAACAAGTACTCGCGCTGGGAAAACATTGGACCACTGCTACTCAACTTTTCGAAATGCCTACAAGGCCCTCCCCCCCTCAGGACTCCATTTTGCTTCTCCCTTCTCAAACAGGAAGTAACCGTGTTAAGGTCTATTCAACGCTGGTCTGACCAATCGGAATCCATGCTTCAAGATTGTTTTGATCATGTGGACTGGGATATATTCCGGGTAGCCTCTGAGAATAACATTGAGGAATACACGGATACGGTGACTGAGTTCACCAGGAAGTGTATAGGAGATGTTGTACCCATTGTGACTATTAACACCTAACTAAACCAGAAGCCGTGGAAAGATGGCAGCATTCGCATACAACTGAAAGTGCAAACCACTGCATTTTATAGAATTTGTACCCACTGTGACTATTGAAACCTACCCAAACCAGAAACCGTGGATAAATTGCAGCATTCGCGCAAAACTGAAAGTGTGAATCATCGCATTTAACCATTACAAGGTGACTGGGAATATGGCCGAATACAAACAGTGTAGTTGTTCCCTTCGTAAGGCAATCAAGCAGGCAAAATGTCAGTACAGAGACAAAGTGGAGTCACAATTCAACGACTCAGACATGAGATGTATGTGGCAGGGACTCCAGACAATCAATGACTACAAAGGTAAAACCAGCCATGTTGCGGACACCAACATCTTGCTTGGGGGCAGTATTGAGTAGCTTGGATGAATAAGGTGCCCAGAGTAAACTGCCTGCTCTGGCCCAGCTGCTAATATATGCATATTAGTAGTAGATTTGGATAGAAAACACTCTGAACTTTCTAAAACTGCCTGAATGATGTCTGTGAGTATAACAGAACTCATATGGCAGGCAAAAACGTGATAAAAATCCAACCAGGAAGTGGGAAATCTGAGGTTTGTAGTTTTTCATGTCATTGCCTATCGAATATACAGTGTCTATGGGATCATATTGCACTTCCTAAGGCTTCCCACTAGATTTCAACAGTCTTTAGAATCTTGTTTGATGCTTCTACTATGAAGGAGGGGGGAATGAGAGTTGAATGAGTCAGAGGTCTGGCAGAGTGCCATGAGCTGATCACGTGCGTTCACATGAGAGTTAGCTTGCGTTCCATTGCATTTCTACAGACAAAGGAATTCTTATGGAACATTATTGAAGATTTATGATAAAAACATCCTAAAGATTGATTCTATCATTCGTTTGACATGTTTCTACGAACTGTAATATGACTTTTCGTCTGAACTTTCGCCTGGACATGCCCGTGCGTCGTGAGTTTGGATTGTGTACTAAACGCACAAACAAAAAGGAGGTATTTGGACATAAATTATGGACGTTATCAAACAAATTAAACATTTATTGTGGAATTGGGATTCCTGGGAGTGCATTCTGATGAAGATCATCAAAGGTAAGTGAATATTTATAATGCTTTTTCTGACTTCTGTTGACTCCATAACATGGTGGGTATCTGTATGGCTTGTTATGTTGTCTGAGCGCTGTACTTAGATTATTGCATGGTGTACTTTTTCAGTAAAGCTTTTTTGAAATCTGAAACAGCGGTTGGATTAAGGAGAAGTTTATCTAAAGTTCCATGCATAAGACTTTTAAGACTTTTTTTTTTTAAAAGACGTATCTTTTATCAATGTTTATTATGCGTATTTCTGTAAATTGATTTGGCTTTCTGCAAAACACCGGATGATTTGGAAGCGAAACATTACTGAATGTAACACGCCAATGTAAACTGAGATTTTTGGATATAAATATGAACTTTATCAAACAAAACATACATGTATTGTGTAACATGAAGTCCTATGTGTGTCATCTGATGAAGATCATCAAAGTGATTCATTTTGATTACATTTTTCTCTATTTCTGCTTTTTGTGACTCCTCTCTTTGGCTGGAAAAATGGCTGTATTTTTCTGTGACTAGGTGTAGACCTAACATAATTGTTTGGTGTGCTTTTGTCGTGAAGCCTTTTTGAAATCGGACACTGTGGTGGGATTAACAACAAGTTTATCTTTAAAATGGTGTAAAATACTTCTATGTTTGAGGAATTTTAATTATGAGATTTCTGTTGTTTTGAAATTGGCGCCGGGCACTTTCACTGGCTGTTGTCATATCGATCCCGTTAGTGGGATTCAAGGCATAAGAAGTTTTAAAGTCCACCTGTGTGCAATCTAAGTGTCACATGATAGGTTACATGATCTCTGTGCATATACACATCCCACGGAACACCATTTAAATCAATATATGTATAATATATTATATGTATATCTATAAAATGTTTTAAAGAATATGGCACCACAACAAACCTGCCAAGAGAGGGCCGCCCACCAAAACTCATTGACCAGGCAAGGAGGGCATTAATCAGAAAGGCAACAAAGAGACCAAAGATAACCCTGAAGGAGCTGCAAAGCTCCACAGTGGAGATTGGAGTATCTGTCCATAGGACCACTTTAAACCGTACACTCCACCGAGCTGGGCTTTATGGAAGAGTGGCCAGAAAATGCAATTGCTTAAAGAAAAAAATAAGCAAATACATTTGGTGCTCACCAAAAGGTATGTGGGAGGCTCCCAAAATATATGGAAGAAGGTAATCTGGTCAAATGAGACTAAAATTGAGCTTTTTGGTCATCAAGGAAAATTATATTATAAATTATATTTCTGGCGCAAACCCAACACCTCTCATTACCCCGAGAACAGCAACCGCACAGTGAAGCATGGTGGTGGCAGCATCATGCTGTGAGTATGTTTTTCATTGGCAGGGACTGGGAAACTGGTCAGAATTGATGGAAGGATGGATGGCGCAATATACAGGAAAATTCTTGAGGTAAACCTGTTTGAGTCTTCCAGAGATTTGAGACTGGGACAGAGGTTCACCTTCCAGTAGGACAATGACCCTAAGCATACTGCTAAAGCGACACTCAAGTTGTTTAAGGGGAAACATTTAAATGTCTTGGAATGGCCTAGTCAAACCCCAGACCTGAATCCAAATGAGAATATGTGGTATGATTTAAAGTTTGCTGTACACCAGCGGAACCCATCCAACTTGAAGGAGCTGGAGCAGTTTTGCCTTGAAGAATGGGCAAAACTCCCAGTGGCTAGATGTGCCAAGCTTATAGAGACATAAGAGACCCCAAGAGACTTGCAGCTGTAATTGCTGCAAAAGGTGGCTCTACAAAGTTTTGACTTTGGGGGGTGAATAGTTATGCACGTTCAAGTATTCAGTTTTTTTGTCTTATTTCTTGTTTGTTTCACAATAAAACATATTTTGCATCTTCAAAGTGGTAGTAGGCATGTTGTGTGAATCAAATGATACAACCCCCCCCCCCAAAAAAAAATCTATTTTAATTCCAGGTTGTAAGGCAACAAAAATAGGAAAAATGCCAAGGGGTTGGATACTTTCACTAGCCACTGTTAGCGTGCTAACCCTCACAAGGCTGGCAGCCCAGACAGCATCCCTAGCTGTGTCCTCAGAACATGCACAGACCAGCTGGCTGGAGTGTTCATGGACACATTTGGGGCGGCAGGGTAGCCTAGTGGTTAGAGCATTGGACTAGTAACGGAAAGGTTGCAAGTTCAAATCCTCTAGCTGTCACGGTACAAATCTGTCGTTCTGCCCATGAACAGGCAGTTCTAGGCTGTCATTGAAAATAAGAATTTGTTCTTAACTGACTTGCCTAGTTAAATAAAGGTAAAACACATTTAAAAAAACAAACATATTCAGTCGCTCCCTATCCTATCCCAGTCTGCTGTCCTCACTTGCTTCAAGATGTCCACCATTGTTCCTGTACCCAGGAAAACAAAGGTGACTGAACTAAATGAATATCGCCCCATAGTACACACTTCTGTCATCATGAAGTGCTTTGAGAGGCTAGTTAAGGATCATATCACCTCTACCGTACCTGGTACCCTAGACCCACTTTAATTTGCTTACTGTCCCAATATTGCCACAGACGATGCCATCGCACGGCACACTGCCCTATCTCATCTGGACAAGAGGAATACCTATTTAAGAAAGCTGTTCATTGACAATAGCTCAGCATTTAACACCATAGTACCCTCCAAGCTCATCATTAAGCTCGGGGGCCTGGGTCTGAACCCCGCCCTGTGCAACTTGGTCCTGGACTTCCTGACGGGCCGCCCCCAGGTGGTGAAGGTAGGAAAGAACACCTCCACTTAGCTGATCCTCAACACTGGGGCCCCACAAGGGTGCGTGCTCAGCCCCCTCCTGTACTCCCTGTTTACCCATGACTGCGTTGCCCCGCACGCCTCCAACTCAATCATGAAGTTTGCAGACAACACAACAGTAGTAGGCCTGATTACCAACAATGACGAGACAGCCTACAGGGAGGAGGTGAGGGTCCTGGGAGTGTGGTGCCAGGAAAATAACCTCTCACTCAACGTCAACAAAACTAAGGAGATGATTGGGGACTTCAGGAAACAGCAGAGGAAGTACGCCCCTATCCACATCAACGGGACCGCAGTGGAGAGGTTGGGAACTGGAAGCTTTCTTGGCGTACACATCACTGACATCACTAAAGATCTGAAATGGTCTACCCACACACACGGTGTGGTGAAGAAGGTGCAACAGTGCCTCTTCAACCTCAGGAGGCTGAAGAAATTTGGCTTGGCCCCTAAAACCCACACAAACATTTACAGATGCACATGTGAGAGCATCCTGTCGGGCTGAATCACCTGCCCTCCAGCACACCTACAGCACCTGATGTCACAGGAATGCCAAAGGATCATCAATGACATCAACCACTCGAGCCAAGGCCTGTTTACCCCGCAATCATCCAGAAGGCGAGGTCAGCACAGGTGCATCAAAGCTGGGACAGAGAGACTGAAAAACAGCTTCTATCTCAAGGCAATCAGACAGTTAAATAGCCATCACTTAGCCGACTTCCACCCGGTTACGCAACCCTACACTTTAGAGGCTGCTGCCCCATATACATAGACATGGAATCACTGGTCACTTAAATATTGGAACACTGGTCACTTTAATATGTTTACGTACTGCTTTACTCATCTCATACAGTGCCTTGCGAAAGTATTCGGCCCCCTTGAACTTTGTGACCTTTTGCCACATTTCAGGCTTCAAACATAAAGATATAAAACTGTATTTTTTTGTGAAGAATCAACAACAAGTGGGACACAATCATGAAGTGGAATGACATTTATTGGATATTTCAAACATTTTTAACAAATCAAAAACTGAAAAATTGGGCGTGCAAAATTATATATATACTGTATTCTATTCTACAGTATTTAGTCAATGCCACTGAAATTTTTCCTTCTAATATTTACATATTTCTTAATTCCATTCGTTTACCTTTAGATTTGTGTGTATCCTTGTGAATTGTTAGATACTACTGCACAGTTGGAGCTAGTAACACAAGCATTTCACTACACCCGCAATAACATCTGCTAAATATTTGTATGTGACCAATACAATTTGATTTGATTTTGATTTGTTGTGTTGACAAGACAATTGGCAGTCTAGAATGCACATTATACGTTGGCTATAGAACCATAAGCAAAGTCACATGTGTTAGCCTGTAAAATTACATATAATTACTATGCCTAGGATACTGAATCACACATCACGTTGAGACTACCACACTCACAAGCTACAGTAGCAATGCAGTCATTACTGGACGTTGTATTTATAATCGGTGATCATTGTATCCACTCGTAATTCTTTCTTCGCTCGCTGCTAAGCTACATTTCCCCTCACATTCATGTTGTAGCTCACCATGAGGTTAGTGGAGCCTTTCATTCTGATGGCGCTCATTCATTTGCACTCTTGTCATTTTTAAAGAGTTTCATAAAAGGCTCTAGACTGTGAATGAAACAAGACAACCGCTGTAAAATGCCTCTCTTTGCTTCGGCAGCGAGACATATTCATTCTGTATTTGTTTTCCATGTGGTTCAGAAACGACCAAGCAATTAGTTCTGTTCCCGGTCGAATAAATTACACTAATAATCCTAATGAGTGTTTCTCTCTCCCTCCTGTCTGTCTGGAGTGGAGGTGGAATTCACAACTGTGTTCTTTCTACTTCTACCCACTCTTACAATCAACAATCATTGTATCATTGAATTGATGCCAAGTGAATGGGGATGGATTGAGTAGTGTGCGTGTGTGTGTGTGTGTGTGTGTGTGTGTGTGTGTGTGTGTGTGTGTGTGTGTGTGTGTGTGTGTGTGTGTGTGTGTGTGTGTGTGTGTGTGTGTGTGTGTGTGTCTATGTGTGTGTGTGTGTGTGTGTGTGTGTGTGCGTATGTATGTGTGTGTGTGTGTGTGTGTGTGTGTGTGTGTGTGTGTGTGTGTGTGTGTGTGTGTGTGTGTGTGTATGTGTGTGTGTGTGTGTGTGTGTGTGTGTGTGTGTGTGTGTGTGTGTGTGTGTGTATGTGTGTGTGTGTGTGTGTGTGTGTGTGTGTGTGTGTGTGTGTATGTGTGTGTGTGTGTGTGTGTGTGTGTGTGTGTGTGTGTGTGTGTGTGTGTGTGTGTGTGTGTGTGTGTGTGTGTGTGTGTGTGTGTGTGTGTGTGTGTGTGTGTGTGTGTGTGTGTGTGTGTGTGTGTGTGTGTGTGTGTGCGTGCGTGCGTGCGTGTGTGTGTGTGTTAAGGTTTTCTGAAGGAAGCTGTAGAGACTACCTCTGACACCAGCTCAGGATAATTTACCATGTTTTTCTCCTTGCAGTTATAAAACGTGTCCTCCTTACAGTAATACAATTTGTCATTAGTTTTGTTGCAGTGTCAACATAGAAATTAGATTTAGTCAATTTGAACTATTGTCACCCTCACCAATTAAAACATAAAGTAAAAGTAATGTAATTGAGAATGATGTTGTTTCCCTGAGAGCTGCATGGTGGTTGTGATCTAAAGATACATCCCCAGGGTGCCTGTAATTCACTGTACTGATAGTGATGGACACTTTTTTTTTTTTTTACCAGAGGGGGTTTTGGATGAAATGTACAATATAGCCAATTAGTGAAGCAGATGTGTATATAAGAGATTGTTTGCTGAAAGCTGTTGTAAGCAGATAATCACACAGAGATAAAACATGTCACTGTTTAACTGGCTAGTCCGCTTCTTGTTGTGATGACTGGGGTGATTTTAAAGTGCTCCTTTATAACTTGAGCAGGGGAGAAAGTAGAGAGGGGGGAAGGAAGAAAGGGGGCGTGAGTTATCTGTTTGATCATCAATCTATTGTTGGCATATGTTCAGCACATATAGGTTTAATTTGGAGCAGGAAGGACATAGGTTGACTGCTGAGACTAGGTGTCAGACAGAGCTGTGTTGTGCTGACAGTGGGCTGCAAGCCTTGTGGGAACCTCTCCTCAGCCAGTTAGATGTTGACAGGAAGAAGGTAGGCAATGCCTGCTGGGTAGTGTAGGCGGAGGGTAGCGTACAGTAGCATACGGCTGGCATGGCATGTCATAATCAGAACATTATCATAGTACCGGTAGTTAACTCTGTTATTAATGGTCTCCTTCTCCACATTACCTTTCCTCTGAGGCTTAATAATCTCTTTTTTGAGTGGAAGAGTGAAGTGATGTTATTCAGTAGACTGACTATATAGATGACCCACTTCCCACTGCTAACAACGATACCAATCTCCCATGCAAAAAGGAAAAGGAGAGCCGCACCGTCTAGGAGCTCAGATGCAATTTAATAATAACCTAATTACCAACTTTTCGGCAGACAAGCTGTCTTCGTCATTTTCTTGTTCAAGTGTTCTACTCTGCTAGCCAGCACCTAGTCTAAACAGGTGTGTGTTTCTTTCGCTCCCAGATTCACCAATTTCCACTTAAACCTCTGTTGGCGCATGAACCGCTAGCGGGACACCTATGACAACATCCGGTGAAATTGCAGAGCTTGAAATTCAAAATACAAAAATCGTAATATTAACATTCATGAAAATACAAGTGTCGTACATCATTTAAAAGCTTAACTTCTTGTTAATCCAACCATGTTGTCAGATTTCAGATTTCAAAAAGGCGTTACGACGAAAGCAAACCATGTGATTATCTGAGGACAGCGCCCCACACCAAAATACTTTTTCAACCAGCATAGTCGTAACAAAATCACAAATAGCGATTAAATAAATCACTTACCTTTGAAGATATTCCTCTGTTTGCAATCCCAAGGGTCCCAGCTACACAATGAATGGTTGTTTTGTTCGATAAAGTCCTCTATATCCAAAAAGGTATGTTAAGTTAGCGCCAATGATCTCAGTAATCCACTCGTTCAACATGCATGCAAACAAATCCAAAAAGTTACCTGTAAAGTTTGTCCAAACAAGTCAAACGATGTTTCTAATTAATCCTCAGGTACTCTAATGTCTAAATAAAACATAATATTTAAGACGGAGAAAAGTATGTTCGATAGGGAAGATAAGTAACGGAGAGCGCACACCTCATTCACACGCCAACAAGACTACTGTTTTAATGAGAGACACCTTGTAGTTCTTCCAACTACTTGCTCATTTAAAAAAAAAACAAGCCTGAAACCCTTTCTAAAGACTGTTGACATCTAGTGGACGCCATAGGAACTGCAATATTGCAATCTAGCACTGAAATTGCCTGCGACGTCAAAAAAAAAGATTTCCGGATTGATTTTCCTCTGATTTTTGCCTGCCATATCAGTTATGTTATACTCACAGACATTATTTTAACAGTTTTAGAAACGTCAGCATGTTTTCTTTCCAATGCTACCAAGTATATGACTACCCTGGCTTCTGGGCCTGAGTAACAGGCAGTTTACTTTGGGCACATCAGTCATCCGAAATTCAGAACAAAAACCAGTCTCCAAAACAGTTAACAGGTGTGGGTATCTTTCTCTCCAGATTCACCATTCTCCACTAAACAGGTGTGTTTCTTTCACCTCCAGATTCACCATTCTCCATTAAACAGGTGTGTTTCTTTCACCTCCAGATTCACCATTCTCCATTAAACAGGTGTGCATATCTTTCACCTCCAGATTCACCATTCTTCCCTGCCCCAAACTCCTAAGAGACACCCACAGCACCTCTACTTCCCTCAAGTTATTTCACGCTGCTGGAACTTCTATTCCAATGCCTTCAGCTAAGACCATGCTCTGTCCTAGAGTTGTACAAACGTCCATGACTGTCTCATTGCAATGCTCATTGACTTGGCTGACATCTTGGTCTCAGACAGTGTTAAAGGACAGGGAACACCGGCTATGGGCAGGATCAGTTCTAGTGTACTGACTCATCAGAGCTTTTATTCTCCCTTTCCATCTTTTTTAAATCATTCAGTTTTGTTTTAGTCAGAGTGCTATGTTGATTACTCACTGCTAAGGATAGGTCTTTATGTAAAATAAATAAAAAGGCCCACTTCCATTCAGCGTTTTGATCATGGCAGATGACATGCAAGGGCTTAATGAACAGGCATCGCAGACAGTAGAGGTAATGAATCCAATGTCTGGAGAGGTGAGAAACGGGTTGGTGATTTACATGTCATCAACAGTTACTCAAGTGAGGCCAGTTATTTACAGAATGTTGCATTTAGCTATTTTGATGCCTTAATTTTTCATTATTTTTCTCGTATTTGTTTTTCTCTCAGTACAGATAGGATTAACCATTTATATGTGGCCTAGACCGTTGTTGAATACACCTTCTGATTCATACACCTTCTGATTCATACACCTTCTGATTCATACACCTTCTGATTCATACACCTTCTGATTCATACACTTCACTCATCTCATATGTATAAACTGCTGTATTTTACTCAATGCCATTCCGACATTGCTCGTATTAATATTTATATATTTCTTAATTCCATTATTTTACTTTTAGATTTCTGTGTATTGTTGTGAATTGTTAGATATTACTGCACAGTTGGAGCTAGGAACACAAGCATTTCGCTACACTCCGCAATAACATCTGCTAAAAATGGAGTCAGGAAGTGTTGTTGTGTCAGGTTCTGTTGCCCTTGGAGTCAGACAGTATTGTTGTGTCAGGTTCTGTTGCCCTTGGAGTCAGGCAGTGTTGTTGTGTCAGGTTCTGTTGCCCTTGGAGTCAGGCAGTATTGTTGTGTCAGGTTCTGTTGCCCTTGGAGTCAGGCAGTATTGTTGTGTCAGGTTCTGTTGCCCTTGGAGTCAGACAGTATTGTTGTGTCAGGTTCTGTTGCCCTTGGAGTCAGGCAGTGTTGTTGTGTCAGGTTCTGTTGCCCTTGGAGTCAGAGAGTATTGTTGTGTCAGGTTCTGTTGCCCTTGGAGTCAGAGAGTATTGTTGTGTCAGGTTCTGTTGCCCTTGGAGTCAGGCAGTGTTGTTGTGTCAGGTTCTGTTGCCCTTGGAGTCAGACATTATTGTTGTGTCAGGTTCTGTTGCCCTTGGAGTCAGACAGTATTGTTGTGTCAGGTTCTGTTGCCCTTGGAGTCAGACAGTATTGTTGTGTCAGGTTCTGTTGCCCTTGGAGTCAGGCAGTATTGTTGTGTCAGGTTCTGTTGCCCTTGGAGTCAGGCAGTATTGTTGTGTCAGGTTCTGTTGGCCTTGGAGTCAGACAGTATTGTTGTGTCAGGTTCTGTTGACCTTGGAGTCAGGCAGTATTGTTGTGTCAGGTTCTGTTGCCCTTGGAGTCAGAGAGTATTGTTGTGTCAGGTTCTGTTGCCCTTGGAGTCAGGCAGTGTTGTTGTGTCAGGTTCTGTTGCCCTTGGAGTCAGAGAGTATTGTTGTGTCAGGTTCTGTTGCCCTTGGAGGCAGGCAGTGTTGTTGTGTCAGGTTCTGTTGCCCTTGGAGTCAGGCAGTATTGTTGTGTCAGGTTATGTTGCCCTTGGAGTCAGACAGTATTGTTGTGTCAGGTTCTGTTGCCCTTGGAGTCAGGCAGTATTGTTGTGTCAGGTTCTGTTGCCCTTGGAGTCAGGCAGTATTGTTGTGTCAGGTTCTGTTGCCCTTGGAGTCAGGCAATATTGTTGTGTCAGGTTCTGTTGCCCTTGGAGTCAGGCAGTGTTGTTGTGTCAGGTTCTGTTGCCCTTGGAGTCAGACAGTATTGTTGTGTCAGGTTCTGTTGCCCTTGGAGTCAGGCAGTGTTGTTGTGTCAGGTTCTGTTGCCCTTGGAGTCAGGCAATATTGTTGTGTCAGGTTCTGTTGCCCTTGGAGTCAGGCAGTGTTGTTGTGTCAGGTTCTGTTGCCCTTGGAGTCAGACAGTATTGTTGTGTCAGGTTCTGTTGCCCTTGGAGTCAGGCAGTGTTGTTGTGTCAGGTTCTGTTGCCCTTGGAGTCAGAGAGTATTGTTGTGTCAGGTTCTGTTGCCCTTGGAGTCAGAGAGTATTGTTGTGTCAGGTTCTGTTGCCCTTGGAGTCAGGCAGTGTTGTTGTGTCAGGTTCTGTTGCCCTTGGAGTCAGACAGTATTGTTGTGTCAGGTTCTGTTGCCCTTGGAGTCAGACAGTATTGTTGTGTCAGGTTCTGTTGCCCTTGGAGTCAGACAGTATTGTTGTGTCAGGTTCTGTTGCCCTTGGAGTCAGGCAGTATTGTTGTGTCAGGTTCTGTTGCCCTTGGAGTCAGGCAGTATTGTTGTGTCAGGTTCTGTTGCCCTTGGAGTCAGACAGTATTGTTGTGTCAGGTTCTGTTGACCTTGGAGTCAGGCAGTATTGTTGTGTCAGGTTCTGTTGCCCTTGGAGTCAGAGAGTATTGTTGTGTCAGGTTCTGTTGCCCTTGGAGTCAGGCAGTGTTGTTGTGTCAGGTTCTGTTGCCCTTGGAGTCAGAGAGTATTGTTGTGTCAGGTTCTGTTGCCCTTGGAGGCAGGCAGTGTTGTTGTGTCAGGTTCTGTTGCCCTTGGAGTCAGGCAGTATTGTTGTGTCAGGTTCTGTTGCCCTTGGAGTCAGACAGTATTGTTGTGTCAGGTTCTGTTGCCCTTGGAGTCAGGCAGTATTGTTGTGTCAGGTTCTGTTGCCCTTGGAGTCAGAGAGTATTGTTGTGTCAGGTTCTGTTGCCCTTGGAGTCAGGCAGTATTGTTGTGTCAGGTTCTGTTGCCCTTGGAGTCAGAGAGTATTGTTGTGTCAGGTTCTGTTGCCCTTGGAGGCAGGAAGTGTTGTTGTGTCAGGTTCTGTTGCCCTTGGAGTCAGGTAGTATTGTTGTGTCAGGTTCTGTTGCCCTTGGAGTCAGACAGTATTGTTGTGTCAGGTTCTGTTGCCCTTGGAGTCAGGCAGTATTGTTGTGTCAGGTTCTGTTGCCCTTGGAGTCAGAGAGTATTGTTGTGTCAGGTTCTGTTGCCCTTGGAGTCAGGCAGTGTTGTTGTGTCAGGTTCTGTTGCCCTTGGAGTCAGAGAGTATTGTTGTGTCAGGTTCTGTTGCCCTTGGTGGCAGGCAGTGTTGTTGTGTTGTTGTGGCAGGTTTTGTTGGCCCTGCCAAACACAGTACAATTAACACACACAGTCCTCTCCATAACTGCACCCCAAATAAATAAATGATGAATAACACCATGTTGTTGTGATTCTGCTGATGTAGTAATCCTTTGTTACACACAGCCCTAGGCTCCATTTGGCTCCTGTTTTTTATTTTTTATTCAACAGCTCAAGCTGATGAATATTCAACAGGGATATTTTGAAGGCTCTGTGTGTGAAAAAACAGGTGATATATTGACTGGCGGGCCCCTTAAAACATTTTCTGGGCCAGGCCCAAATCCCTCTTGGTTGTCTGGCTCCTCTGCCTGCCTTCAACGCAACAATTAAAAACCCACCAGATAATACCTCTATCTCCTTCTGTCTCTTTGAAATCTGTCACCAAGGCAGACGGACCAGTTGATTTATTTCCCTACAATTAACAAATGAAAATGATCAGAGTGCAGTTATTTATTTGTATTTATTTTTCTACTCTTCCGGAAAGAAGATGTACAGAACTGTATATTTTGGTGATAAATTAGCAGATGTTTTGATGTCATTATGTACTGAGATGGTCTGCTGTCTCAGCTATTGCTTCTACTATTACATGCGTCTCTCTTTGTCTTTTTTATTGTCCATTTTTATTTAACAACGTTAGTATCGTTGAGATGAAAAATCTATTTTTCAAGAGAGACCAAGACGGCAGCATCAACAGTTCGAGACAAACCGGCACCATGGAATCAAACAGACATTCCAAACTGTTATCTTCCACAAAATATTAGCTATTCGAAATGTCATATTTTCACTGTCATTAATATCCTTAATTGATGTAATCCATGGAAAAGCATATTGTGATAATTGATGAAATGCATGTGACAGTCGAGCTTCAGCCACCTCCATCTGTGAATCAGCAGCAACACAAGTATTACATTAGATTACAACTACATTGTGACAATACATTAGGTGTATGGTCTTCAGTGCTCCGCTAGGCCAAATAACACAGCTTCCTGAGAGTGGGAATGTGGAGAGCAGTGTTTCTCAAATCCAGTACTCGGGACCCAGAGAGGTACACATTTCGTTTTATGCCCTAGCGCTACACAGATGATTCAAATGATCAAAGCGTCATAGTTGATTATTTGAATCGGCTGTGTAGTACTAGGTCAAAACCAAAAACGTGCACTTCTTGGGGTCACGAGAACCCAGTTTGGGAAACATTGGTGTACAGTAGAGATGAATCATATAATAGTGTGGAATGTAATAGACAACAATATGTAATCAGGTGACAGAACAACAGGATGCTAGGAATTTAATAGAAAACGATATTTAATCAGGTGACAGCACAACAGGAAGGTAGGGCGACACACTAATCCTTCACGCACACCGCCGGCCTATAGGAAGCAGACAGGGAAAGCCACCCGTGAATTCCATTAAGCGTTGGAGCAGAGGCGGTGGAGGGACATGGTTAACCACGGTCGTGACCTTTCAACTTAAGCCAGTCCGTTTTGATGGGTGTGTGTGGTGAGTGGACAGCAGATAAGTGGTTGCTGTCAGAGCATCTGGTATGGAGGGAGGGAGGGAGGGAGGGAGGGAGGGAGGGAGGGAGGGAGGGAGGGAGGGAGGGAGGGAGAGAGGGCAGGGGGAGGGAGGGAGAGAGGGAGGAGAGAGAGAGAGGGAGGGAGGGAGAGAGAGGCAGGGGGAGGGAGGGAGAGAGGGAGAGAGAGAGAGAGGGAGGGAGAGAGAGAGAGAGAGAGAGAGAGGGAGGGAGGGAGGGAGGGAGGGAGGGAGGGAGGGAGGGAGGGAGGGAGGGAGGGAGGGAGGGAGGGAGGGAGGGAGGGAGGGAGGGGGAGAGGAGAGAGAGGGAGGGAGGGAGGGAGGGAGGGAGGGAGGGAGGGAGGGAGGGAGGGAGGAGGGAGGGAGGGAGGGAGGGAGGGATTTGTCAGATTAATCTTGGTACTCGTATTACTCCTCGTTCACATCATTTACAGAATATGTGACAGATACAGATTCATGCAGGGTTTCTCTTATCCTTACCTATTCTGTAGAATCATATTTATTTACTTGGCATTTGTGTTTATTTAGAAGCCACATGACTAGAATTGCTATTTATCTTCTATTTTTAATGTAGAAGCCACTTATCCTACATGTTTGAAGTTCCATCGCCACATGTGCATTGTCAGTTTCTTTGAATAAGCAATCTCTTGTGCTATTGTATAGGACAAACACACAATAAACCACTACACAGCTTTGACACCTCAGGGGGTTGTGTGGCGTACAGGACCACGGACAGCTCACACAGTGCACTATTCTGTGTGAATGGTGCTGATAACAATAAGGTTGACTGCAGCAGGAACGTTTCGCTAGTCAACCTACCAATATTACAGTAACAGCGTGCTTCCTTGAGACCCGTAGGTGATGGCTATTCTTCCTTCAACAGAAGGCAGAGAGAAGTCAGTGAAAACCAACTATGGGAGAATAAGAATACAGTAGATATGTTTAGCATTACACTCAGTCTCAGTTGGTAAAGGTGCAGTTTCAGCAGCCAACCTGGATGTGTCATAACTAGTTACTGTTCAGTGGTGTCTTATTTCATTAGGTATATGGAGGGCCACATTTCATTAGGTGTATGGAGGGCCACATTTCATTAGGTGTATGGAGGGCCACATTTCATTAGGTGTATGGAGGGCCACATTTCATTAGGTGTATGGAGGGCCACATTTCATTAGGTGTATGGAGGGCCACATTTCATTAGGTGTATGGAGGGCCACATTTCATTAGGTGTATGGGGGGCCACATTTCATTAGGTGTATGGAGGGCCACTTTTCATTAGGTGTATGGTGGGCCACATTTCCATTAAATAGTGAAGGTTGGGAGCTGGGAGGGGGTTTGGCAGGGCTACTACAACGCTCAGCCAACAGACGCTCTCTCTGCGTCTCCATCTGGAGCGACACACACACACGCACCACACGCATGTGCACCACACGCATGCACACTCACACACACACACACACACACACACACACACACACACACACACACACACACACACACACACACTGTCTGCCAGGAAAAGGGGTCTGAATCATCCCTTTCCCTCGTGCCTTTAATGAACGTGAGTGTGTGTATTTGTGTTGTGTGATTGACCTGAACCGTTTGCCAAGGAGCCTGACAGAGAGGATATTTTAATGTGGTAGCGTGCTGAGATAGTAAAAAATGTGTCTGTGTATTTGCGTGTGTCTCTGTGTGTGTGTGTGTGTCTGTGTGTGTGTGTGTGTGTGTGTGTGTCTGTGTGTGTGTGGGCCTGCGTGTGTCTGCGTATTTCTGTGTGTGGGCCTGCGTGTGTGTGTGTGTGTGTGCTTGTCTCTGGGGGATGTGTATAGGTATGCACATCCTACACCCATGTGTGTGTGATTGAAAGCCAGTTATGTCTCCCAGGCAGTATTCAGCTGTGACCCCTGACCTGCAAGAGATGGGTGGTTGGGGAGGGAGACCGAAGAGGAACTGATATACCAGGCAGCCAGCCAGAGAGGCAGGCAGGCAGGCAGAGAGGCAGGCAGGCAGAGAGAGGCAGGCAGGCACAGAGAGGCAGGCAGCCAGGCTGAGAGGCAGGTAGGCAGGCAGAGAGGCAGGCAGGCAGGCAGAGAGAGGCAGGCAGCCAGGCTGAGAGGCAGGCAGATAGCATTACTGACTGATAACACTGCAGAGATTCCATCTTTTAAGAAGAGTGCATTACAGACAGCCTTTCTTCCTTCCTGATAGTACCCTCTGAGTGATATGGAGTTCTGTGGTTCTGGGCCCTTTTGAGAGATATTTATGACATGTTTTACCTGATATGCATGAGGTTCCTCAATGACATCTTATTTACTCTAGATGAAATAGCTGTTTTAAGCATTTTTAACACTGCTGCTCTCTATGGATGTCAGCATTGAATGTTTACATCTTAAACACACTCCACTCTATCCCAGCATACAGTGCCATATAGAGAGAAATTTCGCCGTGTCTTTAAATCTAGGCTTGCAGCATGAAAAATACAAGCTACCTTGTAGTTGAGGAAGTCTAACACAGGGTTGTACTGCTTGTTAATGTCTGCCCGACTTGCTGCCGTACTGGTGTAGCATGAGAGAGCTGTCGAGGTGTTAGTGTTGCCATATTAGCGTTGTGACAGAGCAGTTGTAACACCTCCGCCTGTGGCTTACTCTGTCTGCACAGTCGTGTCTAATAAAGAAGAGCCAGAAACAGAGAGGGTGGGAGGGAGAGAGAGATCTATGGTTTTGTGGATGGGTATTACATGGAGAGATTGCTCCTGGTTTCAGTCCTTGTACAGGCATCTGTGTTAGTCTCATCCAGAGCAAAACAGAACGGTGTCACTATGTGCTCTGAGCAGGCTCAGTGTGGGATTGAGACAGAACAACGGAACAGGACATACCGGGGAATAGTTTGACAATAAACAATACCATGGAAGACAGGAGGAACACAGAACAGCGGGGAAAATAACACAACATGATAAAGTGGAGGAGGAGAGGTGTGGAATCCCCAAAACTTTGGAGATGACAGTTGTTCTAGGCCACAACATTTCCAGGCTATTCCTAAAGAACACGGTTTCAGGCTATACCTAAAGAACACGGTTCCAGGCTATACCTAAAGAACACGGTTACAGACTATACCTAAAGAACACGGTTACAGACTATACCTAAAGAACACGGTTCCAGGCTATACCTAAAGAACACGGTTACAGACTATACCTAAAGAACACGGTTCCAGGCTATGCCTAAAGAACACGGTTACAGGCTATACCTAAGGTTCACACTTCCAGGCTATACCTAAAGAACACGGTTCCAGGCTATACCTAAAGAACACACTTCCAGGCTATACCTAAAGAACACGGTTCCAGGCTATACCTAAAGAACACAGTTCCAGGCTATACCTAAAGAACACAGTTCCAGGCTATACCTAAAGAACACGGTTCCAGGCTATACCTAAGGTACACACTTCCAGGCTATACCTAAAGAACACGGTTCCAGGCTAAACCTAAAGAACACACTTCCAGGCTATACCTAAAGAACACAGTTCCAGGCTATACCTAACGAACACAGTTCCAGGCTATACCTAAAGAACACAGTTCCAGGTTATACCTAAAGAACACAGTTCCAGGCTATACCTAAAGAACACAGTTCCAGGCTATACCTAAAGAACACACTTCCAGGCTATACTTAAAGAACACAGTTCCAGGCTATACCTAAATAACACAGTTCCAGGCTATACCTAAAGAACACAGTTCCAGGCTATAACTAAAGAACACAGTTCCAGGCTATACCTAAAGAACACACTTCCAGGCTATACCTAAAGAACACACTTCCAGGCTATACCTAAAGAACACAGTTCCAGGCTATACCTAAAGAACACACTTCCAGGCTATACCTAAAGAACACACTTCCAGGCTATACCTAAAGAACACGGTTCCAGGCTATACCTAAGGTACACACTTCCAGGCTATACCTAAAGAACACAGTTCCAGGCTATACCTAAAGAACACACTTCCAGGCTATACCTAAAGAACACGGTTCCAGGCTATACCTAAGGTTCACACTTCCAGGCTATACCTAAAGAACACAGTTCCAGGCTATACCTAAAGAACACAGTTCCAGGCTATACCTAAAGAACACAGTTCCAGGCTATACCTAAAGAACACACTTCCAGGCTATACCTAAAGAACACACTTCCAGGCTATACCTAAAGAACACAGTTCCAGGCTATACCTAAAGAACACACTTCCAGGCTATACCTAAAGAACACACTTCCAGGCTATACCTAAGGTTCACACTTCCAGGCTATACCTAAAGAACACAGTTCCAGACTATACCTAAAGAACACACTTCCAGGCTATACCTAAAGAACACACTTCCAGGCTATACCTAAAGAACACACTTCCAGGCTATACCTAAGGTTCACACTTCCAGGCTATACCTAAAGAACACACTTCCAGGCTATACCTAAGGTTCACACTTCCAGGCTATACCTAAAGAACACACTTCCAGGCTATACCTAAGGTACACACTTCCAGGCTATACCTAAAGAACACAGTTCCAGGCTATACCTAAAGAACACACTTCCAGGCTATACCTAAAGAACACGGTTCCAGGCTATACCTAAGTTTCACACTTCCAGGCTATACCTAAAGAACACAGTTCCAGGCTATACCTAAAGAACACAGTTCCAGGCTATACCTAAAGAACACAGTTCCAGGCTATACCTAAAGAACACACTTCCAGGCTATACCTAAAGAACACAGTTCCAGGCTATACCTAAAGAACACACTTCCAGGCTATACCTAAAGAACACGGTTCCAGGCTATACCTAAGGTTCACACTTCCAGGCTATACCTAAAGAACACAGTTCCAGACTATACCTAAAGAACACACTTCCAGGCTATACCTAAAGAACACACTTCCAGGCTATACCTAAAGAACACACTTCCAGGCTATACCTAAGGTTCACACTTCCAGGCTATACCTAAAGAACACACTTCCAGGCTATACCTAAGGTTCACACTTCCAGGCTATACCTAAGGAACACACTTCCAGGCTATACCTAAAGAACACACTTCCAGGCTATACCTAAAGAACACAGTTCCAGGCTATACCTAAGAAAGTGCCCAAACTCTCTTACATGCTGTTTCCTACTTGGAGATTTAAAAAAATAAATGCCATAAAGTAGTTCAGGTTCTGATCCATTTAGGATTCAAATGATTAACTTTGATAACCCAGTCTCAGTCATTCTGTAACGATCATGGCAGAGCTTACTATCCACTACATATACAATTATAGTTGTATTTCCACAGCCTTGAGCAAAAATCTCATTTTACAAGCTTTAAAGTCACTGAAGCGCATGAAGTCAAATTCACATAAGACTATTTTTCAACATTATTTGAAATATTATGAGCTACCTATCCCCCCCAAATCACTTTCAGAGTCCAGCGGAAGCTCCAATCCTGCAAACCAATCACTAAAATATAATTATAATTATAGTTAAGTCACATTTTTGTCATTTCAATAATGATTTAGTCTAGTTATTGTCAAAATGACGAGAACGGAGGGCCATTTTAGTCAGCGAAATGCCATTTTAATGTTTACCTTTATTTAACTAGGCAAGTCAGTTAAGGACAAATTCTTATTTTCAATGACGGCCTAGGAACAGTGGGTTAATAACTGCAATGTTCAGGGGCAGGACAACAGATTTTCACCTTGTCAGCTCAGGGATTTGATCTTGCAACCTTTCAGTTACTAGTCCAACACTATAACCACTATGCTACCTGCCATCTAATTTTAGTCACATTTTTTTATTGTCTCTTTAACATAAAAATAACTGACTTATTGTGCAAAAACATACATAGCCGACCAACATACAGGGCATTCGGAAAGTTTTCAGACCTCTTGGATCTTTCCACATTTTGTTACGTTACATCCTTATTCTAAAATTGATTAAATAAAACAATTTATTCATCAATCTACACACAATACCCCATAATGACGACCGAAAACAGGTTTTTAGAAATGTTTGCAAATGTATTAAAACGGAAATACCTTATTTACATACTGTAAGTATTCAGACCGTTTGCTATGAGACTCAAAACTGAGCTCAGGTGCATCCTGTTTCCATTGGTCATCCTTGAGATGTTTCTACAACTTGATTTGGAGTCCACCTGTGGTAAATTGATTGTACATGATTTGGAAAGGCACACACCTGTCTATATAAGGTCCCACAGTTGACAGTACATGTCAGAGCAAAAACCAAGCCATGATGCTGAAGGAATTGTCCGTAGAGCTCCGAGACAGTATTGTGTCGAGGCACAGATCTGGTGAAGGGTACCAAAACATTTCTGCAGCATTGAAGGGCCCCAAGAACACAGTGGCCTCCATCATTCTTCAATGGAAGACGTTTGGACCACCAAGACTCTTCCTAGAGCTGGCCGCCTGGCTAAACTGAGCAATTGGGGGAGGTGGGCCTGGGAGGTGACCTAGAACCTGATGGTCACTCTGACAGAGCTCTAGAATTCCTCTGTGGAGATGGGAGAACCTTCCAGAAGGACAACCATCTCTGCAGCACTTCACGAGTCAGATCTTTATGGTAGAGTGGCCAGATGGAAGCCATCCCTCAGTAAAAGGCACATGACAGCAACAAGATTCTCTGGTCTGATGAAACCAAGATTGAACTCTTTGAACTGAATGCCAAGCATCCAGTCCGAAGGAAACCTGGCACCATCCCTATGGTGAAGCATGGCAGGGACTGGGAGACTAGTCAGGATCGAGGGAAAGATGAACAGCAAAAAGTACAGAGAGATCCTTGATGACTCCTGCTCCAGAGCACTCAGGACCTCAGACTGGGGCGAAGGTTGACCTTCCAACAGGACCACGACCCTAAGAACACAGCGAAGACAATGCAGGAGTGGCTTCAGGACAGGTCTCTGAATGTCCTTGAGTTACCTAGCCGAAGCACGGACTTGAACCCTATCGAACGTTTCTGGAGAGACCTGAAAATAGCTGTGCAGCAACACTCCCCCATCCAACCTGACAGAGCTTGAGAGGATCTGCAGAGAGGAATGGGAGAACCTCCCCAAATACAGGCATGCCAAGCTTGTAGCGTCACACCCAAGAAGACACGAGGCTGTAATCGCTGCCAACCTTGCTACAACAAAGTATCTGAATACTTATGTAAAGACGATATTTCAGTTATTTATACATTTGCAAAAATGTATAAAAAACAATTTTTTTAAATTTTTTTATAGGGTATTGTATGTAGATTGATGAGGGGGAAAAAAACTATTTAATCCATTTTTAGAAATAAGGCTGTAAACGTACCAAAATGTGGAAAAAGTCCAGGGTTCTGAATACTCTCTGAATGCACTGTTTTTTTCCTGCATAACATTCTATCGTCTGATTTTCTTACAAACAGGCAACATGGTCAGAAGAAGACATTACTCTGCAGCAGATAATTAAATCCCACCCGTTTGACAGGGCTCCAGGCTAACATTTTCCCGCAATTGGATATTGAAATGCAATACAATCTGAAATATTTTGTTCGCTCACCACAGCTGCAGGCCCCAGTGGAACAGGCCCAGGGACTCGGTTATACACCTTCATTACAGGTATCATGAGGATAATGCTCAATCATAGTTTTAGCTGCCTAAAAAAAACCAATATGACTTTTTGAAACTTTTGAGTGAGGTGAACATGTATGTTCAGTTGACGCTGGTGCACTCATGCGACCAATTAAAATGTTTACGAGCACAGCGAAGTCAGATGGTCGCAAAATGACTGTGACTAAATGGTCAGTCTGAAGCCCTGACCCTTGACATACTGTACCTACAGTATATTGTAAAGTTATTTCCTAAGTAGTTGCCTGAGGTTGCAGCAAACTAACTAGCTAGCATTATCAATCTATTATTACATTATCAATTTGTTATTACATTATCAATATATTATCACATTATCAATCTGTTATTACATTATCAATCTGTTATTACATTATCAAGCTGTTATTACATTATCAATATATTAATACATTAACAATCTGTTATTACATTATCAATCTGTTATTACATTATTGATCTATTATTACATTATCAATCTATTGTTACATGATCAATCTGTTATTACATGATCAATCTGTTATTACATTATCAATATGCTATCACATTATCAATATGTTATTACATTATCAATCTATTATCACATTATCAATCTGTTATTACCTGAACATCTATTGAGATGATTCACTTTCAGGTGTCTCTTGAGGTTGGTAGTATTTTTCCGTCAACTGGGTGCAAACGCTGTCTTCACCCGTGGAAGCGTAGTTTGAATCTACACAATAAGTAGCGCCCACAATAAGTAGCGCCCACAATAAGTAGCGCCCACAATAAGTAGCGCCCACAATAAGTAGCGCCCACAATAAGTAGCGCCCACAATAAGTAGCGCCCACAATAAGTAGCGCCCACAATAAGTAGCGCCCACAATAAGTAGCGCCCACAATAAGTAGCGCCCACAAGAAAAGCACCCACTGGAATAAGAGTTAGTGGCTCTTGTAAACACTGGGAGATTAGCCATGACGTGTGCCTTTTTAGCTTCAATGACCAGATTGGAGAACTGTTTCCGGGCTTTAGTGGACTGGTGAATGACCTGGGCATGGTATTTATTTTCCAATAACAGCAATGCAACATTGATATCAGAGATCTTTACAATTCTGCTAATGTCTTGCGTGCTTTTGATTGGACCAAACAAGCAACCCCGAAAAGCTCTCAATCTCTTCAAAAACTCTTGTCTAGTCCACAGACTTTAGTCGCAGAGATAACATCGTCTCCCCACTAGTCACACACTAGTTTAATCAACGTTCTGTCAACGTCATTTCAACGGAATTACTTTGAACCAACGTGGAATAGATGTTGAATTCATGTCTGTGCTCAGTGTGTCGTCTCATTTTCGGGTTTACTATTTTTTTCTGGGTCTATTTAGTAATTTATCATCTAGTCATCTGGCAGTGAAAAATAGGTGTTTGATTAATATTTTTTTGGCACTATTTTTTACTGCTCCTCATCGTTCCTGTTCTTCTGTGTGTCTCTGTGTTTCTCTGTGTGTCTCTGTGTGTGTCTGTGTTTCTCTGTGTGTATCTGTGTGTCTCTGTGTGTTTCTATGTCTCTCCGTTTCTCTGTGTGTGTCTGTGTGTCTCTCCGTTTCTCTGTGTCTCTGTGTTTCTCTGTGTGTCTCTGTGTGTCTGTGTTTCTCTGTGTGTATCTGTGTGTCTCTCCGTTTCTCTGTGTGTCTCTGTGTTCCTCTGTGTTTCTCTGTGTGTCTCTCCGTTTCTCTGTGTGTCTCGCAGTGTTCCTCTGTGTGTCTCCATTTCTCTATGTTCCTCTGTGTTTTTTCTGTGTCTCTGTCTGTGTTTCTCTGTGTGTCTCTGTGTTACTCTGTGTGGTCTCATTAGTGTGAATCTCTTGCTTTAATTAATCAGTAACAGGGTGTTTAATTCGTATTGTATTTTGACAGAGTGGAGTCGGTTAGAGAGCTGTTCCCTATAACCCTTTTAAACGTGTTTAATGTGTGTGTGTGTGTGTGTGTGTGTGTGTCTGTGTGTGTGTGTAATTGTCAGGGATAAGGAGAGAGGAGCACTCCACATTCCCTATGTGGGCTATGATTACAACAACACCACGTTTAGAGGGTCCATTCTAAATGATGACTGGTCTATGACTGGTCCGTCTGGTATATGACTGGTCCCTCTGGTCTATGACTGGTCCCTCTGGTCTATGACTGGTCTATGACTGGTCCCTCTGGCCTATGACTGGTCTATGACTGGTCCCTCTGGTCTATGACTGGTCCCTCTGGTCTATGACTGGTCCCTCTGGTCTATGACTCTGGTCTATGTCTGGTCCTGGACCCTCTGGTCCATGACTGGTCCCTCTGGTCTATGACTGGTCCCTCTGGTCCCTCTGGTCTATGACTGGTCCCTCTGGTCCCTATGACTGGACCCTCTGGTCTATGACTGGTCCCTCTGGTCTATGACTGGTCCCTATGACTGGTCCCTCTGGTCTATGACTGGTCCCTCTGGTGTATGACTGGTCCCTATGACTGGTCCCTCTGGTCTATGACTGGTCCCTCTGGTCTATCACTGGTCCCTCTGGTCTAAGATTGGTCCCTCTGGTCTAAGACTGGTCCCTCTGGTCTAAGACTGGTCCCTCTGGTCTAAGACTGGTCCCTCTGGTATATGACTGGTCCCTCTGGTCTAAGACTGGTCCCTCTGGTCTAAGACTGGTCCCTCTGGTCTAAGACTGGTCCCTCTGGTCTAAGACTGGTCCCTCTGGTCTATGACTGGTCCCTCTGGTCTATGACTGGTCCCTCTGGTCTATGACTGGTCCCTCTGGTCTATGACTGGTCTATGACTGGTCCCTCTGGTCTATGACTGGGTGTGTGTGTGTGTGTGTGTTTTTGGCTTATGCGTGCGTTCGTGTTTGTGTTTACGTGTGTGTGTCTGTCTGATTTGCTTTTCATCACACTATGTGACTTAGTGTATGTGTGTGTGAATTTAAGTACTTACTGTGTGTGTGCACGTGCACGTGCCCTTTTCCGTGTCTGTGTGTGCCGGTGTCGCGATCCTGCTAAGGCCTGAGCTCTTTTTCTCCCCAGAGTTTTTTTGTCAATCATTCTCTCCGATTCAGTGAAAAAAAATGAACAAGCAACCCAAGTCTCCCAAGAGAATGGCTACGGAGACCTCCAGTGATCCCGCAGATAGAGGAGCTGAATTTAAAGAATCAACCAGAACAGTTAAATATCCACACTGCTCTCAACCCTCTTGATTTTAATCATCCTGAAAAGACACCCTGGCTTTTCAAAAAAAGTGTTTTCAAAATGGGATAATCTCCGACATTTTGCATCAGAAAACAGAAACGTTATGGATCACTACAGATGTTAAAGGGTGTAGGAAACAGCTGACGTTATGGATCACTACAGATGTTAAAGGATGTAGGAAACAGCTGACGTTATGGATCACTACAGATGTTAAAGGATGTAGGAAACAGCTGACGTTATGGATCACTACAGATGTTAAAGGATGTAGGAAACAGCTGACGTTATGGATCACTACAGATGTTAAAGGATGTAGGAAACAGCTGACGTTATGGATCACTACAGATGTTAAAGGATGTAGGAAACAGCTGACGTTATGGATCACTACAGATGTTAGATGGCAGAGGTCAGTAATCCAGAGCAGAGTCAATAAGGTACAGAAAACAGCTGGCAGGCATGTTAAAGGGTGTAGGAAACAGCTGGCGTTATGGATCACTAGGTCAGTAATCCAGAGCAGAGTCAATAAGGTACAGAACGGTTAAAGGATGTAGGCAGAGGTCAGTAATCCAGGGCAGAGTCAATAAGGTACAGAACGGCAGGCAGAGGTCAGTAATCCAGAGCAGAGTCAGATGTTAAAGGAAGGTACAGAACGGCAGGCAGGGTCAGGGCAGGCAGGGTCAGGGTCAGGGCAGGCAGAGGTCAGTAATCCAGGGCAGTGTCAGACAGGTACAGAACGGCAGGCAGCCTCAGGGGTCAGGGCAGGCAGAGGTCAGTAATCCAGGGCAGTGTCACAAGGTACAGAACGGCAGGCAGGCTCAGGGCAGGCAGAACAGTTAATACCGGGAAAACTAGAAAACTGGGACAAGAGAGGAAAAACAGGAATACAGGGAAAACGCTGGTAGGCCTGACGAGACAAGAAGAACTGGCAACAGATAAACAGAAAACACTGGTATAAATGCACAGGGCATAATGGGGAAAATGGGAGACACCTGGAGAGGGTGGAGTCAAGCACAAGACAGGTGAAACAGATTAGGGTGTGACACTTCCCCCATTTCAAGTCCCCCCAAGATAATTATTCTGTGGTAAATGTATCTCTGTCTGGACACAGAGTGACCAGTCATCAATTAGAATGGATTCTACCATATATACAGTACCAGTCAAAGCAGTTCCAGGGTTTTTCTTTATTTTTACTATTTTCTACATTGTAGAATAATAGTGAAGACATGAAATAACACATATGGAATCATATAGTAACCAAAAAAAGTGTTAAACAAATCAAAAGTAGCCACCCTTTTCCTTGATGACAGCTTTGCACACTCTTGGCATTCTCTCAACCAGCTTCACCTGAAATGTTTTTCCAACAATTTTGAAGGAGTTCTCACATATGCTGAGCACTTGTTGGCTGCTTTTCCCTCACTCTGTGGTCTAATTAATGCCAAACCATCTCATTTGGGTTAAGGTCTCGTGATTGTGGAAGCCAGGTCATCTGATGCAGCACTCCATCACTCTCCTTCTTGGTCAAATAGCCCTTACACAGCCTGGAGGCGTGTTGGGTCATTGTCCTGTTTGAAAAACAAATGATAGTTTCACTAAACGCAAACCAGATGGGATGGCGTATCGCTGCAGAATGCTGTGGTAGCCATGCTGGTTAACTGTGCCTTGAATTCTAAATAAATCACAGACAGTGTCACCAGCAAAGCACCCCCACACCATCACACCTCCTCCTCCATGCTTCACGGCGTCGTGGAAATTCTAAACAAGTGAGAGCGACTCTGTCATTTCATGAAACAATCCTCTTTATTTAATAGCAATAATGAAGCTGATCCACCATACACTTAGAAGTGGAAGGCTGAGCGCTCAACCATACAAAAAAATACAGAGGTCTTATATAGCAAACTTGAAAATGCATAGTCATGGCTGGTTCCATTCCTCCCCGGCAGACGGGGCATCACAAGGTACCGTGGGTTCATCTTGTGGTTATGTGCACCCGGTGTTGTTTAAACTCTGTGAAGCATTTATTTGGGCTGCAATTTCTGAGGCTGATAACTCAGAGGAACTTATCCTCTGCAGCAGAGGTAACTCTGGGACTTCCTTTCCTGTGTCGGTTCTCATGAGAGCCAGTTTCATCATAGCGCTTGAAGGTTTTTGCGACTGCACTTGAAGAAACACTTCAAAGTTCTTGAAATATTCTGCATTGACTGACCTTCATGTCTTAAAGTAATGATGGACTGTAGTTTCTTTTTGCCTATTTGAGCTATTCTTGACATAATATGGACTTTTTTTAACCAAATAGGGCTATCTGTATACCACACCTACCTTGTCACAACACAACTGATTGGCTCAAACGCATTAAGAAGGAAAGAAATTTCACAAATGGACTTTTAACAAGACACATATGTTATTAATTCAAATGCATTCCAGGTGACTACCTCATGAAGCTGGTTGAGAGAATGCCAAGAGTGTGCAAAACTGTCAAAGGCAAAGGGTGGCTACTTCGAAGAATCTCAAATATGACATGTATTTTGATTTGTTTAACACTTTTTTGGTTGCTACATGATTCCATATGTGTTATTTTAGGGTTTTGATGTCTTCACTATTATTCTACAATGTAGAAAATAGTAAACTAAAGAAAAACCCCGGAATGAGTAGGTGTGTCCAAACTTTTGAGTGGTACTGTACATGTGGCCTCGGACTGCTAACACACAGGTCGTGTGCGTGTGTGTTTTGCGTGTGCTACGCTATGGCAGTCACCCTGCTTAATTTCATAGTCAGTGGTTCAATAATATCATTCAATTCCTGGCCCTGCAGAGAGGGACTTTTTGAAACCAAATGAATCATTATAAGCCTGCGTGCGTCTTTTAACAGTCCAAATCTTTCATGGCCTTAACATTGCTTCAGTTATTTCTACTGCAAACAGGAATGCTGGCTGTAAAGGTTTTAATGGGCCTGGGTCTATATGGGTCCTATAGGTCTGAGAGGGTCTGGATGGGTCCTATAGGTCTGGGAGGGTCTGGATGGGTCCTATAGGTCTGAGAGGGTCTGGATGGGTCCTATAGGTCTGAGAGGGTCCTATAGGTCTGAGAATGTCTGGATGGGTCCTATAGGTCTGAGAGGGTCTGGATGGGTCCTATAGGTCTGAGAGGGTCTGGATGGGTCCTAGGTCTGAGGTCTGAGAGGGTCTGGATGGGTCCTATAGGTCTGAGAGGGTCCTATAGGTCTGAGAATGTCTGGATGGGTCCTATAGGTCTGAGAGGGTCTGGATGGGTCCTATAGGTCTGAGAAGGTCTGAGGGTCTGGGTCTCACTGATTCCCCACACCAAGGGTTGGGTAGATCAGATTTAATATTGCTTTTATAATGTAATTGTCTTTATCATTTCCAATCTCCCATATATTTTGGGGTTTAATATAAATATGTATATACACACACACATCTTTTTAAAATGCATTTTCCTTTAATATTTTCTGATAACCTTACCACCCTTATTGGAGTAAACTAATGAACATCAACACCTAGGCTTCTACTTCCAACATATACCTAATACTACACACATTTTACAGACACAGTCTATTTTACAGTAGTTATCTTTTGTTTGTTTTTAGTCCTGTGCTTCCTCTACGCTCAACCTCTCACATCTATTTCTGATGTCCATCCAGTTTGATTTCTATTTTCCATATTTTTTTAATTGTGCTATTTCATGAAAGTTCTGAACCTATATACATTTTACAGACACAGTAAATGTGACATTAGTTATCATGTTGTAATTAGTCCCACCCTTCATGTCTATTCAACACCTCCCATCCATCTCTTAACACCATCCATATTGGATTTCTCTTTGCCATTCATTTTTTAACTGTGCTGTGACGCTTCAAAAGTTCTGAAAATGTAGATTCTCATAGTTTCTACAGATTGTAAATTTAAGATAAACCTTCTTGCTAATAAGAATTGTTATATCGATTGACTATGAATTTTGGCCAGGGCACTCTTGAAAAAGAAATATTAATCTCAATGAGCCCTTCCTGGTTAAATAAAGGTTAAATCAAAAATTAACTTGTTATGGCTGCAATCCCAATACCGGGATCGATATGACACAACTACCAGTGAAAATAGAGGGCGCCACATTCAAACCACAGAAATCTCATAATTACAATTCCTATCATTTTAAAGGTAATCTTGTTGTTAATCCCACCAAAGTGTCCGATTTCAAATAGGCTTTTCAGCGTAAGCACTACAAACGATTATGTTCGGTCTCCACCAAACCACAATAAGCTCAGCCATTTTCCAGCGAAATATAGAATTCACAAAAAGCAGAAATAAAGAATAAATTAATCACTAACCTTTGATCTTCATCAGATGACACCCATAGGATGTCATGTTACACAATACATGCATGTTTTGTTTGATAAAGTTCATATTTATATAAAAAAATCTGAGTTTACATTGGCTTATTAGATTCACTAGTTCCAAAAACATCAAGTGATTTTGCATAGCCACATCGTTTCAACAGAAATACTCATCATAAATGTAAATGATAATACAAGTTATACACATGGAATTATAGATATACCTCTCCTTAATGCAACCGCTGTGTCAGATTTCAGAAAATGTTTACGGAAAAAGCAACACATGCACTCTGAGACGGTGCTCAGAACAGAAGCCAAATTAGCCGCCATGTTGGAGTCAACAGAAACCAGAAAATACATGATAAATGTTTCCTTACCTTTGATGAACTTCCTCAGAATGCAGTCCTAGGAATCCCAGGTCCACAATAAATGCTTGATTTGTTCGAAAATGTCCGTGTTTGGTAAACAATTCCAAAGTCACAAAGCGCGTCCACTGTAACGTGATGAAATGTAGTAGTAGTAGTGGTAGTAGCAGCAGCAGTAGCAGCAGCAGTAGTAGTAGTAGCAGCAGCAGTAGTAGTAGTAGCAGTAGCAGTAGTAGTAGCAGCAGCAGTAGTAGTAGTAGCAGCAGCAGTAGTAGTAGCAGTAGTAGTAGCAGCAGCAGCAGTAGTAGTAGCAGCAGCAGTAGTAGTAGCAGCAGCAGTAGTAGTAGTAGCAGAGGCAGTAGTAGTAGTAGCAGCAGCAGTAGTAGTAGCAGCAGCAGCAGTAGTAGTAGCAGCAGTAGTAGTAGTAGTAGCAGCAGTAGTAGCAGCAGCAGCAGTAGTAGTAGCAGCAGCAGCAGTAGTAGTAGCAGCAGCAGCAGTAGTAGTAGCAGCAGTAGTAGCAGCAGCATTAGTAGTAGTGGTAGTAGCAGTAGTAGTAGCAGCATTAGTAGTAGTGGTAGTAGCAGTAGTAGTAGCAGCAGCAGCAGTAGTAGTAGTAGTAGTAGCAGTAGTAGTGGCAGTAGCAGCAGTAGTAGCAGCAGCAGCAGTAGTAGTAGTAGTAGTAGCAGTAGTAGTGGCAGTAGCAGCAGTAGTAGCAGTAGTAGTAGTAGTAGTAGTAGTAGTAGTAGTAGTAGTAGTAGTGGTAGTAGCAATAGTAGTAGCAGCAGCAGCAGTAGTAGTAGTAGTAGTAGCAGTAGTAGTGGCAGTAGCAGCAGTAGTAGCAGTAGTAGTAGTAGTAGTAGTAGTAGCAGCAGCAGCAGTAGTAGTAGCAGCAGTAGTAGCAGTAGTAGTAGTAGCAGTAGTAGTAGCAGCAGCAGCAGTAGTAGTAGCAGCAGCATTAGTAGTAGTGGTAGTAGCAGTAGTAGTAGCAGCAGCATTAGTAGTAGTGGTAGTAGCAGTAGTAGTAGCAGCAGCATTAGTAGTAGTGGTAGTAGCAGTAGTAGTAGCAGCAGCAGCAGTAGTAGTAGTAGTAGTAGCAGTAGTAGTGGCAGTAGCAGCAGTAGTAGCAGTAGTAGTAGTAGTAGTAGTAGTAGTAGTAGTAGTGGTAGTAGCAATAGTAGTAATAGTATTAGTAGCAATAGTAGTAGTAGCAATAGTAGTAGTAGTAGTAACAATAGTAGCAGCAGTAGTAGCAGCAGCAGTAGTAGTAGTAGTAGTAGTAGTAGTAGTGGTAGTAGCAATAGTAGTAATAGTAGTAGTAGCAATAGTAGTAGTAGCAATAGTAGTAGTAGTAGTAGCAATAGTAGCAGCAGTAGTAGTAGTAGTAGTGGTAGTAGCAATAGTAGTAATAGTGGCAGCAGCAATAGCAGTTGTAGAAGTAGCAGCAGTAGCAGGACCTGATCTGCCCTACAATTCCTATACAACCCTTGGTAGGCTACTTGGAGAGGGTATTCTCTCTCTTTCTCTCTCTCTCTCTGTTTTTCATCATAACCTGAATATGCTGGGATTTCCAGTCGGAATCACACTCCAATCTGTATGGTAACGTGTGAGTGCGTGCATGTGACACTTTGCAAGCGTCTTCACTGACATTTTCAGTCTCTCCCTGATCCAGTCTGTAATACTTAAAAGTTTCAAGCAGACCACCATAGTCCCTGTGCCCAAGAACGCCAAGGTAACCTGTCTAATACTTTGAAAGGCTGGTCATGTACACCATCAAAATAGATACGCTGGACCCACACCAATTCACATACCTCCCCGATAGATCCACAGACGATGCAGTCTTTATTGCGCTCCACACTGCCCTCTCCCACCTGGACAAGAGGGACACCTACAGTATGTGAGAATACTGTTCATTGACTACAGCTCAGTGTTCAAAACACATTGTTCCCTCCAAGCTCATCACTAAGCTAAGGACCCTGGGACTGAACACCTGCCTCTGCAACTGGATCCTGGACTTCCTGACGGGCCGCCCCCAGGTGGTAAAGGGTAGGCAGGAACACATTTGCCACGCTGATCCTCAACACGGGGTCCCCTCAGGGGTAAGAACCCACCTCAGCATGTTAAGAGCTTCAATTTCATCGGTGTCCACATCACTAAGGAAGGGGGGGAGATGGAGAAAGAAAGAGAGGAGAGAGAAAGAGAGGAGAGAAAGAGAGGAGAGAGAAAGAGAGAGAAAGAGAGGAGAGAGAAAAAGAGGAGAGAAAAAGAGAGAGAAAGAGAGGAGAGAGAAAGAGAGAGAAAGAGAGGAGAGAGAAAGAGAGGAGAGAGAAAGAGAGGAGAGAGAAAGAGAGCGAAGGAGAAAAGCTGGAAGTGTAGTCTCTCTCAGTCAGTGTCAAATGTATCAGAGAGGAGAGCCTGGGAACTAGACCTTGCTGTACTGTCTCTGCTTTGCTGCAGAAACTGGCTCATAGCAGACTGTATCGCACAATAAACATAGTCTTCCATACAGAGGCTGAAGGGCTATTGAGACACTCATTAGGCTGTTTGCCCACAGATTGATTCCCGCTACTCTAGTTATTAGAAAAGCTGTTTGAAATTCAGCTCCATAACAGATCATTGACTGTAGTGAAGCGGTGGAGTTTGTCATTGGTTCACTCATTGTGGTCCAGAGTTGTGTCCAAGATGTTGTCTGGATGATATAAAACCCACCTGTATTAATGTACTGTACAATAATACAGTATACCTGATTGTCTTGATATTGAGGTTTTTAATATTAACATATTGCAGTAATGTCTAAAAGTGTCCTCCTACCCAGACAACAAGAACTCTGGAGGGGGGAGGGGGGGGGGCGATATTAAAGTACTTCGAGCAGGAAGACTGGGGATTGAAGCAACCCTGTTATTGCTAACCAAGCGTGGCTTAGCGTGACTTCAACTTCTCTTCAACTTCTCTGCTGAACTGGAAGGCTGAGTCGCTGGCTCTCTAGGAACTGCTGAGCTCCAGATCAGATCAGATCAGACTTAAGACTACTTCTATCACGTACTGCTCGGCACTGCCTGGAACTACTCGGCACTGCCTGGGACTGCTCGGCACTGCCTGGGACTGCTCGGCACTGCCTGGGACTGCTCGGCACTGCCTGGGACTGCTCGGCACTGCCCGGCACTGCCTGGGACTGCCTGGTACGGACAATCACAGGAAACAGCTAGGCGTGACGAGATTTACTTTAACTTGACTTTTAATGCATGCTGCTATTATGTTACTCTATTGCTATTTTATATCAATAGAATGCAGGTAATCATTTTAGCAGTTGTGTTACGGAAACCAATGTATTGATGTACACATTGGGGAAAGAGAGATGCTGTTGCTGATTCAAACTGGAGTGAAACATGTTGAGCTTCGCTGTCAGCGGACATTGTTGTTTGGACTTGCTGTCTGAGGAATTCACTTGCTAATTTCTACTTACCACCATATCAATAAAGATCCAGAAAACTTTATTTTTTAAGATTTGCCACAATAAGAAGATCCCTTCCTGATTAAGTGATAGATAGATAGATGGATAGATGGATAGATGGATGGATGGATGGATGGATAGATGGATAGATAGATAGATAGATAGATAGATAGATAGATAGATAGATAGATAGATAGATAGATAGATGGATAGATAGATAGATAGATAGATAGATAGATAGATAGATAGATGCATAGATAGATAGATAGATGGATACATGGATACATGGATACATGGATACATGGATACATGGATACATGGATACATGGATACATGGATGGATGGATACATGGATGGATGGATGGATAGATAGATAGATACATGGATAGATGGATGGATGGATAGATGGATAGATAGATAGATAGATAGATAGATAGATAGATAGATAGATAGATAGATAGATAGATAGATAGATAGATAGATAGATAGATAGATAGATAGATAGATAGATAGATAGATAGATAGATAGATAGATAGATAGATAGATAGATAGATAGATAGATAGATGGATAGATAGATGGATGGCTAGACAGACAGACAGACAGACATATTCTCCAGCAAGAATTTTGCCAGGACCGTCTGGGAGTAGGGTGGGCAAAACTGAAAACGGGCAGAAAAGGTTTGGACCTCTCTTTGTTATTGGTAACCAAATTACTGTATGTCACCATGGAAAGCCAAAACTCCCGCCCATGCAAACCGTCCGATTAAGAAGGTCCTGTGTAAGATTGTGTTTTTAATCAGCAACTATCAGGAAATAACACTTTTACACTATTTCCAGTGTTTCATCAGCTGTTGTACAATATAATTTATAAAACGGGTGGGTTTAATCCTGAATGCTGATTGGTTAAAAGTGCATTTCAGCCGGTGTCTCTTCCACAAGTTACCACCAGCTAAATCTATGACGTTAAAATGCCTATTTACTCTGTTCCATCTGACTGGACAATCCGCTGTCTCATCAGTTATAAACTTGATCTCCACGACAGTTGAAGTTGGAAGTTTACATACACCTTAGCCAAATACATTTAAACTCAGGTTTCACAATTCCTGACACTTAATAAAAAATCTCTGTCTTAGGTCAGTTAGTATCACCACTTTATTTTAAGAATGTGAAATGTCAGAATAATAGTTGAGAGAATAATTTATTTCAGCTTTTATTTCTTTCATCACATTCCCAATGGGTCAGACGTTTACATACACTCAATTAGTATTTGGTAACATTGCCTTTAAATTATTTAACTTGGGTCAAACGTTTCGGTAAGCCTTCCACAAGCTTCCCATAATAAGTTGTTTGAATTTTGTTCCATTCCCCCTGACAGAGCTGGTGTAATTGAGTTTGTAGGCCTCCTTGCTTTCACACGCTTTTTCAGTTCTGCCGACAACTTTTCTATAGGATTGAGGTCAGGGCTTTGTGATGGCCACGCCAATACCTTGACTTTGTTGTCGTTAAGCCATTTTCCCACAACTTTGGAAGTATGCTTGGGGTCATTGTCCATTTGGAAGACCCATTTGCGACCAAGCTTTAACTTCCTGACTGATGTCTTGAGATGTTGCTTCAATATATCCACATCATTTTCTTTCCTCATGAAGCCATCTATTTTGTGAAGTGCACCAGTCCCTCCTGCAGCAAAGCACTCCCACAACATGATGCTGCCACCCCCATGCTTCACGGTTGGGATGGTGTTCTTCGGCTTGCAAGCATCCCCCTTTTTCCTCCAAACATAGCGATGGTCATTATGGCCAAACAGTTCTATTTTTGTTTCATCAGACCAGAGGACATTTCTCCAAAAAGTATGATCTTTATACCCATGTGCAGTTGCAAACCGTAGTCTGGCTTTTTTTATGGCGGTTTTGGAGCAGTGGTTCCTTCCTTGCTGAGCGGCCTTTCAGGTTATGTCGATATAGGACTAGTTTTACTGTGGATATAGATACCTTTGTACCTGTTTCATTCAGCATCTTCACAAGGTCCTTTGCTGTTGTTCTGGGATTGATTTGCACCTTTCACACAAAATACGTTAATCTCTAGAACTCAGAACGCGTCTCCTTCCTGAGTGGTATGAACGGCTGCGTCGTCCCATGGTGTTTATACTTGCGTACTATTGTTTGTACAGATGAATGTGGTACCTGCAGGTGTTTGGAAATTACTCCCAAGGATGAACCAGACTTGTGGAGGTCTACAATTCTTTTTCTGAGGTCTTGGCTGATTTCTCTTGATTTTCCCATGATGTCAAGCAAAGAGGCACTGAGTTTGAAGGTAGGCCTTGAAATACATCCACAAGTACACCTCCAATTGACTCAAATTATGTCAACTAGCCTATCAGAAGCTTCTAAAGCCATGACATCATTTTCTGGAATTTTCCAAGCTGTTTAAAGGCACAGTCAACTTAGTGAATGTAAACTTCTGATCCACTGGAATTGTGATACAGTGAATTATAAGTGAAATAATCTGTTTGTAAACAATTGTTGGAAAAATGACTTGTTTCATGCACAAAGTATTGTTTACAAAACTATAGTTTGTTTAACAAGAAATTTGTGAAGTGGTTGAAAAACAAGTTTTAATGACACCAACCTAAGTGTATGTAAACTTCAGACTTCAACTGTATGTAAAACATCTAGACATTATCTCACATCTCTTTTAGACTAAGGTTTAGTTTTCAACAGCTGAGATTTATATAAACCTTGCTGTCTGTCTCTCTGACATCTGCAACATTGTTTCAATATTCAAATTCGATCTCCAACCATCAAATCAATCAATCAAATGTATTTATGAATCCCTTCTTACATCAGCTGATGTCACAAAGTGCTGTACGGAAACCCAGCCTAAAACTGTCCCAACTGTCCCATAGTAATGAACGTGATCGGGAGTCAGGCAGCGTTTCTCAGCCAGTCGAAATCATGAATCAGGTGGCGTCATTTTTATGGATACATACGAAGAAATGTCATTTGAAAATATGTCAAACGAAACAAAGTACAGCTAGTTTGCAGTCTTTCCAGTTTCAGTTTGAGGTTATTGTGTTTAGCTGTGTTGTTAGCTAGCTCCTCTGAACAACAGTGTCCTAATGAGAAAGCACATTTTCTATGCCAGGTGAAATCACGCCTCATTAGCTCATTGTTATGGATTTATCCAAATAAATATCACTAGAAAACAGCTTAAACAAATACAAATGCAGCTACTGTTGTTATTCTGGCAGCGCTGTTTGACGTGACTGTAAATTAGCCATCGTTGGTTAGCTAGCTAGCAAGGGAGAAGAACATTGACAGCCAGTATGGCAATGGAACATTTAGAACGAACGACTGGGTCGTGTCCATAGATACAGAACCAAAAGACTGAAAGACTGGATCTCTGGCAACCGAACCAATAGAACGAACCACCAGCTGGCTTGGGTAGCAACCCTAGATTTGTTTTTGGGTCTATCTCTTGTCGAAGGATGAAATAGTATCAATAAATTCATCAAAATAAAGTTTTTAATGAAAATAAGTCAATCATTATTTGAATATGTTGGTAACTCGTATAAAAGTGATAATACCCTCAAAGCCGATGTTTTGGAGGATATATTGGTCTTTGTCTCTGGGCCAATATACCCTCCAAACACCGGGCACCGGGTGTAATATCTTAACTAAAACATGAGAAAAAATTGTTTTGACTGCACTAGGCCTTTTAATAGCTAGTTCTGCTGTGATATGTTCCATCCATATCACAAGTGGACCTTGTAGAATACTCGGCTGCATATAAAAAAATAATATATATATATAATATAATATATAATATATATCTAAAAACTGTATCCAGTGAACGTGATGAAGGAGGTTGCCAGCACTTCCCTACATTATTTCAAGGCCCTTGAATCTGCTAAACGGTCCACTGTGGAGTGTGATGGGCGGAACCATGGACATTTACAGATGGTCTCGCCTCATAAGCTGCTCTATGGGAGGGATCACCTGCAATACAGTGAGGATACACAACACACACACACACACACACACACACACACACACACACACACACACACACACACACTGCAGCAAGGCTCAGTGCTAAACTACAAGACATGCAGCACTATAATTTTCCCTCCACTGCTAGCAACAAACACACTATAATTTCCCCTCCACTGCTAGCAACAAACACACTATAATTCCCCCTCCACTGCTAGCAACAAACACACTATTTCATCACCCACTATCTCTCACTTTCCTCCTCTTTGGTTCTTTATTTGACCAGTTCTAGGTATGGGTAGATATTATTGGCAGCAGGTATCATTCCTAGATATGTTACATGGATAATGTATCTTGGTTTGATTGGGTAGATGCTGAATATTCTCTCTCTCTCTCTCTCTCTACCTCTCCCTCTCTCTCTCTCTGTCTCTCTCAAATTGAAAGGGGCTTTAATCGACATGGAAAACATTTAAAATCAAATTCAAATCAAATTTTATTGGTCAGATACATATATTTAGCAGATGTTATTGCGGGTGTAGCGAAATGCTTCTTTACATTGCCAAAGCAAGTGAAATAGATAATATTCAAAAGTAAAATAGAAAAAGTAATGGTAAACACTACCCTCCAAAAGGATAAAGACATTTCAAATGGTACATTATGTTTATTTTATATACAGTGTTGCAACAATGTGCAAATAGTTACAGTATAAAAGGGAAAATACATGTAAATAAATAGGTTATATTTAGTCTCTCTCTCTCTCTCTCTCTCTCTCTCTCTCTCTCTCTCTCTCTCTCTCTCTCTCTCTCTCTCTCTCTCTCTCTCTCTCGCTCTCTCTCTCCCTCTCTCTCTCTCTCTCTCTCTCTCTCTCTCTCTCTCTCTCTCTCTCTCTCTCTCTCTCTCTCTCTCTCTCTCCCTCTTTCTTATTGGCCACCATCTATCTGTGTAGACCCCAGCCTGACCCTGAGCTGTTGATAGGATTTAGCCGGGGTGACCATCACCTCACTGCAATCTGTGCGATATTCACACAGTGTTGAGCTTAAACCCAAGTGTCTGTGTCACCCAGCGCCAAGAACCAAGAGAGAGGCTTCACATAAGGTGTTAGTATGGCCAGGAGGGAAGGAGAGAGAGGGGGGAGGGTGGAGGAGGGAGAGGGGCAAGGAGTGTGAGAGAGAGAGCGAGAGAGCGAGAGAGAGAGAGAGAGAGAGAGAGAGAGAGAGAGAGAGCAAGCACTGCTTCAATCAAGCCCCTGGGCCAGTGGAAAAGTCTATGCTCACACACAAGGTCTCATTAATGCAGAAGGGATAGGTTTAATCCTGACCTGGCTACGGCGGGATGGGAGAGACCAAAAAGAAGATGGAGGGGGTGAGAAAGACAGGGGGAAGTTAAAGAAAAGACAGTAAGGCTGTGTATATTTGTTTTCCTTATTCAAAGAGAGGGACCTTGGACAGATTTGTACTAACTGACATCCAGAAGGGCTGTTTTCCATCACCTGAAACCCCCATTGTGCCAAGTGGTGACGAGGGATGTATTTTTCTCATTAGGATTTCCTTGTCTGTGGCATCTGGATATATTTACTGATAAACTCTAGCATACACTCTAATCGGTCCGTGTGTGTGTGTGTGTGTGTGTATGTGTGTGTGTGTGTACAAAATGGGCGTTTCGTACACCAAAGATCAGAGGCTAAGAACAACAGGATTATTGAATAGAAGACATTGTGCCTATAATTAGACACATTAGATAGCAACTATATAAAAATAATGTATTTTTAACTGCATGTTAGCAGTGTCATCAGTGTTTAGTGATTGGGAGGTTGGAGAGGGAGGGAGGTTGGAGAGGGAGGGAGGGAGGGAGGGAGGGAGGGAGGGAGGGAGGGAGGGAGGGAGGGAGGGAGGGAGGGAGGTTGAGAGGGAGGGAGGGAGGGAGGGAGGGAGGGAGGGAGGTTGGAGAGGGAGGGAGGGAGGGAGGTTGGAGAGGGAGGGAGGTTGGAGAGGGAGGGGGAGGTTGGAGAGGGAGGGAGGGAGGGAGGGAGGGAGGGAGGGAGGGAGGGAGGGAGGGAGGGAGGGAGGGAGGGGGAGGGAGGGAGGGAGGGAGGGAGGGAGGGGAGAGGGAGAGAGGGAAGGAGGGAGAGAGGGGGGAGAGAAAGCAGCAGTAGGAAGGATAGAGGGAGCAATCTGTGAGCTGGGTTACAAGTCAAAAACCTCTGTCACACAAAAGGATTTGTTTGATTGTTTGGGCCTATACGTCAGACCTGCCTGTCAGTGGCAACTACATTTATCACCAAGTCACATCCTCTGTCAGGGATCATGTGATAAACGGGGCTGCACAGCTGTATGTTATTCACTTGAACGCTAGCCTGCATCCATCCCTCCATTTAAGGGGCCTAAGTGAAATTCCGTTGTGGGGGCTCACCAACCTTTACGAGCAAAACTATTTGACAGCGGAGATACTTTTTTTTTGTTTTTTGTTTTACATTTAATTTCCTGCAATTCTACTCTTTGTCCCACGAAGTGTAGAGAAATACAGTACTTGCAGGTTTTTTATATGACATCTGAGATGTGCTTCTACACCTGCATTGCTTGCTGTTTGGGGTTTTAGGCTGGGTTTCTGTACAGCACTTTGAGATATCAGCTGATGTACGAAGGGCTATATAAATACATTTGATTTGATTTGATTTGATCTGAGAGTGGGTAACAAAATCAATGGCCGTCCACTGGTCAGTAATGTGACCGTGATTACTACACGTTTAGATAACTGGCTACACTAACATACCAATGTGATACATGTTAACTGACATGGCTAAATGAGTGACTGTCAGTGACTGACTGAACAAGAGAAAAACTGCTGATGTTCAACCACATTTTGAAATTGCACCTTGGGATTCATCCAGGGGTCAACCTACATGCGGACCTCCACTTGCCCATCCCTTGTCTAAAGCAATACTATACAGCATGGTATTCACTGTAACAATACCTCCCTCCCTCCCTCCCTCCCTCCCTCCCTCCCTCCCTCCCTCCCTCCCTCCCTCCCTCCCTCCCTCCCTCCCTCCCTCCATACAGCATGGTATTCCCTGTCTCCCTGTCTCCATACAGCATGGTATTCACTGTAACAATACCCTCCCTCCCTCCCTCCCTCCCTCCCTCCCCCTCCCTCCCTCCCCCTCCCTCCCTCCCTCCCTCCCTCCCTCCATACAGCATGGTATTCACTGTAACAATACCCTCCCTCCCTCCATACAGCATGGTATTCACTGTAACAATACCCTCCCTCCCTCCCTCCCTCCCTCCCTCCCTCCCTCCCTCCCTCCCTCCCTCCCTCCCTCCCTCCCTCCCTCCCTCCCTCCCTCCCTCCCTCCATACAGCATGGTATTCACTGTAACAATACCCTCCCTCCCTCCATACAGCATGGTATTCACTGTAACAATACCCTCCCTGCCTGTCTCCCTCCCTCCATACAACATGGCCTAGTGCAGGTGGTCGACCCAAGGGTAATTTTATTGTATTTATTGATATATTATTAATTTATTTAATGTTTATATGTATTTTTCTTTAGGAAATCAGCTCCAATTGATTTAAATGTAGTAAATCAGCTACAAAATATTTTAATTTTAGAAATCTGCTTCTAAATATTCCCACGCATAAATAGAGAGAAGTGATGGTATCCCAATGTAGTCGAGGTTTGAAATGATCATGTTTTTGCCAAATACTGTATCTGTTTGGCCTTCTTATAGTCAGTTTGCAGTGTACAAATGATTTATAATTATGTCCCGGGGCTCGACCATCCACTCAAGAAACAATTGGCCCGTAGTTGCATGTAGTTGGGAACCCCTGGCAACAGCATGGGGTTGGCAACCCCTGGCAACAGCATGTAGTTGGGAACCCCTGGCAACAGCATGGAGTTGGGATGCTCAGAGAGTGGCACAGCAGACTAAGTCACTGCATCTCAATGCTAGAGGTGTCACTACAGACCCTGGTTCGAGTCCAGGCTGTACTGGCATTGATTGGAAGTCCCATAGGGCGGAGCACAATTTACCCAGCATCGTTAGGGTTTGGACGGGGTAGGCCATCGTTATAAATATGAATTCTTAACCTACTTGCCCAGTTAATACAGAAATGAATACTTGAGTTGCTAGTTTCAGTAGACACAAACAGTTTTAACCTGATTTGTTATGGACAACACAAATAAAGTGTTTCAAACAGTAGAAATGTCCTCTTCCACCTCTCCCCAGTGTGTTTTGGGCACATTTCTTGTCTGTTATGCGTCTCCAGGGAAGACTTGGTTGACCAACCATGAGACGACCACTTCCTGACGACGACCCAACCAAAACCACTTCCTGACGATGACCCAACCAAACATTTGTCTGGATTGGAACGAAGGCGAATGAATGAAAACAAAGGCTGGAATGACTTTGATTTCTTACCAGGGTGTGTTTTTTTGTCTCAGTCTGGACATTAGGCAGAACGTTGTGGACACAGAAACAATTAGAGCTGTGAAGAGAATGTACACACACCTACACACCTACACACACCTACACACCTACAGATTAACCGAGTGTGTTTCAGGGAGGGTCGCTGATACCATTAGCACCAATTTAGCGGGATCTCTCTGCTGCGCTACCTCCATCCAGCAGATAGCTGCTCCAGTCATCATTGTAATCTATGGCTGCTGTTCCATCCCTCGTCAGCTAATGCTAGCTGATCAGATTGGATTAATAGCTACATCTTCTGTAATTTCGACTGGATCGGGTGGAGCTCTGTAGCAGCGAAATTTGCTAGCTGGCTACAATGTCAATTATTTGAATGTTTCTCCAAACCATTCATTGGCTAATGGGGCTCTCAGTGCCATAAAATAAAAAACAAGTTTCCCCATTGATTTCCATTGGGCTGCAGTGCTCAGCTCTTTATCTACTCTCTGAAGAGAAGGAGTGCTCCTGTACAGAGTGACTGGAGAGAGAGGGTATTATTGATCTTCATGAGGCAGTATGTTCTTGTTACGTGAGTATGGAGGAGACCGTAATGAAAGGTTTTAACCTGTGTGTTCAGAGATCTCCACAACTATCCAAGATTGCCATGTGCTGTGCAGCAGATTTCCAGCTCCTAGTGATAGAAAATCCATAAGGGTAATAATCAAATCAAATCAAAAATGTATTGGTCGCATACATATACAGTATTTAGAAGATGTTATTGCGGGTGTAGTGAATGATTGTGTATCTAACAATACACAACAATAAACACAAATCTAACATGTTAACGAATGGAATTTTTAATTTTACCTTTATCTAACGAGGCAAGAACAAATTCTTATTTTCAATAACATCAGCGGAATGGTGGGTTAACTGCCTTGTTCAGGGGCAGAACAACAGATTTTTTACCTTGTCAGCTCGGGGATTGGATCTTGCAAACTTTTTGGTTGCTAGTCCTTTCGGTTGCTAGTTCATTGCTCTAGCCACTAGGCTACCTACCGCCCCAAATTAAGAAATATAGAATATTAGGACGAGCAATGTCAGTTCAGAGTGTAGGTATACAGTGACTTCGGAAAGATTTTTAGAAATATTAGCAAATTTATACAAAATAATAAACTGAAATATCACATTTACATAGGTATTCAGACCCTTTACTCAACACTTTGTTGAAGCACCTTTGGCAGCGATTACAGCCTCGTGTCTTCTTGGGTATGACGCTACAAGCTTGACACACCAGTATTTGGGGAGTTTCTTCCATTTTTCTCTGCAGATCCTCTCAATCTCTGTCAGATTGGGTGGGGAGCGTCACTGCACAGCTATTAGGTCTCTCCAGAGATGTTCCATCAGGTCTGGGCTCTGGCTGGGCCACTCAAGGACATTCAGAGACTTGTCCCGAAGCCACTCCTGCGTTGTCTTGGATGTGTGCTCATCCCAGTCTGAGGTCCTGAGCGCTCTGGAGCAGGTTTTCATCAAGGATATGTCTGTTTATTGCTTCGTTCATCTTTTCCTTGATCCTGACTAGTCTCCCAGTCCCTGCCGACAAAAAAATCAGAAATGTTTTGGTACCCTTCACCAGATCTGTTCCTCGACACAATCCTGTCTCGGAGCTCTACGGACAATTCCTTTGACCTCATGGCTTGTTTTTTTGCTCAGACATGCACTGGCAGCTGTGGGACCTTATACAGACAGGTGTGTTTCTTTCTAAATCATGTCCCATCAATTGAATTTACCACAGGTGGCCTCCGAGTTGTAGAAACATCTCAAGGAATGAATGGAAACAGGATGCACCTGAGCTCAATTTCGAGTCTGATAGGAAAGGGTCTGAATACCTATGTGAATAAGGTATTTCTGTTTTTATTTTTAAATATTTGGCAAACATTTCAAAAACCTGTTGTCACTTTGTCATTGTGGGATATTGTGTATATAGCCAAGTTATTACCATGTAACCCTACACATCGACTTGGTACTGGTAACCCGTGTATATAGCCAAGTTATTACCTCGTACCCCTGCACATAAACTCAGTACTGGTGCCATGTGTCTATAGCCAGGTTATTACCATGTAACCCTACACATAAACTCAGTACTGGTAACCCGTGTATATAGCCAGGTTATTACCATGTAACCCTACACATAAACTCAGTACTGGTGCCATGTGTATATAGCCAGGTTATTACCATGTAACCCTACACATAAACTCAGTACTGGTACCATGTGTCTATAGCCAGGTTATTACCATGTAACCCTACACATAAACTCAGTACTGGTGCCATGTGTCTATAGCCAGGTTATTACCATGTAACCCTACACATAAACTCAGTACTGGTGCCATGTGTATATAGCCAGGTTATTACCATGTAACCCTACACATAAACTCAGTACTGGTGCCATGTGTCTATAGCCAGGTTATTACCATGTAACCCTACACATAAACTCAGTACTGGTGCCATGTGTCTATAGCCAGGTTATTACCATGTAACCCTACACATAAACTCAGTACTGGTACCATGTGTCTATAGCCAGGTTATTACCATGTAACCCTACACATAAACTCAGTACTGGTGCCATGTGTATATAGCCAGGTTATTACCATGTAACCCTACACATAAACTCAGTACTGGTGCCATGTGTCTATAGCCAGGTTATTACCATGTAACCCTACACATAAACTCAGTACTGGTGCCATGTGTCTATAGCCAGGTTATTACCATGTAACCCTACACATAAACTCAGTACTGGTGCCATGTGTATATAGCCAGGTTATTACCTCGTACCCCTACACATAAACTCAGTACTGGTGCCATGTGTCTATAGCCAGGTTATTACCATGTAACCCTACACATAAACTCAGTACTGGTAACCTGTGTATATAGCCAGGTTATTACCATGTAACCCTACACATAAACTCAGTACTGGTAACCTGTGTATATAGCCAGGTTATTACCATGTAACCCTACACATAAACTCAGTACTGGTACCATGTGTCTATAGCCAGGTTATTACCATGTAACCCTACACATAAACTCAGTACTGGTACCATGTGTCTATAGCCAGGTTATTACCATGTAACCCTACACATAAACTCAGTACTGGTGCCATGTGTCTATAGCCAGGTTATTACCATGTAACCCTACACATAAACTCAGTACTGGTAACCCGTGTATATAGCCAGGTTATTACCATGTAACCCTACACATAAACTCAGTACTGGTAACCCCTGTATATAGCCAGGTTATTACCATGTAACCCTACACATAAACTCAGTACTGGTGCCATGTGTCTATAGCCAGGTTATTACCATGTAACCCTACACATAAACTCAGTACTGGTAACCCCTGTATATAGCCAGGTTATTACCTCGTACCCCTACACATAAACTCAGTACTGGTGCCATGTGTCTATAGCCAGGTTATTACCATGTAACCCTACACATAAACTCAGTACTGGTAACCCATGTATATAGCCAGGTTATTACCATGTAACCCTACACATAAACTCAGTACTGGTACCATGTGTCTATAGCCAGGTTATTACCATGTAACCCTACACATAAACTCAGTACTGGTGCCATGTGTATATAGCCAGGTTATTACCATGTAACCCTACACATAAACTCAGTACTGGTACCATGTGTCTATAGCCAGGTTATTACCATGTAACCCTACACATAAACTCAGTACTGGTGCCATGTGTCTATAGCCAGGTTATTACCATGTAACCCTACACATAAACTCAGTACTGGTGCCATGTGTCTATAGCCAGGTTATTACCATGTAACCCTACACATAAACTCAGTACTGGTGCCATGTGTCTATAGCCCAGGTTATTACCATGTAACCCTACACATAAACTCAGTACTGGTACCATGTGTATATAGCCAGGTTATTACCATGTAACCCTACACATAAACTCAGTACTGGTGCCATGTGTCTATAGCCAGGTTATTACCATGTAACCCTACACATAAACTCAGTACTGGTGCCATGTGTATATAGCCAGGTTATTACCATGTAACCCTACACATAAACTCAGTACTGGTGCCATGTGTATATAGCCAGGTTATTACCATGTAACCCTACACATAAACTCAGTACTGGTGCCATGTGTCTATAGCCAGGTTATTACCATGTAACCCTACACATAAACTCAGTACTGGTAACCATGTGTATATAGCCAGGTTATTACCATGTAACCCTACACATAAACTCAGTACTGGTGCCATGTGTCTATAGCCAGGTTATTACCATGTAACCCTACACATAAACTCAGTACTGGTGCAGTACCAGGTTATTACCATGTAACCCTATGTACTGGTAACCCCTGTATATAGCCAGGTTATTACCTCGTAACCCTACACATAAACTCAGTACTGGTACCATGTGTCTATAGCCAGGTTATTACCATGTAACCCTACACATAAACTCAGTACTGGTGCCATGTGTATATAGCCAGGTTATTACCATGTAACCCTACACATAAACTCAGTACTGGTGCCATGTGTCTATAGCCAGGTTATTACCATGTAACCCTACACATAAACTCAGTACTGGTGCCATGTGTCTATAGCCAGGTTATTACCATGTAACCCTACACATAAACTCAGTACTGGTGCCATGTGTATATAGCCAGGTTATTACCATGTAACCCTACACATAAACTCAGTACTGGTGCCATGTGTCTATAGCCAGGTTATTACCATGTAACCCTACACATAAACTCAGTACTGGTAACCTGTGTATATAGCCAGGTTATTACCATGTAACCCTACACATAAACTCAGTACTGGTGCCATGTGTATATAGCCAGGTTATTACCATGTAACCCTACACATAAACTCAGTACTGGTGCCATGTGTATAGCCAGGTTATTACCATGTAACCCTACACATAAACTCAGTACTGGTGCCATGTGTCTATAGCCAGGTTATTACCATGTAACCCTACACATAAACTCAGTACTGGTAACCTGTGTATATAGCCAGGTTATTACCATGTAACCCTACACATAAACTCAGTACTGGTGCCATGTGTATATAGCCAGGTTATTACCATGTAACCCTACACATAAACTCAGTACTGGTAACCCCTGTATATAGCCAGGTTATTACCATGTAACCCTACACATAAACTCAGTACTGGTGCCATGTGTCTATAGCCAGGTTATTACCATGTAACCCTACACATAAACTCAGTACTGGTAACCTGTGTATATAGCCAGGTTATTACCATGTAACCCTACACATAAACTCAGTACTGGTGCCATGTGTATATAGCCAGGTTATTACCATGTAACCCTACACATAAACTCAGTACTGGTACCATGTGTCTATAGCCAGGTTATTACCATGTAACCCTACACATAAACTCAGTACTGGTGCCATGTGTCTATAGCCAGGTTATTACCATGTAACCCTACACATAAACTCAGTACTGGTAACCCCTGTATATAGCCAGGTTATTACCTCGTACCCCTACACATAAACTCAGTACTGGTACCATGTGTCTATAGCCAGGTTATTACCATGTAACCCTACACATAAACTCAGTACTGGTGCCATGTGTATATAGCCAGGTTATTACCATGTAACCCTACACATAAACTCAGTACTGGTGCCATGTGTATATAGCCAGGTTATTACCATGTAACCCTACACATAAACTCAGTACTGGTAACCCGTGTATATAGCCAGGTTATTACCATGTAACCCTACACATAAACTCAGTACTGGTGCCATGTGTATATAGCCAGGTTATTACCATGTAACCCTACACATAAACTCAGTACTGGTGCCATGTGTCTATAGCCAGGTTATTACCATGTAACCCTACACATAAACTCAGTACTGGTAACCTGTGTATATAGCCAGGTTATTACCATGTAACCCTACACATAAACTCAGTACTGGTGCCATGTGTATATAGCCAGGTTATTACCATGTAACCCTACACATAAACTCAGTACTGGTGCCATGTGTCTATAGCCAGGTTATTACCATGTAACCCTACACATAAACTCAGTACTGGTAACCTGTGTATATAGCCAGGTTATTACCATGTAACCCTGCACATAAACTCAGTACTGGTGCCATGTGTCTATAGCCAGGTTATTACCATGTAACCCTACACATAAACTCAGTACTGGTAACCCTGTGTATATAGCCAGGTTATTACCATGTAACCCTACACATAAACTCAGTACTGGTGCCATGTGTATATAGCCAGGTTATTACCATGTAACCCTACACATAAACTCAGTACTGGTGCCATGTGTCTATAGCCAGGTTATTACCATGTAACCCTACACATAAACTCAGTACTGGTGCCATGTGTCTATAGCCAGGTTATTACCATGTAACCCTACACATAAACTCAGTACTGGTGCCATGTGTCTATAGCCTGGTTATTACCATGTAACCCTACACATAAACTCAGTACTGGTGCCATGTGTCTATAGCCAGGTTATTACCATGTAACCCTACACATAAACTCAGTACTGGTAACCTGTGTCTATAGCCAGGTTATAACCATGTAACCCTACACATAAACTCAGTACTGGTGCCATGTGTATATAGCCAGGTTATTACCATGTAACCCTACACATAAACTCAGTACTGGTGCCATGTGTCTATAGCCAGGTTATTACCATGTAACCCTACACATAAACTCAGTACTGGTAACCCGTGTCTATAGCCAGGTTATAACCATGTAACCCTACACATAAACTCTGTACTGGTAACCTGTGTCTATAGCCAGGTTATTACCTCGTACCCCTACACATAAACTCAGTACTGGTGCCATGTGTCTATAGCCAGGTTATTACCATGTAACCCTACACATAAACTCAGTACTGGTGCCATGTGTCTATAGCCTGGTTATTACCATGTAACCCTACACATAAACTCAGTACTGGTGCCATGTGTCTATAGCCAGGTTATTACCATGTAACCCTACACATAAACTCAGTACTGGTGCCATGTGTCTATAGCCAGGTTATTACCATGTAACCCTACACATAAACTCAGTACTGGTGCCATGTGTCTATAGCCAGGTTATTACCATGTAACCCTACACATAAACTCAGTACTGGTGCCATGTGTCTATAGCCAGGTTATTACCATGTAACCCTACACATAAACTCAGTACTGGTGCCATGTGTCTATAGCCAGGTTATTACCATGTAACCCTACACATAAACTCAGTACTGGTGCCATGTGTCTATAGCCAGGTTATTACCATGTAACCCTACACATAAACTCAGTACTGGTGCCATGTGTATATAGCCAGGTTATTATTACCATGTAACCCTACACATAAACTCAGTACTGGTGCCATGTGTCTATAGCCAGGTTATTACCATGTAACCCTACACATAAACTCAGTACTGGTGCCATGTGTCTATAGCCAGGTTATTACCATGTAACCCTACACATAAACTCAGTACTGGTACCATGTGTATATAGCCAGGTTATTACCATGTAACCCTACACATAAACTCAGTACTGGTGCCATGTGTCTATAGCCAGGTTATTACCATGTAACCCTACACATAAACTCAGTACTGGTGCCATGTGTCTATAGCCAGGTTATTACCATGTAACCCTACACATAAACTCAGTACTGGTGCCATGTGTATATAGCCAGGTTATTACCATGTAACCCTACACATAAACTCAGTACTGGTAACCCCTGTCTATAGCCAGGTTATCGTTACTCATTTTGGATGTATTCCTTACCTTACTATTTTTCCATTCTTTTCTTTCTCCCTGCATTGTTAGGAAGGGCCCTTCAGCATTTCACTCTAAGTCTACACCTGTTGTTTACTAAACATGTGACAAATACAATTTGATTTATTGATTCAGTAGTTAGTTAATTAACGGCACTCACCTCAACCGACGAAACCTGAGTGGACCACTTCTTTTAAATGACCCAGTCCATTTTGCCCCGGGGGCATCCAGGGAATGGTATGATTCCTTTACATTCCTTCTGTAATCCCCAAAGCCCCTTGTAACCTCCAGATAATGTCTGTGTAACCTCCATTCCTGTCTGTGGACACAGCACAGCATATGGCAGGTGATGGCAGCCCTTAACCTCCTTACTGTGTAACCCATTGAAACCCCAAGTGAAACATTTCCCCTGCCAGCCTTTTCTCTCTCTGCTCACTGCTCACTGCTCACTGCTCTCTGCTCACTGCTCTCTGCTCACTGCTCACTGCTCTCTGCTCTCTGCTCACTGCTCACTGCTCTCTGCTCACTGCTCTCTGCACTGCTCTGCTCACTGCTCTCTGCTCACTGCTCTCTGCTCTCTGCTCTGCTCTGCTCACTGCTCACTGCTCACTGCTCTCTGCTCACTGCTCTCTGCTCACTGCTCTCTGCTCACTGCTCACTGCTCACTGCTCTCTGCTCACTGCTCTCTGCTCACTGCTCACTGCTCTCTGCTCACTGCTCACTGCTCTCTGCTCACTGCTCACTGCTCACTGCTCTGCTCTCTGCTCACTGCTCTGCTCACTGCTCTCTGCTCACTGCTCTGCTGCTCACTGCTCTCTGCTCACTGCTCTCTGCTCACTGCTTCTCTGCTCACTGCTCACTGCTCTCTGCTCACTGCTCACTGCTCTGCTCTGCTCTGCTCACTGCTCTGCTGCTCACTGCTCACTGCTCTCTGCTCACTGCTCACTGCTCTCTGCTCACTGCTCTCTGCTCACTGCTCACTGCTCTGCTGCTCACTGCTCTGCTCACTGCTCTCTGCTCACTGCTCACTGCTCTCTGCTCACTGCTCTCTGCTCTCTGCTCACTGCTCTCTGCTCTCTGCTCTGCTCAATGCTCACTGCTCACTGCTCTCTGCTCTCTGCTCACTGCTCTCTGCTCTCTGCTCTCTGCTCACTGCTCTCTGCTCTCTGCTCTCTGCTCACTCCCCAGGTTCCCATTTCCCAGCGCTCAGGGATTGCCTTGACAGGATGTTAATGTGACTCTGGGCCAGTTAAAAGGCTAAATGCCCGTTTCATCATCGCCTTGAAGGACAAGAAAAAATGACTTATTAACAGGAACACTCTTTCTCTCCCTTTCCTTTTTCATTATCTCTCTCTCTCCCTCTCCTTTTTCATTATCTCTCTCTCTCTCTCTCCCATTTCCTTTTTCATTATCTCTATCTCTCCCTCTCCTCCTTTTTTTTCATTATCTCTCTGTCTCTCTCTCTCTCTCCTCTCTCCTTTTTCACTATCTCTCTCTCTCTCTTTTTCATTATCTCTCTGTCTCTCTCTCCCCCTCTCCTTTTTCATTATCTCTCTGTCTCTCTCTTCTCCATTTCTCTCTTTTTTTTTCATCTATCTCTATCTCTCTCTCCCTTTTTTCATTATCTCTCTGTCTCTCTCTCTCTCTCTCTCTCTCTCTCTGTCTCTCTCTCTCTCTCCTTTTTCATTATCTCTCTCTCTCTCTCCTTCTCCTTTTTCATTATCTCTCTCTCTCTCTCTCTTTCTCTCCTTTCCTTTTTCATTATCTCTCTCTCTCTCTCTCTCTCTCTCTCTCCCTCTCCTTTTTCATTATCTCTCTCTCTCTCACTCTTTCTCTCCCTTTCCTTTTTCATTATCTCTCTCTCTCTCTCTCTCTCTCTCTCTCCCTTTCCTTTTTCATTATCTCTCTCTCTCTGTCTCTGTCTCGCTCTCTCTCTCTCTCTCTCTCTCTCTCTCTCTATCTCTCTCTGTCTCTCCCTCACTTCATTTCTCTTCCTCTCTCTCTTCCTTTCTTTTCCTCTCTCTCGACCCCTCTCTTTCTCTACCTCTGGCCTTCTGCTTTATTTTTCTGTCCTACATCACACAGAGAGAGTGCTCCTTTGTATTCCTGTCGCCCTAGCCAGGGAACCACAGACACTGACATATCCTACCTAATCATGTGGCGGATTATCTTGTCCTCATAGATTGTAGGAGCGTCTCTGTTGAAAGGTCCTTTCTGAAGTACCACAGCCCCAGGGAGGGGGAACATTGTGGTGTAATGACTTGTGGTAAACCTTTCAAATGTTTTGAGGCGGATGGTTTCGTGTTGATGAATCCGAGGCGGTACATAGGTCTGAAACCTTCACAGCAGCTGCCTGCTCACCTGCCTCTGTGTGAGTGTGAGAGAGTGTGAGAGAGTGTGAGAGCGTGTGTGAGCGACAGCTACAGCTACTGCTGCTACTACTGCTGTAGCTCCTGCTGCTACTACTGCTATAGCTACTGCTGCTACTACTGCTGTAGCTCCTGCTGCTACTACTGCTGTAGCTCCTGCTGCTACTACTGCTATAGCTACTGCTGCTACTACTGCGATAGCTACTGCTGCTACTACTGCTGTAGCTACTGCTGCTACTACTGCGATAGCTACTGCTGCTACTACTGCTGTAGCTCCTGCTGCTACTACTGCTGTAGCTCCTGCTGCTACTACTGCTATAGCTACTGCTGCTACTACTGCGAAAGCTACTGCTGCTACTACTGCTGTAGCTACTGCTGCTACTACTGCGATAGCTACTGCTGCTACTACTGCTATAGCTACTGCTGGGACTACTGCTATAGCTACTGCTGCTACTACTGCTTTAGCTACTGCTGCTACTACTGCTGTAGCTACTGCTGCTACTACTGCTGCTACTACTGCTGCTACTACTGCTATAGCTACTGCTGCTACTACTGCTATAGCTACTGCTGCTACTACTGCTGTAGCTACTGCTGCGACTACTGCTATAGCTACTGCTACGACTACTGCTGTAGCTACTGCTGCTACTACTGCTGTAGCTACTGCTGCTACTACTGCTGTAGCTACTGCTGCTACTACTGCGATAGCTACAGAGCCTACTACTGCTGTAGCTACTGCTGCTACTACTGCTGTAGCTACTGCTGGGACTACTGCTATAGCTACTGCTGCTACTACTGCTATAGCTACTGCCGCGACTACTGCTATAGCTACTGCTGCTACTACTGCTATAGCTACTGCTGCTACTACTGCTATAGCTACTGCTGCTACTACTGCTATAGCTACTGCTGCGACTACTGCTATAGCTACTGCTGTGACTACTGCTATAGCTACTGCTGCTACTACTGCTTTAGCTACTGTTGCTACTACTGCTATAGCTACTGCTGCTACTACTGCTATAGCTACTGCTGTGACTACTGCTATAGCTACTGCTGCTACTACTGCTATAGCTACTGCTGTGACTACTGCTTTAGCTACTGCTGTGACTACTGCTTTAGCTACTGCTGTGACTACTGCTTTAGCTAGTGCTGCTACTACTGCTGTAGCTACTGCTGCTACTACTGCTATAGCTACTGCTGCTACTACTGCTATAGCTACTGCTGGGACTACTGCTATAGCTACTGCTGAGTCTACTGCTATAGCTACTGCTGCGACTACCGCTGTTGCTACAGCTGCGACTACTGCTATAGCTACTGCTGAGTCTACTGCTATAGCTACTGCTGCTGTTTCTGCTATAGCTACTGCTGCAGCTATGGCTACCACTGCTACAGCTACCACTGCGCCTACTGCTATAGCTACCACTGCTGCTCCTGCTATAGCTACTGCCTCCACTGCTACTACTACTATAGATAATGCTGCGACTACTGCTATTGCTACTGCTGCAGCTATGGCTACCACTGCCATAGGTACCGCCGCGACTATTACTATAGCTACCACTGCTGCTGCTACTATAGATACTGCTGCGACTAAATACAATTAAATCAAATGTATTTATATAGCCCTTTGTACATCAGCTGATACCTCAAAGTGCTGTACAGAAACCCAGCCTAAAATCCCAAACAGCAAGCAATGCAGGTGTTGAAGCACGTTGGCTTGGAAAAACTCCCTAGAAAGGCCAAAACCTAGGAAGAAACCTAGAGAGGAACCAGGCTATGAGGGGTGGCCAGTCCTCTTCTGGCTGTGCCGGGTGGAGATTATAACAGAACATGGCCAAGATGTTCAAGGTACAAATCTGTCGTTCTGCCCCTGAACAGGCAGTTAACCAACTGTTCTTAGGCCGTCATTGAAAATAAGAATTTGTTCTTAACTGACTTGCCTAGTTAAATAAAATAAATAAATAAAAATGTAATAAACGATACAGTGAATATGATATAAGATACAAATGCTGGACCCTGTCTGACGTTGGTTTTGCAGTGTGGCTATGAGAGGGTGGAGGGGGACTTCTCTGAAGAGATAGGGTGTAAGTTGGAGGTGGACTTCTCTGAAGAGGTATGTTGTAAGTCGTAGGTGGAAGTGGACTTCTCTGAAGAGATAGGGTGTAAGTCAGAGGTGGACTTCTCTGAAGAGATAGGGTGTAAGTCAGAGGTGGACTTAACTGAAGAGATAGGGTGTAAATCAGAGGTGGACTTCTCTGAAGAGATAGGGTGTAAGTCAGAGGTGGACTTCTCTGAAGAGATAGGGTGTAAGTCAGAGGTGGACTTCTCTGAAGAGATAGGGTGTAAGTCAGAGGTGGAGGGAGACTTCTCTGAAGAGATAGGGTGTAAGTCAGAGGTGGACATAACTGAAGAGATAGGGTGTAAGTTGGAGGTGGACTTCTCTAAAGAGGTTCGGTGTAAGTCGGAGGTGGAGGGAGACTTCTCTGAAACGTCTCCATAAAAAAAATGAATCTTTCTCTAGGTGTTTTCTACTGGACTAGTCACTCACTCAGCACCACAGCTAGAACCCTGGACCCCACAAGCACATCAATTACTATTACACAGTTATCAGTGTCATAGTCGTACTAGGCATCTGTGCTGTATGCTGCAGGGAGTATATCCTTACAAGTATATGTTTTCAACATAGAGGACTCAAGGCTCATAAAAAGGAGCTTTTGGTACCTGCATTATTGTTTACCGTTACGATTCCTAAATCTCTGCCTATTCTCTTTCTCTATTATTTCCTGTCTTGTAGGAGAATCCTTACATGTGTAACAACGAATGCGATGCCCAAAACGAGGACCTGGCCCACCCTCCGGAGCTCATGTTCGATTTCGAAGGTCGGAACCCCACAACCTTCTGGCAGTCCAGTTCCTGGAAGAAATACCCCAGGGCCCTCCTGGTCAACATCACACTGTCCTGGAAAAAAACCATCGAGCTGACCGACGACATCGTGGTCACCTTCGAGTCCGGACGCCCCGAACAGATGGTTCTGGAGAAGTCTCTGGACTACGGTAAGACCTGGCAACCCTACCAGTTCTACGCCACAGACTGTCTTGACGCCTTCACCATGGAGCACAAGACTGTCCAGGACCTGACCCAGCACACACTTCTAGACATCATCTGTACAGAGGAATACTCCAGGGGCTACGTGTGGAAGAACGCTAAAACCGTCCGCTTCGAGATCAAGGACCGTTTCGCACTGTTCGCCGGGCCACACCTCCACAACATGGCATCCCTCTACGGTCAGTTAGACACTACCAAGAACCTGAGGGACTTCTTCACCATTACAGACCTGAGGGTCCGGCTCCTCCGACCGGCCACCGGGGCCACCATGGTGGACGAGAACAACCTGTCCAGATACTTCTACGCCATCTCTGATATCAAGGTGCAGGGCAGGTAAGGTTCGGAGTATGTGCACTTGTGCATCTTACATCACTGTTTTTTTTTCATTTTCATTTTAGAAAAGCGAACTCCTACACATACAATGTTCCCTCTTTATGTTGTTATGGTCTCCATGATGTTCCCTCTGCATATTGTTATGGTCTCCACGATGTTCCCTCTTTACGTTGATATGGTCTCCACGATGTTCCCTCTTTACGTTGTTATGGTCTCCATGATGTTCCCTCTGCACATTGTTATGGTCTCCACGATGTTCCCTCTTTACGTTGTTATGGTCTCCACGATGTTCCCTCTGCACATTGTTATGGTCTCCACGATGTTCCCTCTTTACGTTGTTATGGTCTCCACGATGTTCCCTCTTTACGTTGTTATGGTCTCCATGATGTTCCCTCTGCATATTGTTATGGGGTCCACGATGTTCCCTCTGCGCGTTGTTATGGTCTCCACGATGTTCCCTCTTTACGTTGTTATGGTCTCCATGATGTTCCCTCAGCATATTGTTATGGGGTCCATGATCTTCCCTCTGCATATTGTAATGGGGTCCATGATCTTCCCTCTACATATTGTTATGGTCTCCATGATGTTCCCTCTGCATATTGTTATGGGGTCCATGATCTTCCCTCTGCATATTGTTATGGGGTCCATGATGGTCCCTCTGCATATTGTTATGGGGTCCATGATGGTCCCGCTGCATATTGTTATGGGGTCCATGATGGTCCCTCTGCATATTGTTATGGGGTCCATGATGTTCCCTCTGCATATTGTTATGGGGTCCATGATGTTCCCTCTGCATATTGTTATGGGGTCCATGATCTTCCCTCTGCACATTGTTATGGGGTCCATGATGTTCCCTCTGCATATTGTTATGGGGTCCATGATGGTCCCTCTGCATATTGTTATGGGGTCCATGATGGTCCCTCTGCATATTGTTATGGGGTCCATGATGTTCCCTCTGCATATTGTTATGGGCTCCATGATGTTCCCTCTGCATATTGTTATGGGGTCCATGATGGTCCCTCTGCATATTGTTATGGGGTCCATGATGTTCCCTCTGCATATTGTTATGGGGTCCATGATGTTCCCTCTGCATATTGTTATGGGGTCCACGTGTCCGTCAGAGACCAAGTAGGTAAGCTCTCACAAAGTGCTTTGATGAAGGCAACATTTTTTTGTATTTTTTCAACAAAATAGATGAATACTTTGTTATTCTAAGTATACATGGTACAAAACAGACGATTGCTCTATGTGTTACATGTTACCTTGGCTAGTTTAGTTTAGTTCTTTCACAATGAGGTTCTAACGCATGGAGCCTTTTACAGCCACAGATTGGAATTACTTTTCAGTCAGAGGTTCAAATCAAATCAAATCAAATCAATCAAATCAAATCAAATCTTATTTGTCACATACACATGGTTAGCAGATGTTAATGGTCACATACACATGGTTAGCAGATGTTAATGGTCACATACACATGGTTAGCAGATGTTATTTGTCACATACACATGGTTAGCAGATGTTAATGGTCACATACACATGGTTAGCAGATGTTAATGCGAGTGTAGCGAAATGCTTGTGCTTCTAGTTCCAACAATGCAGTAATAACCAACAAGTAATCTAAACTAACAATTCCAAAACTACTGTCTTATACACAGTGTAAGGGGATAAAGAATATGTACATAAGGATATATGAATGAGTGACGGTACAGAGCAGCATAGGCAAGATACAGTAGATGATATCGAGTACAGTATATACATATGAGATGAGTATGTAAACAAAGTGGCATAGTTAAAGTGGCTAGTGATACATGTATTACATAAGGATGCAGTCGATGATATAGAGTACAGTATCTACGTATGCATATGAGATGAATAATGTAGGGTATGTAAACATTATATTAGGTAGCATTGTTTAAAGTGGCTAGTGATATATTTGACCTAGGTTGACTGGGTTTACATGTGCTTTATAATGTTATTGTGTGTGTCTTTGGTATGTGGCTACAGTTTGTTTTATTATTTAGTGAGTATTGCCAAAATAACACAGTGTGATTCTGGACAGAATAATTGATAGAGCAGCATAGTTCAGGATTCAGTTTGACTGAAATGAAATATACATAGTCACGTCCATAATACATAGTCAATGTCTCACCACTGTTACACATACCAAAAAGATAATGTCATGTAAATTCTGATAGTTTATGTCAGCTACTGTAGGCGCTGACACGCTAGGCTGATAGAAATTAATTGGATTTGTAATATGAATCACCCAAACTGAAAAAGAATTGTACTCACGGCAAAACACAGCCTAGCAATCAATCAGCATCACTACAATTCACCTCTTTAGAATATCTACAGCTGTTTTAGGGAGAATAACATTTAGTTATTTCTGCTTTGAGCCAAGAATATGCCAGTCTAAAGGTTTCCTTTCCTAACCAATTCCTTTGACAACTCTTGATAGTGGAACTGCTTTTCAGAAAATAATGTTTCTACCTTTTGCCCTAGTACTGAACACATTTACAGAACCCTGTTTCTACTAACTGCCCCAGTACTGAATACATTTACTGCCCCAGTACTGAACACATTTACAGAACCCTGTTTCTACTAACTGCCCCAGTACTGAATACATTTACTGCCCCAGTACTGAACACATTTACAGAACCCTGTTTCTACTAACTGCCCCAGTACTGAATACATTTACTGCCCCAGTACTGAATACATTTACTGCCCTAGTACTGAACACATTTACAGAACCCTGTTTCTACTAACTGCCCCAGTACTGAACACATTTACTGCCCCAGTACTGAACACATTTACAGAACCCTGTTTCTACTAACTGCCCCAGTACTGAATACATTTACTGCCCCAGTACTGAACACATTTACAGAACCCTGTTTCTACTAACTGCCCCAGTACTGAATACATTTACTGCCCCAGTACTGAATACATTTACTGCCCTAGTACTGAACACATTTACAGAACCCTGTTTCTACTAACTGCCCCAGTACTGAATACATTTACTGCCCCAGTACTGAACACATTTACAGAACCCTGTTTTTACTAACTGCCCCAGTCCATTTACTGAACTGAACATTTACAGAACCCTGTTTCTACTAACTGCCCCAGTCCTGAACACATTTACAGAACCCTGTTTCTACTAACTGCCCCAGTCCTGAACACATTTACAGAACCCTGTTTCTACTAACTGCCCCAGTCCTGAACACATTTACTGCCCCAGTCCTGAACACATTTACTGAACCCTGTTTCTACTAACTGAAATACTAAAGAGATGTGCCGTACATGTTGACTGTGTCCCCAATGGTGCCCTATTCCCTTTGTACTGCACTACTTTTGATGAGGGCCCATAGGACGAATAACGTGCCATTTGGGATGAATCCCCCATCCTCCAGTTAGTACTAGTCTACCTTTAATGATCTTTAAGTGTTCTACAGCCGTCAGCTTCCTTAATTAGCAAAGATCCTCTCTCAGCTTTCTAGCTAACACACTATTTTAATTTGGTGAGCAGCAACTGGCTCAGCTGTTTATTAGCTGATGGAAGGTAGATCAGACGTAGAAGCATCGGAACACATCGGGTCACCACATTTGTTCTAATTAGTGTTTAATGTCTCCAGAGAGACATACAACAACATAAACACAACATGATATTACCCTGTTAGCTAGCAGTTAGAGAGATACAACAATATAAACACAACATGATATTACCCTGTTAGCTAGCAGTTAGAGAGATACAACAATATAAACACAACATGATATTACCCTGTTAGCTAGCAGTTACAGAGATACAACAATATAAACACAACATGATATTACCCTGTTAGCTAGCAGTTACAGAGATACAACAATATAAACACAACATGATATTACCCTGTTAGCTAGCAGTTACAGAGATACAACAATATAAACACAACATGATATTACCCTGTTAGCTAGCAGTTACAGAGATACAACAATATAAACACAACATGATATTACCCTGTTAGCTAGCAGTTACAGAGATACAACAATATAAACACAACATGATATTACCCTGTTAGCTAGCAGTTACAGAGATACAACAATATAAACACAGCATGATATTACCCTGTTAGCTAGTAGTTACAGAGATACAACAATATAAACACAACATGATATTACCCTGTTAGCTAGTAGTTACAGAGATACAACAATATAAACACAACATGATATTACCCTGTTAGCTAGTAGTTAGAGAGATACAACAATATAAACACAACATGATATTACCCTGTTAGCTAGCAGTTAGAGAGATAGAACAATATAAACACAACATGATATGATATTACCCTGTTAGAGAGCAGTTACAGAGATACAACAATATAAACACAACATGATATGATATTACCCTGTTAGCTAGTAGTTACAGAGATACAACAATATAAACACAACATGATATGATATTACCCTGTTAGCTAGCAGTTAGAGAGATACAACAACATAAACACAACATGATATTACCCTGTTAGAGAGCAGTTACAGAGATAGAACAATATAAACACAACATGATATTACCCTGTTAGCTAGCAGTTACAGAGATAGAACAATATAAACACAACATGATATGATATTACCCTGTTAGCTAGCAGTTACAGAGATACAACAATATAAACACAACATGATATTACCCTGTTAGCTAGCAGTTACAGAGATAGAACAATATAAACACAACATGATATTACCCTGTTAGAGCAGTTACAGAGATACAACAATATAAACACAACATGATATGATATATACCCTGTTAGCTAGCAGTTACAGAGATAGAACAATATAAACACAACATGATATGATATTACCCTGTTAGCTAGCAGTTACAGAGATACAACAATATAAACACAACATGATATTACCCTGTTAGAGAGCAGTTACAGAGATACAACAATATAAACACAACATGATATGATATTACCCTGTTAGCTAGCAGTTAGAGAGATACAACAATATAAACACAACATGATATTACCCTGTTAGCTAGCAGTTAGAGAGATACAACAATATAAACACAACATGATATTACCCTGTTAGCTAGCAGTTAGAGAGATACAACAATATAAACACAACATGATATGATATTACCCTGTTAGCTAGCAGTTAGAGAGATACAACAATATAAACACAACATGATATTACCCTGTTAGCTAGCAGTTACAGAGATACAACAATATAAACACAACATGATATTACCCTGTTAGCTAGTAGTTACAGAGATACAACAATATAAACACAACATGATATTACCCTGTTAGAGAGCAGTTACAGAGATAGAACAATATAAACACAACATGATATTACCCTGTTAGCTAGCAGTTAGAGAGATACAACAATATAAACACAACATGATATTACCCTGTTAGAGAGCAGTTAGAGAGATACAACAATATAAACACAACATGATATTACCCTGTTAGCTAGTAGTTACAGAGATACAACAATATAAACACAACATGATATGATATTACCCTGTTAGCTAGTAGTTACAGAGATACAACAATATAAACACAACATGATATTACCCTGTTAGAGAGCAGTTACAGAGATAGAACAATATAAACACAACATGATATTACCCTGTTAGAGAGCAGTTACAGAGATACAACAATATAAACACAACATGAAATGATATTACCCTGTTAGCTAGTAGTTACAGAGATACAACAATATAAACACAACATGATATTACCCTGTTAGCTAGTAGTTAGAGAGATACAACAACATAAACACAACATGATATTACCCTGTTAGCTAGCAGTTAGAGAGATACAACAACATAAACACAACATGATATTACCCTGTTAGCTAGCAGTTAGAGAGATACAACAACATAAACACAACATGATATTACCCTGTTAGCTAGCAGTTACAGAGATACAACAATATAAACACAACATGATATTACCCTGTTAGCTAGTAGTTACAGAGATACAACAATATAAACACAACATGATATGATATTACCCTGTTAGCTAGTAGTTACAGAGATACAACAATATAAACACAACATGATATGATATTACCCTGTTAGCTAGCAGTTAGAGAGATAAGAACAATATAAACACAACATGATATGATATTACCCTGTTAGAGAGCAGTTACAGAGATACAACAATATAAACACAACATGATATGATATTACCCTGTTAGCTAGCAGTTACAGAGATACAACAATATAAACACAACATGATATGATATTACCCTGTTAGCTAGCAGTTACAGAGATACAACAATATAAACACAACATGATATTACCCTGTTAGCTAGCAGTTACAGAGATACAACAATATAAACACAACATGATATTACCCTGTTAGAGAGCAGTTACAGAGATAGAACAATATAAACACAACATGATATGATATTACCCTGTTAGCTAGCAGTTAGAGAGATACAACAATATAAACACAACATGATATTACCCTGTTAGCTAGCAGTTACAGAGATACAACAATATAAACACAACATGATATTACCCTGTTAGCTAGCAGTTACAGAGATAGAACAATATAAACACAACATGATATGATATTACCCTGTTAGAGAGCAGTTACAGAGATAGAACAATATAAACACAACATGATATGATATTACCCTGTTAGCTAGCAGTTACAGAGATACAACAATATAAACACAACATGATATTACCCTGTTAGAGAGCAGTTACAGAGATAGAACAATATAAACACAACATGATATGATATTACCCTGTTAGCTAGCAGTTACAGAGATACAACAATATAAACACAACATGATATTACCCTGTTAGCTAGCAGTTACAGAGATACAACAATATAAACACAACATGATATTACCCTGTTAGCTAGTAGTTAGAGAGATACAACAATATAAACACAACATGATATGATATTACCCTGTTAGCTAGCAGTTACAGAGATACAACAATATAAACACAACATGATATTACCCTGTTAGCTAGCAGTTACAGAGATACAACAATATAAACACAACATGATATTACCCTGTTAGCTAGTAGTTACAGAGATACAACAATATAAACACAACATGATATTACCCTGTTAGAGAGCAGTTACAGAGATACAACAATATAAACACAACATGATATTACCCTGTTAGCTAGTAGTTACAGAGATACAACAATATAAACACAACATGATATGATATTACCCTGTTAGCTAGTAGTTACAGAGATACAACAATATAAACACAACATGATATTACCCTGTTAGAGAGCAGTTACAGAGATACAACAATATAAACACAACATGATATTACCCTGTTAGAGAGCAGTTAGAGAGATACAACAATATAAACACAACATGATATTACCCTGTTAGCTAGTAGTTACAGAGATACAACAATATAAACACAAAATGATATGATATTACCCTGTTAGCTAGTAGTTACAGAGATACAACAATATAAACACAACATGATATTACCCTGTTAGAGAGCAGTTACAGAGATAGAACAATATAAACACAACATGATATTACCCTGTTAGAGAGCAGTTACAGAGATAGAACAATATAAACACAACATGATATGATATTACCCTGTTAGCTAGTAGTTACAGAGATACAACAATATAAACACAACATGATATTACCCTGTTAGCTAGTAGTTACAGAGATACAACAACATAAACACAACATGATATTACCCTGTTAGCTAGCAGTTACAGAGATACAACAATATAAACACAACATGATATGATATTACCCTGTTAGCTAGTAGTTACAGAGATACAACAATATAAACACAACATGAAATGATATTACCCTGTTAGCTAGTAGTTACAGAGATACAACAATATAAACACAACATGATATTACCCTGTTAGCTAGTAGTTAGAGAGATACAACAACATAAACACAACATGATATGATATTACCCTGTTAGAGAGCAGTTACAGAGATACAACAATATAAACACAACATGATATGATATTACCCTGTTAGCTAGTAGTTACAGAGATACAACAATATAAACACAACATGATATGATATTACCCTGTTAGCTAGCAGTTACAGAGATACAACAATATAAACACAACATGATATTACCCTGTTAGAGAGCAGTTACAGAGATAGAACAATATAAACACAACATGATATGATATTACCCTGTTAGCTAGCAGTTACAGAGATACAACAATATAAACACAACATGATATGATATTACCCTGTTAGCTAGTAGTTACAGAGATACAACAATATAAACACAACATGATATGATATTACCCTGTTAGAGAGCAGTTACAGAGATACAACAATATAAACACAACATGATATTACCCTGTTAGCTAGCAGTTAGAGAGATACAACAACATAAACACAACATGATATTACCCTGTTAGCTAGCAGTTAGAGAGATACAACAACATAAACACAACATGATATTACCCTGTTAGCTAGCAGTTACAGAGATAGAACAATATAAACACAACATGATATTACCCTGTTAGCTAGCAGTGACAGAGATAGAACAATATAAACACAACATGATATTACCCTGTTAGAGAGCAGTTACAGAGATAGAACAATATAAACACAACATGATATGATATTACCCTGTTAGCTAGCAGTTACAGAGATACAACAATATAAACACAACATGATATTACCCTGTTAGAGAGCAGTTACAGAGATACAACAATATAAACACAACATGATATGATATTACCCTGTTAGCTAGCAGTTAGAGAGATACAACAATATAAACACAACATGATATTACCCTGTTAGCTAGCAGTTACAGAGATACAACAATATAAAAACAACATGATATTACCCTGTTAGCTAGTAGTTACAGAGATACAACAATATAAACACAACATGATATGATATTACCCTGTTAGCTAGTAGTTACAGAGATACAACAATATAAACACAACATGATATTACCCTGTTAGAGAGCAGTTACAGAGATAGAACAATATAAACACAACATGATATTACCCTGTTAGAGAGCAGTTAGAGAGATACAACAATATAAACACAACATGATATTACCCTGTTAGCTAGTAGTTTACAGAGATACAACAATATAAACACAACATGATATGATATTACCCTGTTAGCTTGTAGTTACAGAGATACAACAATATAAACACAACATGATATTACCCTGTTAGAGAGCAGTTACAGAGATAGAACAATATAAACACAACATGATATTACCCTGTTAGAGAGCAGTTACAGAGATAGAACAATATAAACACAACATGATATGATATTACCCTGTTAGAGAGCAGTTACAGAGATAGAACAATATAAACACAACATGATATGATATTACCCTGTTAGCTAGCAGTTAGAGAGATACAACAATATAAACACAACATGATATGATATTACCCTGTTAGAGAGCAGTTACAGAGATACAACAATATAAACACAACATGATATGATATTACCCTGTTAGCTAGCAGTTACAGAGATACAACAATATAAACACAACATGATATTACCCTGTTAGCTAGTAGTTACAGAGATACAACAACATAAACACAACATGATATTACCCTGTTAGCTAGTAGTTACAGAGATACAACAATATAAACACAACATGATATGATATTACCCTGTTAGAGAGCAGTTACAGAGATACAACAATATAAACACAACATCATATTACTCTGTTAGCTAGCAGTTACAGAGATACAACAATATAAACACAACATGATATTACCCTGTTAGCTAGTAGTTACAGAGATACAACAATATAAACACAACATGATATTACCCTGTTAGCTAGTAGTTACAGAGATACAACAATATAAACACAACATGATATGATATTACCCTGTTAGAGAGCAGTTACAGAGATACAACAATATAAACACAACATGATATTACCCTGTTAGCTAGCAGTTACAGAGATACAACAATATAAACACAACATGATATTACCCTGTTAGCTAGCAGTTACAGAGATACAACAATATAAACACAACATGATATGATATTACCCTGTTAGCTAGTAGTTACAGAGATACAACAATATAAACACAACATGATATGATATTACCCTGTTAGCTAGCAGTTAGAGAGATAGAACAATATAAACACAACATGATATGATATTACCCTGTTAGAGAGCAGTTACAGAGATACAACAATATAAACACAACATGATATTACCCTGTTAGAGAGCAGTTACAGAGATAGAACAATATAAACACAACATGATATGATATTACCCTGTTAGCTAGCAGTTACAGAGATACAACAATATAAACACAACATGATATTACCCTGTTAGAGAGCAGTTACAGAGATACAACAATATAAACACAACATGATATGATATTACCCTGTTAGCTAGCAGTTAGAGAGATAGAACAATATAAACACAACATGATATGATATTACCCTGTTAGCTAGCAGTTAGAGAGATACAACAATATAAACACAACATGATATTACCCTGTTAGCTAGCAGTTAGAGAGATACAACAATATAAACACAACATGATATTACCCTGTTAGCTAGTAGTTACAGAGATACAACAATATAAACACAACATGATATGATATTACCCTGTTAGAGAGCAGTTACAGAGATACAACAATATAAACACAACATGATATTACCCTGTTATATTACCCTGTTAGCTAGAGAGTTACAGTTACAGAGATACAACAATATAAACACAACATGATATTACCCTGTTAGAGAGCAGTTACAGAGATAGAACAATATAAACACAACATGATATGATATTAACCTGTTAGCTAGCAGTTAGAGAGATACAACAATATAAACACAACATGATATGATATTACCCTGTTAGAGAGCAGTTACAGAGATACAACAATATAAACACAACATGATATGATATTACCCTGTTAGCTAGCAGTTACAGAGATACAACAATATAAACACAACATGATATGATATTACCCTGTTAGCTAGTAGTTACAGAGATACAACAACACATAAACACAACATGATATTACCCTGTTAGCTAGTAGTTACAGAGATACAACAATATAAACACAACATTATATGATATTACCCTGTTAGAGAGCAGTTACAGAGATACAACAATATAAACACAACATGATATTACCCTGTTAGCTAGCAGTTACAGAGATACAACAATATAAACACAACATGATATTACCCTGTTAGCTAGCAGTTACAGAGATACAACAATATAAACACAACATGATATTACCCTGTTAGCTAGTAGTTACAGAGATACAACAATATAAACACAACATGATATGATATTACCCTGTTAGAGAGCAGTTACAGAGATACAACAATATAAACACAACATGATATTACCCTGTTAGCTAGCAGTTACAGAGATACAACAATATAAACACAACATGATATGATATTACCCTGTTAGCTAGCAGTTAGAGAGATAGAACAATATAAACACAACATGATATGATATTACCCTGTTAGAGAGCAGTTACAGAGATACAACAATATAAACACAACATGATATGATATTACCCTGTTAGCTAGCAGTTACAGAGATACAACAATATAAACACAACATGATATTACCCTGTTAGAGAGCAGTTACAGAGATACAACAATATAAACACAACATGATATGATATTACCCTGTTAGCTAGCAGTTAGAGAGATAGAACAATATAAACACAACATGATATGATATTACCCTGTTAGCTAGCAGTTAGAGAGATACAACAATATAAACACAACATGATATTACCCTGTTAGCTAGCAGTTAGAGAGATACAACAATATAAACACAACATGATATTACCCTGTTAGCTAGTAGTTACAGAGATACAACAATATAAACACAACATGATATGATATTACCCTGTTAGCTAGCAGTTACAGAGATACAACAATATAAACACAACATGATATTACCCTGTTAGCTAGTAGTTACAGAGATACAACAATATAAACACAACATGATATTACCCTGTTAGCTAGTAGTTACAGAGATACAACAATATAAACACAACATGATATGATATTACCCTGTTAGAGAGCAGTTACAGAGATACAACAATATAAACACAACATGATATTACCCTGTTAGCTAGCAGTTACAGAGATACAACAATATAAACACAACATGATATTACCCTGTTAGCTAGTAGTTACAGAGATACAACAATATAAACACAACATGATATTACCCTGTTAGCTAGTAGTTACAGAGATACAACAATATAAACACAACATGATATGATATTACCCTGTTAGAGAGCAGTTACAGAGATACAACAATATAAACACAACATGATATTACCCTGTTAGCTAGCAGTTACAGAGATACAACAATATAAACACAACATGATATGATATTACCCTGTTAGCTAGTAGTTACAGAGATACAACAATATAAACACAACATGATATGATATTACCCTGTTAGCTAGCAGTTAGAGAGATAGAACAATATAAACACAACATGATATGATATTACCCTGTTAGCTAGCAGTTAGAGAGATACAACAATATAAACACAACATGATATTACCCTGTTAGAGAGCAGTTACAGAGATAGAACAATATAAACACAACATGATATTACCCTGTTAGAGAGCAGTTACAGAGATAGAACAATATAAACACAACATGATATTACCCTGTTAGCTAGCAGTTACAGAGATACAACAATATAAACACAACATGATATTACCCTGTTAGAGAGCAGTTACAGAGATACAACAATATAAACACAACATGATATGATATTACCCTGTTAGCTAGCAGTTAGAGAGATAGAACAATATAAACACAACATGATATGATATTACCCTGTTAGCTAGCAGTTAGAGAGATACAACAATATAAACACAACATGATATTACCCTGTTAGCTAGCAGTTAGAGAGATACAACAATATGAACACAACATGATATTACCCTGTTAGCTAGTAGTTACAGAGATACAACAACATAAACACAACATGATATTACCCTGTTAGAGAGCAGTTAGAGAGATACAACAATATAAACACAACATGATATTACCCTGTTAGCTAGTAGTTACAGAGATACAACAATATAAACACAACATGATATTACCCTGTTAGAGAGCAGTTACAGAGATAGAACAATATAAACACAACATGATATGATATTACCCTGTTAGCTAGCAGTTAGAGAGATAGATAGTGTTTCCCCTCGTCTTGATGCAGTTAAAAGAGTCAAAGAGTTGCCGAGGCATTGACTTAAGTGTAACTGTTTTCCGCTGTGATTTCTAATTTAACTTCCCTAAATATGGTTAAAGGGGAAGGTGAAATGAATACTTAATTGTTCTTGTTTTACTCTTCATGGATGATGGATCACAGAGCAGTATGCAGAGCAGAGGAACTGAAGCCTCAAGGCTTGGTTTTGGATATTGGAGTGGGTGTCTCGTCGCTTATACCTTCAAAGGGTGTGAATGATGGCTCCTATAGTGATTCTCATTGGTCTATTACCGGGAAGGGTCAAATATCCAAAAGCAGTTGATGGTGGATTCAGGAACAGACAGCAGGATGCACTGTTACTCCCTCTAGAGTGGATTAGTGGGACATGTAGCCTAGCCGTGTGCTTGTAAGGGAGTGTGACATTGAATGCCTTACACAGAAATATCATTTCTGCCTCTTTTGTTTTGCGGGATGACCAGGGACGGTTTTGAACAAAATAATCAAAGGGAAATTAACAATGGACAATAGTTGGGGAACAAAGATAAGTTATGCTGCCTTCTATAAAATGAAGAATGATATTGTAAGAAATGTTTGTTCTCTCCTATCGTTCTAAATGTTGACGAGAAGGATACATCCTTGTGGGACTGGTGATTGTGAGTTATCAGGCTGGAGTAGTGGTTTACCAGGCGGCTGGATGATTTGGGGAAGGAGTGAGTGATGTGGGGCTGTGAGGAAATGCCTCCCCCCCTCTGTGTTCCAAGAGGTAACAAACACAGAGTTCAGCTTTAATGAGATACTCTGCACAGAAAGGTTTTACACAGCCCTCCCGCTCCCATGGCGAATCACTGCTTAGCCCTTTCCAAGACAAATAAGCTCCTTAACCCCCCAGAATACAATTCCACAGGACGTATAGGGAGCAATTGGGCAGGGCCAGGGAGGTGGGATCCATCCAGCGTCATTCACTGGGATGGACTTCCAGCCGCTAGGATAAGACAGGAGAGACTTGAAAGATCCCAGTATTCTCCAGAACACTGAGGGAAAAAGTAATAGAGCCGTAGCAATATTACAAGCTGCCCGAAGTAGGTCAGGGGAAGAAAGAGAACGAGAGGATGAGACCGAGAGGACAAAGAGGACAAAGTTGGTCAAACTAGATGTCTAGTCAATGCATACTAACAGTAGACGCCTAGTCAATACATACTAACAGTAGACGCCTAGTCAATGCATACTAACAGTAGACGCCTAGTCAATGCATACTAACAGTAGATGCCTAGTCAATGCATACTAACAGTAGATGCCTAGTCAATGCATACTAACAGTAGACGCCTAGTCAATGCATACTAACAGTAGACGCCTAGTCAATGCATACTAACAGTAGACGCCTAGTCAATGCATACTAACAGTAGACGCCTAGTCAATGCATACTAACAGTAGATGCCTAACAGTAGATGCCTAGTCAATGCATACTAACAGTAGATGCCTAGTCAATGCATACTAACAGTAGACGCCTAGTCAATGCATACTAACAGTAGACGCCTAGTCAATGCATACTAACAGTAGACGCCTAGTCAATGCATACTAACAGTAGACGCCTAGTCAATGCATACTAGCAGTAGACGCCTAGTCAATGCATACTAGCAGTAGATGCCTAGTCAATGCATACTAACAGTAGATGCCTAGTCAATGCATACTAACAGTTGTTTTGTGGAAACAGCATTCGTTATTCATGCCTGGTTTTCAATTCTGTCATTGAGGGATGAAAAATATACCATCCAACCTCCAGTTCGAAGTCAAGGCTATCATGCCAGAGAGAAAGAGAGAGAGAGAGAGGGAGGGAGGGAGAGCAAAGGAAGACAGAGAGCATAACATCTCTCCCTATCTCTCTCTCTCATCTAACACTCTAATGGCCCTCGATCCCTCCTCTGAATTATACATGAACACACACCACCATCAGAAGGAACAGTTCCAGGTTGAAGCATTTTGGGCTCAATGTAGAACCCTCAAGTGGAAACTGTTCTACTTGGAACCAAAAGGGTTCTACCTTGGAACCAACAAGTGTTCTTTAAAAGGGTTTTTCTATGGGGACAGCCGATGAATCCTTTTAGTTTCTAGAATTCACTTCTGAGTGTGTGCGTGGCTAGTGCTTTACTGGCCAGGATAGACGCAGCAGGCTCCCTTAAACAACATTGTTTTGGAGAAATGGATGTCAAGCATCTAATTCCACAATTCGAGTTTCCCCGCTGTCAGTGAAAGGGGGAATTTGGAAGCGCCCAACGAACACAACTTTAACCTGCTATTTTGCAACTTTTCTCTAACCAACATCTAAAAAAAAGTTGGATGAAAAAAATAAATACAAGTTTGTTTCACCAATTTAACATCCAGCCCTTGGGAGTTGCAATTCCATTTCCTACCCAGACATCTGCTACAAGGCAGTGTGGGAAGGAAAGTCCTACAGTAGTAGATTCTTCACCATTATGCTGTGGTAGACAGGTAGTCAGTTCAATGGGAGAAATGTATGATAACTTGTTCTGTCTGTCCCAGTATCATTGAATGCATTAAAGAGGCTGTGTGTGTGCACATGGTCGACTGACTGACTGAGTGTCTGACTGACTGACTGACTGACTGAGTGTCTGACTGACTGAGTGTCTGACTGACTGACTGACTGACTGAGTGTCTGACTGACTGACTGACTGACTGACTGACTGACTGTGAGTGTCTGACTGACTGACTGGCTGAGTGTCTGACTGACTGACTGAGTGTCTGACTGACTGACTGACTGACTGAGTGTCTGACTGACTGACTGAGTGTCTGACTGACTGACTGACTGAGTGTCTGACTGACTGACTGACTGACTGACTGACTGAGTGTCTGACTGACTGACTGAGTGTCTGACTGACTGACTGACTGAGTGTCTGACTGACTGAGTGAGTGTCTGACTGACTGAGTGAGTGTCTGACTGACTGAGTGAGTGTCTGACTGACTGACTGAGTGTCTGACTGACTGACTGACTGAGTGTCTGACTGACTGACTGACTGAGTGTCTGACTGACTGACTGACTGGGTGTGAGTAAGCCAAATGTTTTCCTAACCCTGTCCTGTCTGTTGCACACTGAACTCCTCTGAAACAGCACATTGCTGAGCCGTTTGCCTCTAAGGGACGAAGGGACAGACCTCCTCGACCTAAGTATATGTTATAGCAGGGCTTGCAGTACCTCGTCCCAAGGCTATTACGCACAGCGCAAATAAGCTTGGCACATCAAGGATTCAAAGTTGTCCTTAGTGACCATAAAATTCTATGGGCGTGACCTACTGAGTAAACCATTTGTCATAATTAAATTTTAGCGAATCACACGACAGCAAGGCATGGCTCTATGCTTGTGATGTGCTTGCGTACGGGGAGGGAAAGGTGTTGTCGGAGATGATTGGTTGGTAGATTAAGCCGAATAAGCAAATGGCTATTTAATTATATTTAATTTAATTTCATGTATTTTTATTTACCACTTCTTTGGGATCGGTGTCTTCGGGATCGGTGTCTTCGGGATCGGTGTCTTCGGGATCGGTGTCTTCGGGATCGGTGTCTTCGGGACCGGTGTCTTCGGGATCGGTGTCTTCGGGACCGGTGTCTTCGGGATCGGTGTCTTCGGGATCGGTGTCTTCGGGACTGGTGTCTTCGGGACTGGTGTCTTCGGGACTGGTGTCTTCGGGATCGGTGTCTTCGGGATCGGTGTCTTCGTGATCGGTGTCTTCGGGACCGGTGTCTTCGGGATCGGTGTCTTCGGGACTGGTGTCTTCGGGATCGGTGTCTTTGGGACTGGTGTCTTCGGGATCGGTGTCTTCGGGACTGGTGTCTTCGGGATCGGTGTCTTAGGGGTCGGTGTCTTCGGGATCGGTGTCTTCGGGACTGGTGTTTTGCGGAAACTATTTAATGAAGCTGCCAATTGAGGACTTGTGAGGTGTCTGTTTCTCAAACTATACACTCTAATGTACTTGTCCTCTTGCTCAGTTGTGCACCGGGGCCTCCCTCTCCTCTTTCTATTCTGGTTAGTGCCAGTTTATGCTGTTCTGTGAAGGGAGTAGTACACAGCGTTGTATGAGATCTTCAGTTTCTTGGCAATTTCTCACATGGAATAACCTATATTTCTCAGAACAAGAATAGACTGATGAGTTTCAGAAGAAACGTCTTTGTTTCTGGCCATTTTGAGCCTGTAATCGAAATGCTGATGCTCCAGATACTCAACTAGTCTAAAGAAGGCCAGTTTTATTGCTTCTTTAATCAGAACAACAGTTTTCAGCTGTGCTAACGTAATTGCAAAAGGGTTTTCTAATGATCAATTAGCCTTTTAAAATTATGAACTTGGATTAGCTAACACAACGTGCCATTGGAACACAGGAGTGATGGTCACTGATAATGGGCCTCTGTAGATTTTCTGTTAAAAATCAGCCGTTTCCAGCTACAATAGTCATTTACAACATTAACAATGTCTACACTGTATTTCTGATCAATTTTATGTTCTTTTAATGGACAAAAAAATGGCTTTTCTTTGAAAAACGAAGACATTTCTAAGTGACCCCAAACTTTTAAACTAGTGTATATCCTGATTAGCCCAATCCATTTAGCTGGAGGGCTATTTCATGACAAATGAACATAGAAACATGAAAACATATCAACGTATTTTATTATACTGTTATTACTTTGTTATTTCCATAACACTATTATAGTAATATGCCTGTAGTTTGAATACAGCTGTTGGACCCGTGGATGAGCAGTTCAGTTAGCTCTATTCTATCTCCCAAGAGGAAGTGGCCCAGCTATTCCACCTCTCCAGAGGAAGCAGCCCAGCTATTCCACCTCTCCAGAGGAAGCGGCCCAGCTATTCCACCTCTCCAGAGGAAGCAGCCCAGCTATTCCACCTCTACAGAGGAAGCAGCCCAGCTATTCCACCTCTCCAGAGGAAGCAGCCCAGCTATTCCACCTCTCCAGAGGAAGCAGCCCAGCTATTCCACCTCTCCAGAGGAAGCAGCCCAGCTATTCCACCTCTCCAGAGGAAGCAGCCCAGCTATTCCACCTCTCCAGAGGAAGCAGCCCAGCTATTCCACCTCTCCAGAGGAAGCAGCCCAGCTATTCCACCTCTCCAGAGGAAGCAGCCCAGCTATTCCACCTGTCCAGAGGAAGCAGCCCAGCTATTCCACCTGTCCAGAGGAAGCAGCCCAGCTATTCCACCTCTCCAGAGGAAGCAGCCCAGCCAACGATTTAGAAGTCAATCCGTTTTTTTTCTCCTCCTCTCCTCCTCTGCTTGAGTTGCTCCTAGGGCTGCCCATGGTGGACAGATAATCAATTTGTGCTAATGTCATATTTCTCCCTGTTCACTTCCTCTGCTGAATAAGTCCTTCCACATCTCTTCTCCTCAGTTCTCTCCCAGTTTCTCTCTCTCTCTCTCTTGCACTCTCTCCTCTCTCCTCAGTTTCTCTCTCTCTCTCTCTCTCTCTCTCTCTCTCTCTCTCTCTCTCATCAGTTTCTCTGTCTCTCTCTCTCTCCTCAGTTTCTCTGTCTCTTTCTTTCTCTCTCTCTCTCCTCTGTCTCTCTCTCTCCTCAGTTTCTCAGTTTCTCTCTCTCTCTCTCTCTCTCTCTCTCTCTCTCTCTCTCTCTCTCCCTCTCTCTCTCCTCAGTTTCTCTCTCTCTCTCTCTCTCTCTCTCTCTCCTCAGTTTCTCTGTCTCTCACTCCCCAGTTTCTCTGTCTCTCTCTCTCTCCTCAGTTTCTCTGTCTCTCTCTCTCTCCTCAGTTTATCTGTCTCTCTCTCCTCAGTTTCTCTGTCTCTCTCTCTCTCTCCTCAGTTTCTCTCTCTCTCTCCCCCCCTCTCTCTCTCTCTCCTCAGTTTCACTGTCTCTCTCTCTTTCTCTTTCTCCTCAGTCTCTCTCTCTCTACACCTTCACCTTGTTCTGTAGTCTGTGTTTCAGCTTTTTAGCATCAGCAGTTTTTATTAGTCGTTGTATTCTGAACATAACTAGCCTACAGAATGTGTTATCAGTGACCCATTACCTCATACAGCAATCAATAGCCCATCTGGGGATACACTTACATGGTTACACTATAATCATGGCGGTGATTTGATTTATGGATGATGGGTTATGTTTACCAAAAATGGGCTAAGTTGGAGTGTGTGTGTGTGTGTGTGTGTGTGTGTGTGTGTGCCCTAGTGTGGTGTATTGGCGGTGTATTGGTGTATCTTGTTATATCATAGATGTCCTCTATTTAGTGCTGACAATTAGTGGGCAATGTATATCCTGTCTGTGTCTGAGGTGACTCATCAAGGAGGATTGTGGGTAAGGCCTGGGGATGATGCGTAATCACACACTCAATTGGTTCTGTCACCTCATTTATCATCCCGTCATCTCCTTATCCACAAACACTACTTCCATATGTCAGCTTGGTGTAGGAAACAATTTTATATGTACAAATGTACACTTAACCTAGAGGCTGTGCAAGCTGTTGCTGTAACGCAATCCCTCTTCGTGGGAGGAAGATAAATTAAAGGGACTGTGAGAGGAAAGGAGGAAAGGGACTGTGAGAGGAGAGGAAGAGAGGGATGGTGAGAGGAGAGGAAGAGAGGGATGGTGAGAGGAGAGGAAGAGAGGGATGGTGAGAGGAGAGGAGGAGAGGGATGGTGAGAGGAGAGGAAGAGAGGGATGGTGAGAGGAGAGGAAGAGAGGGATGGTGAGAGGAGAGGAAGGGAGGGACTGTGAGAGGAGAGGAAGAGAGGGATGGTGAGAGGACAGGACAGGAGGGACATTGAGAGGAAGAGAGGGACTGTGAGAGGAGAGGAGGAGAGGGACTGTGATAGGAGAGGAAGGGTGGGACTGTGAGAGGAAAGGAAGAGAGGGATGTGAGAGGAGAGGAAGGGAAGGACTGTGAGAGGAAAGTAAGAGAGGGATGGTGAGAGGAAGAGAGGGACTGTGAGAGGAGAGGAAGAGAGGGACTGAGAGGAAGAGAGGGACTGAGAGGAAGAGAGGGACTGTGAGAGGAGAGGAAGAGAGGGACTGAGAGGAAGAGAGGGACTGGGAGAGAAAAGGAAGAGAGGGATGGTGAGAGGAAGGGAGGGATGGTGAGAGGAAGAGGAAGGGAGAGATGGTGAGTGGAAAGGAAGAGAGGGATGGTGAGAGGAAGGGAGGGATGGTGAGTGGAAAGGAAGAGAGGGATGGTGAGAGGAAGGGAGGGATGGTGAGAGGAAGAGGAAGGGAGAGATGGTGAGTGGAAAGGAAGAGAGGGATGGTGAGAGGAGAGGAAGGGAGGGACACACACACACACGCACACATGCATGGCTCGACAGCAAAATGCTCCTGCTCACTTCAAAGAGTATATTTAAAATATTTTTAGGGGAAAGATGTGTGTATTGGTGTAGAAACGGGGGTGAAACATTTATATTTTATATTATATATATATATTTTATATTATATATATTTATATTTTATATTATATATATTTATATTATATATATTTATATTATATATATTTATATTATATATATTTATATTATATATATTTTATATTATATATATTTATATTATATATATATATATTTATATTTTATTTTATTTATTTTTATATTATATATATTTATATTATATATATTTATATTATATATATTTATATTATATATATTTATATTATATATATTTATATTATATATATATATATTTATATTTTATTTTATTTATTTTATATTATATATATTTATATTATATATATTTATATTATATATATTTATATTATATATATTTATATTATATATATTTATATTATATATATTTATATTTATATTATATATATTTATATTTTATATTATATATATTTATATTATATATATTTATATTATATATATTTTATATTATATATATTTATATTTTATATTATATATATTTATATTTTATATTATATATATTTATATTATATATATTTATATTATATATATTTATATTATATATATTTATATTTTATATTATATTATTTATATTTTATATTATATATATTTATATTTTATATATATATATATATATTTATATTTTATATTATATATATTTATATTATATATATATATTTTTATATTATATATATTTATATTTTATATTATATATATTTATATTATATTATTTATATTATATATATTTTATATTATATATATTTATATTTTATATTATATATATTTATATTTTATATTATATATATTTATATTATATATATTTATATTATATATATTTATATTATATATATTTATATTTTATATTATATATATTTATATTTTATATTATATATATTTATATTTTATATTATATATATTTATATTATATATATTTATATTATATATATTTATATTATATATATTTATATTTATATTATATATATATATTTTATATTATTATATATATTTATATATATATATTTATATTATATATATTTATATTATATTTTATATTTTATATTATATATATTTATATTTTATATTATATATATATATTTATATTATATATTATATATATTTATATATATT